>NC_080065.1:20043804-20384671 GCF_949987535.1 Balaenoptera acutorostrata | reverse complement strand
GCTGAGTCTTTTCCCTCTGATGAGCAGAGCAGTGCCAGGTGGTGTGTTTTGGGGTGTCTGTGATCTTAGTATGACTTTAGGTAGTCTGTGTGCTGATGGGTGGTTTTGTGTTCCTGTCTTGCTTGTTCTGCTTTTCTTAACAGTGCCTAACTTCCTTTAAAAACCTAGTGGGAAACCACGGACTTGGTGCCCATATGAACCGCTACCTCTTATCTATTAAGGCAGCAGAAAGAGCCAGCCAGAGCTTCTGCCTCCAACCCTTAGATAAGGCAGGAAATTGCTTCACCTCAGCCGACATTTTTTACATAGTTATATTTCTGTTATTCAGGCAGAGATTGTATAATGTGATAACTGAGATGATACTTATGAAAATTCATATACTGTGTTTTAGTTCATAAAAATAATTTCTTTAGGATGATCTTTTTGAATTGTCAAAGTAATATGATCTTACTAACAAAGGATCTGGAGCTTCTAGAAACTAACAGTTTCCCCTAGGATCACAATAGATGAGTTTTATATAAAACTAGCTTTTTTATACAGTCATCCCTCAGTATCCATGGGGGATTGGTTCCAGGACCCCCATGGACACCAAAAGCCTATGCTCAAGTCCCTTGGATAAAATGGCTTAGTATTTTCATACCACCTATGTGCATCCTCCCATAAAGTCTAAATCATCTCCAAGTTACTTATTTTTTCAATTTATTTTATTGAAGTATAGTTGATTTACAATGTTGTGTTAATTTCTGCTGCACAGCAAAGTGATTCAGTTATATATATACATACATTCTTTTAATGCTATGTAAAGAATTACAGTTTTGCTTTTTGAAACGTTCTGAATATTTTTTGTTGTTGTAATTTGTGATCAGTGGTTGGTTGAATCTGTGGATGTGGGAACCTGAGACCATGGAGGGCCAGCTGTACCTACAAACCTCACTTCCTTCCCAGAGGATCATGCCAATCAATTCATTTTGAATTTTGAAGTCCCTCTTACCTAAAATATTATTTCCCAAAGTGGTATCATAGATCATTATTTCCTTGTGTGATTAATGTGCCCTTCCATTAAAATAAAGTCAACTGTAGTGAAATATATTTGAGACATGCTGGATTAAACCAGTTTTATTACCACAGGACTTCCCAAAGATATATTATACTAATATAATTTAATAGCAAAACTTCCCCAGATAAAGTAAATATAATCGTATTCCTAAAACTTTATAAGGTTTAGATACCAAATTTAGAGAAAGACCCCATGTATCGAGCTAACTAGCATGTGTTGAATTTCTGAGCCTTGGATTCTAAAGTGGTAGAGTGTTTCGGAACAATTTTATTATCTTCACAGAGATGGAGATATATGTAAGTGGACTACATAACCACTTTTGCAGAGGAGTTTTACAAAATTTTGTAACATTTTGATCTCTACTTCTGGTAGAGCTTCCTTTCACTGTAAAATATTAGTCTCATAATAGTTACATCAATCTTTCTTGTATTATGTTGTGTATTATATGATATAGTTTCTATATTTCCACATCATAAGCTGCTTGTGAGAGAAAAAAATTGATTTCAATGTAGTATTTTGCAAAACTCTTATTCTAGATAAATACTCAAAATATTTGTATAATTTCATTTATCACAAAGTTTTTTGTTAACTGTGTTATTCAATATTATTTTATACACACACATATGACTTTATGAAATGTGACTTAAACATTATAATATCTATATGAGTTTCATATGACAGGTCTTTAGCTGTCAAAAAAAAATCACAGAAATGAACAAGAAATAAAAAGCTGAAATTATTTTGTGGAAATTCCAGGAAATAAATTGAATCTGGTTTTTGCTTCTTGTTATCTGAGTGAACCAGTATATTGACTAAGCACATCTCCTGTATATAAAATGAAATAATCATATTACACATCCAGTAGTATTGCTATAAGGATTTAAAGTTTATTACATAGTTGGAGCTCAATAAATGTTAGCCTTTATTATTTTGAAGGTCAATGAATAATGGAGTAAACTTTGAAATAAACATGTAAGAGCCTCAATCACTTAGTTTTGGGCTTGGTTTTCACTTATATATAATTTCAAAGTTTTAAAAATTTCATTGTGCCATTGGTGGGGAATATGTGCAAAAAACGATATGAAGAGAAGGTTATTACATGTTTAGAATCCTGAAGTTCCTTGGAGTTCCTTGTGGCTTGTCTATGAGATTACAGATATTATTAAACTGTATTGTCTCATAACACAAATTTGAATTAATATGAAAGTAATAGTTGAGAAAGCTGATAAAAACCTCTCTCTTTGCAGCACTATATTAACTTTAGTTCTCTAATTGGCTTGGCTTTCTAAATGTGTGTGTGAACTCCTTTTTCTTTTTTGTCCAAGATCAGGCTAGCATTGACCTTTCTCTCATAAAAGGAGAATTTATTCTCATTAAGTTTAATTGTATAGTTAATGTTTTCTTTGAGGTGCCTATTAAGCTCCTCTCTGACATTTCTAAGATCACTTAAGGTTCTGAACTTGTCAAGGAAAAATGTCAACCCATCAAAATGCCCAATTCCAGTTTATAGATGTACTAGACCCGACTGATTCTCCTGTTTCTTTTAGGTAGTTGTGAAACCTGTTTCACAGATCTGCTTTGGTCATTTTCCAAGATTGTTCCAAGGACCTCCTCACCTTATCATATCCCTTGTCTGTCCTCAGGTCAAACTCAGGACCATATGTATCATTGAAATTCAAACACATCACCGTTATTTGTTTTTTAAGCCAGTAATTGAATGAATACATTTACGAAGCAGGTTCATCTACACTTTAAAAAAAAAAAGATGTCCATAGGAGGCAAACATTTCTACCAATCCCCCAGCTGGTTATTCCTTGCCCACTTCATTAATCTGCCCATTGTCACTAACTGCTTGAAGAAACATGGACAATGATGGCAGCTCTGTCACCCTTGACAGCACAGGGTTTCTTTAGGCGTTAACGAATGGACAAATAAGTCAAACTTTGAGGTGGTTTTGAGTTGCTGCTAATATACCTTGACCTCTACCAGTGTGTTATACTTTCCCTTACTCGTGTGTTTACAGTTTGAGTGTGTCATGCACATTCACCTAAAGCATCCATCTTCTGGATTTAGAAAATAGTAGTCCACGGACAATGAAACTAGTCATCCTTGGAATAGTGCTAAGAAGGATGACGTGAAATATAGAAAGCAAAACGTCATTGTTTAAACATTCCGTTTTTGCCAGATAAGCGGTCTACTCTAAAACTACATTTAGTAATATTTGGGATAGCCCGACAGGTTCATTTCTGAACAACAGTGTCAAAGAGGCTTTTCCTTTTGGGGATATACCTTCTGTTTTCTTTTTTTCCAATAAGTTTGTATGACTTTCTAACGGCAAACTATTATTTGTTATTTAACATTATGATTTAATCCAGTCTTTTTGTTGTTTAAAATAATAAGACATGGTATCTGTATGTTTAGAGATGTATTTTTTTAAAGAGTTCAACTTCATAATGGACTAACAAGAAATATTCAACTTGTGTTTGTACTCCTTTGTAAATAGGCACAAGTGCTTCTAGCCTCTTATTTAATCTCTAAGGAGTTATATATATGCATATAAATTGTTAAATTTGTAGGTTTTGGTAACACTTCAGGATAAGTTATAGAAATAACTGATTGTTTAGTGATACAAGTCAAAAGCTTCAGAGCGCTGTTTGTACAGTATCACAGTTTTCCATTGATCTATCAGGCAATATAAATACATGTGAATATTTGCTTTCAACAGTCTCTCGATTATTTACATTTAAGAATTATACTTGTCTGTAATGCTGGAGAGTATTTTGAGATATTTAATTGTATATTTAAGATATAAAGAAACATATTAGAGGAATGACTCAAGGTCACTTAGCTAGGTATTGGCAGAGTTGACATTTCAGTTTCCTCTATAATGTCATACTCACATTTGAGAAAGAATGACTAAAATTGCCCAAAGCCTTTAGAATTTGTGTCCTTGCAGTTGAGTTATTACTCCAGGGCCAATTTGAGTTTAGTGATATTAGATTTGGACTGCAGAATCATTCTTCTTAAGTTAAAACAAAAAGATTAAAAATGTAAACTATATCTTAGCCTAGATCTAACTGATTAAATATCAAATATTCCTTTGTAATATCAGCATTAATATTTAAATTGTACTCAGTGAAACTCCATAATGATAATTTGGGTTTATGTTTTAGGCACTTGTCTTATGAATGCCACTGGAATTATGTGTCCACATTTCATCTGTAACCTCACCCATGCCCATATTTTGACACTGCACAGCAGTATGCTTTCCCAACTCATGGCAGTTGTTGCTGTGTAGTCAATTTTCCTAACTGTGCTAAAATATTTACCTAATGATGCTTTAAATCCATTTACATTGTGCCTTCTGAAGGGGCAGCACATGTTCAAAACATATGTAAACCTCTCCGTTCCTTTGATAATGAATCACAAGTTTCCTCTACAGACCAGCTGCAGGCCATTATGTTTTTTCCCAGGTGTTCAAGGTAATTTAGAGGTGAGATGAGTTGCCCAATTCCCCAGGTGCCCCTGGCCCATTCACTCCAATAATTACTGTTCGAGCCCAGGAGTGTTGGTATATTGACATTTAGAATTTGTTTCCTTGAAACGCAGCATTTGTTAGGAGAACGAGCAAGTAGAAGAGCTGGGCTGTTGTTAGCCAACCATTTGCACGTGAGCATCAAAAATCTATTTCTATTTTCTGAAAACTCATATCATAATCTACTTAATGGAGGCTACCACATTTCTAAGATTCCAAAGCAGTTCAATAAGAATAATGATACATGAACTGTATTTTAAAAAAGTTATTTAAATGTATTTTAAAAATATCGTCTGAAATTTAATTGTTTAAGAGTGAATATAACACTGTATAAAATATTTATAGGCATTTTCTAGCCTTTGATATTAAGATGTTTATATTCTGCATAACAGAGTCACAGGAATTATTTTTTAAATTTTTTATAAAAATGTACGATGACACATGGGCATAAGGCAGGTATAAGTCTCAAAACATACATATCAATTTATATCTATAAGTGTGTGTGACAACTTGAAAATCTATATATCCTCACAGGAGTGACAGTTGAAATAATTTATGATATTATTTTTGGTGAGCACAAGGGGAATAGGCATGCTCATATATTATTAGAATTAGGCATGGCTCGTATTAAGTATAAATTTATATAATCTGAGATGGCAATTTGTTAATGTACAGAAAATTTAAATTATTCATTTGCTACATGCGTAAGATACCTCATGCATTCATTTACCAAACTGTCTTCGCATTTGGTGGCTATTGACATCTAGAAGCCCACTATAAAACCTGTTGATCAGGCAAAGCTAATTTCTTAGATTTACTCTGTATGGAAGAATGTCAGACACTGTGACAGAGTCTGAGTACTGCTTCAAATGAAGCATTAAGGTAGTAAAGTTTTTTTTTTTAATTAATTAATTTAATTTTGGCTGTGTTGGGTGTTCATTGCCGCTCAGGGGCTTTCTCTAGCTGTGGTGAGCGGGGGCTACTCTTCTTTTCGGTGTGCAGGCTTCTCATTGCGGTGGCTTCTCTTGTTGCGGAGCACCGGCTCTAGGCACATGGGCTTCAGTTGTTGTGGCTCACGGGCTCAGTTGCTCCGCGGCATGTGGGATCTTCGCGGCCCAGGCCTCGAACCCGTGTCCCCTGCATTGACGGGCGGATTCTTAACCACTGCGCCACCAGGGAAGTCCCGGCAGTATAGTTTTATAGTTTTAGGGTCTGCAGAATTCGAAGGTGAATCCTTTAAGTCAGGGGGCAGATTGGGATTGGGTAGATGTTACAATGTAATAACTGTATTAGCGGGAACTATGAGATGAGGTCCCTAAAGCAAGTCCTGATGAGCAAACGGTTAGTTTTGATAAATATATTGTTTAGTTTGTTCATAAACTTACCTTTGAGGAGCTGCTATTTCTTGAAGCAAGCAGAATAAGGGGATTATGAGGAGTTCGAAATGCACTTCTAAACCAGGAACCTAGAATATGCAATTAAACCCAGAAACTCATGCTCAGTACAAAAGCCCGCAGAACCAGACATTTAAAAACATGTGTAAGTCCCACTAAGCTATAGACATTTTATACATAACAATGAGAAACAGAGAATTTAATTTAAAACTATGTTCAATGACCGTTGTTTTTATCATTTTACTTTGAAAGTGTCCAGGTATCCAAATTATTTATTAATTAACTTGATTTAATATTGGTCCAAAGTCTTAATTGACTAAAGATCTAAATATTCAATTTCAGTATAGCATTTATAATATTCACAGTATTAAACATTTCAAAAAGTTATCCATTATTTTAAATTTAGTCAGTTAAACCTAATTCGATGTTTTTGTAATAATCTCTGGAAATAATGTTAACACCATAGAACTGGAATAGTTTAAAAATATAAATTATGAGAAGTTAAACCGAAGTCTTCTATTAACTAACTAAAATATTGTGATAACATTACATTAGCATGGTGATAAAATTAGTGAAATATCATAGAGTTAATTTAAAGCTAATATCACCCTAATCTTTCCAGAGTCATCTACTTATCAAAGATAAAACATGAAAAGTTTTAAAATAAATAAACATTTCTATTCATATATCAGAAATTATGATCAGGTAATCTCGAAATTTTCCCAGGAGTAGGGAAAATTAGAATGGGATGAATGACAATAGATGTGAGATGGATTTCAGACAGACAGGAAATTATCACTATAATTTAATTATCTTTCCTATATAAGGAAGAGCTTAGATGCAGAAAAACACATTTCAACATGCATATATGCGAGAGGGAGAGAGTCGTGATAGCTGGTACAAAAACATAATTTATTCTCTTGACAATTCCATCAAGTCATATGAGTATAAAGCTAGTGTTCTTTAATCCACAAAATATGGAAATAAGATTTTCCCACATTTAAAAGAATGATCTCTCAGATAATATAGAGTATTTCCTCATGAGGGTTTTTTCTTTCATTTTTAAAGCATTATTTCTTAAAACATCCACCTTCATGGGGTGGTGGTTAATAAAAAACAATATGGGTTTTTCTCCTTTTGTACTCTTATTCTAAATTTTCTCAGTACTAGTTGATTCCCCATCAAGAAAAATGAGAGAAAGTGAAAGCTCTCACGTTGGCTTGCTTATAAGGGTCAAAATATCCTGAGCCCTCTCTTACTTATTCCCTCTTGGCTCTCTCCACCTCAGCCTCATGAGCTTTATGCCATGAATTCAGTGAGCACCTGTTTTTGTTTTGGCTTTTCCTTTTGACGTTTGCTTTTCCTTCAAATTTCTGAATGGCTTACTCTCTTCCTTCTTAAAGTCTTTGCTCAGTCAGCACCTTCTCTGTGAGGCTACCCAGAACAGTCTCTCATCCCCACCCATCCATCACTACCTGCAATTAGTCCCTTTGTGCCTTTTCTCCTCTAGTTCACTCTGGGGAGCCTGTCATTTCTAACCTGCCATAAAATTTACTTATTTGTTATGTTCATTGTCTTTATCTGCTCTCCCAGCCCCCAAACACAAGAATGAAAGCTACCTGAAGTCAATGATCTCAATTGTATTCCCTGTAAAACAGGGTCTTCTGCATAGCAGGTGCTAATTAACCTTTATTAAGTTAGTGAATGGAAGAGCACACTTAATTTTCCCCATACCACACAAGTACAAAGGGTGATGAGGTGCTTATAATTCATCCCCTGTTACTGCCAACTTTTGCTCTGAAATAATAATTCCCACAATTTTTCCTTATTTGTATATTTGAGAACATTTACTATTTATAACAATTTTCATCAATCATTTATTTTAAATAAATATTCTGGATTTTAGAGTTCTTTACTTTTTGGTTAAGCAGAATTTAGTTCACTAGTTTTTCTCCTAAAAAAATTACCGTATTTTATCTACTTATTTTTTCATGTTTTAGAAAGACAGTATGGTCAGATATAAAATGTTGGAGTCATGCCCTTTATAAGAAAACATTGTGGGGAGTTCCCTGGTGGTCTAGTGGTTAGGATTCGGCGCTTTCACTGCCATGGCCCAGATTCAGTCCCTGGTCGGGGAACTGAAATCCCACAAGCCGCACAGTGCGGCCAACAAACAAACAAACAAACAAAACCAGTTGTGGTTATGTCAATTATACCTCAATAAAAAATAAATAAATAAAAAGAAAAGAACGTGACTATTGCAGCACTGTCTCTTAGCTTAGCTCTCTTTGTTTTTCATTGTAAAAACCTGAAGACAAACTGTTTCTCCTTTTCTTTTTTTGATGGCTGATCTTATTTATTTGTTACATGTATAATATCTCATTTTTCACTGGACTCCATTTCTCCTATTTTTTTTTTCTTTTACTAATTTGCTTTTCTTTCCCAGAAGCTATGCATTCCTTCTTTAAGATAACTAATATCATAAAGAAAATTCTTGGTGTTAATCTTTCTACATTAATTTGTCTTTGTATAAGGTGTGCTCTTACAGTCTTCAGATTCATATCTATTTTAGAATAATTATCTTTCATTTTTTTCACTTCATGTTTTTCTGTCTCATTTTTTTCTCTCATCTCATGATTATTATTTATGCACATTTGGATCTTCTTTTGATATATTTCTCATTTTCTCTAATATTGAATTTACTTCTTTGTCCTTTCCAATTTATATATTTATATTTTGCAACTTATTCAATTTCTACTCCATGCTCACTAAATTTTCGGGTGCATTGCTAATTATACTGGACTATTGTTTCTTTTTTTTTTTTTTTATAAAGTTTCCCCCCATTTTTTTTTTTAATTTTATTTATTTATTTATGGCTGTGTTGGGTCTTCGTTTCTGTGCGAGGGCTTTCTCCAGTTGTGGCAAGCAGGGGCCACTCTTCTTCGCGGTGTGCAGGCCTCTCACTATCGCGGCCTCTCTTGTTGCAGAGCGCAGACTCCAGACGCGCAGGCTCAGTAATTGTGGCTCACGGGCCCAGCTGCTCCGCGGCACGTGGGTTCTTCCCAGACCAGGGCTCGAACCCGTGTCCCCTGCATTGGCAGGCAGATTCTCAACCACTGCGCCACCAGGGAAGCCCTGGACTATTGTTTCTAATATGCCTTATTTTTATTGTATTTTCCCATTATTTTATTTTCTAAGTTCAGCAAGCTCAATTTTTACATTGCATCTGTCTCATAATCTTTCTTTTAGACACTTCAGTGTATTTTTTCTTCAATCTCCTTTATTAAATGGAAATTATATCCATCGTGATTTGTGACCACTCTGGTGCACTATTAGTGTAAATATTTTCTTTGTTTCCTGGATAATGTTTTCTGCGTTATTACTTCTTCCTGTTTCTGTGGGTAGGTGTTAATGAGCAGAAGGTCCTCGCAGTTAAACACTGTACAGTCAGAGAGAAATGGGGAAAGTGAACAATTAGTCATCATCCTCAGCTGGATTGAATAGTGTGACTTCATCGATATTATCATTTTATTTTTGTGGCAGACGTTAGGATAATCCTGACCCAGGTATTCCTTTAAGCATTCTTTATTGTTTTCACTCCTTCCTCCTACTCCTCTGGACCATCAACATTTGTTGCCTCAGAAAATGTTTGAAACAGTCAAAAGGAGTTTAAAATTTACCCAATATAACTGAATATCAAATAATCTCCTGAGTATATGAGAGAAGAGGAGGAGAGTGGGAGAGAACCCTGATCTGAAGATTTACCCAAAAGAGATTTCCAAACTGGAACAGACTGAGTTACTAGAGTTTTTGAATGGCCAGATAGGCACATGATGGAGAAAACATGGTGAATCTGATGGTCAAGTTATGTTAAGTTATAGAGAAGTAAAGAAGATTACAGTTGTATATTCATGAGGCTTTTGACCTGTAATGTTTACACCTTTGCCCTGTTTTCACATTTTCTCTTATTTATCTGCACTCAGCAGTTGGGTGGCACCTAACAGAAACTAAATGACATGTGGAAATGCGTCCTCCTTCCCTGCCCCTCACTGCATCCCTGTGGGCTCCTTGGAGCAGGATTCAGGGCTATGGATTCATTAACATAGCCAGTCATCCTGCTTCCCCTTCCGCTTCTTGCGTTGGTCATTCCTTGGTGATGATTTGGTTTTCTATAGGAACATTCTCCTTCTCCAGACCCACCCAGCCTCCTGGACTTCATTGCTCTAACCAAAGAGGTCATGGAAAGGCCGTCTAGAATTTAAACTGTAGTTTAAATGAGGGGAGATCTAAGAGCTTAGGATCCCTCCCCAGGTTTGACAAAGACTAGATGATATTTGACTGGCATGCTTCAATGGTGTGGTTTGGTATTACAACCAGTTTCCTTTTTCATTGAAACTGATCTCTAGTTTTCAATGTGATTATATTTTCTCAGACAATTTTAAGAAAAAAGAATAAGGGGAAAAAATGTATACTGCCATCTTGAAACTGAATTCTTGTAAAATTATATAAGGTCTCCTTCCCAATTCTTTCATCTTACCTCTTACGACTACCCTTTATAATTTTAAATTTGAGTAACACTGAGTATTCTCTGTGATAATTGCCACTTCTGCTACTGCTCTGATTCCTCTTCCACTTTCACCCTCTTCCATCATACTTCTAATATCTGTCCTCAGTTTGCAGTATTTCACATTTTGTGTCATGATAGTGTTTTGTTTGTTTTCATTTTATGATCTATTTCATTCACTTCAAGTTGGAAATGATTTAGAATTATTATTCTAGCTCGGAGGAAGCTCTTGTATTTGGGAAAAATAATAGTATCTATAACTAGTCTCCAGTCAGGTATAATATGAGAGACTGAAAATGCACACAGATAATGGCTGGACCAGATATAACAATAGAACTCTGACCTACAGTGTCTGCAGCACCAGCCAACAAGCCAACCCACAATCTTTGCAGCAATTCACCCAGAAGAGTCAGAACCTGATCAATGACTGCCAGATTCCCAATTTTTACCCTTGCTTATAACTCAGGACCAACCAGAGAGGGTCAAATCTACTTCCAGACCAATCATGTAAGATACCTCACTTCTATTTACCCTGCCTCCACCTTCTCCCTCCCAACCCCTTCCATTCAGAGCATATCAAAGCCTTTTCCTGTCCTCACTGTAAAGCTCTCAAACCCTCCTGCCAGCCAAAAGCAGGTGACGGTTGCTGACTCTCTTTCTGTTGCAAGCTCTGAATAAAGAGCCTTTGCTTGTTCTCATGGGGGTAGTCTTTGTTTATTTCCACAAATAGAAAACAGGGAGAATGAAAAACAAAGCAAACCTATGTTTTGCACAGTTTCTTGACACTGAAGAACTTCTCCAAGTACATGACACAAATAGTTGTTTTTAATTCTTTATTACCTACTTAAGTGTGTTTCAACTTTCTTTGATCATATGCTGATTTATCTTCTTAGAGGCTGTCAGTATACATCTATCCTTTTCAAACTTTAGTCTTCTAAATAAATGGTACTCAGCAATGAGCACAAAAAGACTCACTGCGGCATGTCTGAGCTATCAAAATATTACTGCAAAACTGTTTAACGATATTTCTAAGAAAAATGAGAGATCAAGATATTTAATATATTTTATAATTTAATTTAACATTATTTTATATATTCTAATATTGTTCATGTGTGATTATTTGTACAACTACAAGCACTTGAAGCATCTTACATAAATACAACTTATACATTTTTTCTGTGGTTATACCGTTTACTTATTTACATAGAACTTTGCCAAGAGCAACCTTTCTTGTCAAATTTAAAGACAAAGTTATTCCCACATAAACCTAAAAATGAAACTTTACAAATGATATTTTACATGTATAACATTTACAATGTCATGAAGCAAAAAACTATATTTTTTCATGTATACACTTGATTTCTGTTTTTCTTGTAAACTTTCCACAATTTTTCTAGGAGAAATTCAAGAAATACAAAATATGTGGTAAAATGTGTTAATTTACAATAGTTAGACAATTAAAATTGCTGCTAATTTTGAATGCTAAACTTGTCTGTATTCAGTCAATTTTCAATTATCTTTCCTAAGAAAGGTCAAGGTGACACTGAAAACCAAAGCAGCCTATAATCAGATAATCACTTATAATGCAATTTTGGAGAGTATATTATTGTGTAATATATATCACTACATTTTATTACAGTTTTATTTAGGCAAATATTAAGGCTAGTCTTTACTATGACTGATGAGACTAAATCCCCAAAGGGGGGTGCTGTATGTCTCTCAGAATATACAAATGATCTGTTTATCAAAAATATTTGCTAAACATGCTCAGGTTTTTCTACGAAGCAGGAAGAAATCCAACCTGGAATAATATGAAAATAAGACACTATTGTATTATATAAAATAAAATAAATACATGATTAACTAGGCAGAAATTAAGTTAGGAAGAATAGGGAGATTGGACATTATGATAACTGGAGTCCAAAATTTAAGTAAAAAGCCATCGTTAGTTGTTACAAAGATGAAACCCCTTACCTAAAATTTTCCTGTGTGAAAGTTAGAAGTACTAAACTTATCACGTGCATATTTCAGTTTCCTGGTGCTCAGGAAATCAATACATGAAAAATGGTGAAAATTTTAAATAATACTCAGTTTACCAAAACCTTTTTAGACTAAAAATAAAACACAGAGTATACCTAAGTATTATAAGAAAAAATTAGACAGGTTTTATAATGTTAGTTCTCTGTAGAACCCAAGCCAGCAGGAAGTATTGAAAAAATTAAAATATTTTGTATACCTTCGGTCTACATTAAAACTGCGTATATACTTAAATTTACAAAGAGTTATGCCATATAAATAAAATAAATATTACTTTGAAGTCCTTTGATAATTTTGTGAAAGGATCTACTTACTTTCCATTAAAATACCTCAAAATGTTAAGGGAACCTCATAACTTAACATTTTATGGTCCCCAAAGTATTCTTATTTTGAGAAGAGCTGAAATGTATTGAGTGCTCAGTATGTACAAGGTGTTGAGCTGTGCCTTTTTCATGCTCTCATTCCTCACAGGAATTCTATGAAGTTAGAAATGTTAAATGATTTTATGAATATGGAAAAGCACAGCATAGACAGTAAAGCAGTTTGCCCAGAATCAGGCAGCTACTGAACTGCAGGTTTAGAATTTGACCTCAAACTCCAGACTGTTAATCACTAAGTAACTTGCAGTCTGCATCTATGCTCTTACTTACCTTCCTCTTGAACTAATATTTAGACTTCTATACAGCTTGTTCATGATAGCCTTACTCCATCTACTTGGACTTTAAGGTATTTTGTTATCATATCTCCATTTTCTCTTTTTCTTCATTACTTGATTATTTACCTAAAGTGTTCTCAACTCTTTACACTAAAGTTGAATAGTGAAACTGAAATAAATCTGTACCTGGAGTTGGAGAACTAAACCATGGCATTTTCTGGGTCTCTCATTCTGGAAATTCACATATGTAATCTCTTTGGCTGTGACCTATAAGAAAAAGGAAATAGTTAAAATTCATTACCATTGAGGTCCATGAACGTGCTATGATTTCTAGAAGTGATATACCATAATGATTGCCATTAATTTGTAGTCTTTTGATCATAAAAAATAGCTTGGGAGGATGTTTGCATATTATGAGTCCAAATGATTATCTATCAAAAATATCAATCTATCAGTCTTTAGCAGGAAGTAATTATTGCGTCACTACTTATTTAAAGTTCTCTCAGATAAGTTTGAGCATACAGAAAAGGACTTTTGCAGTTTGCATATGGAAACAACATTCTAATATTCTCCTTAGACATTTTAGAGACGTTGAATCTATTTGTGGAGAAGATAACATGAATGTTAGAATACAAAGAAGACCCATTAAAGCATTAAAGAAAGCCTAAATAGAAGTTAAAATTTTTTATTTCCACAGTAACCATGGTTTGTTTTGTCTTGAATGCTTTGTTTTTAGCTGTTGAGTTCCATATTATTTCTAAAACAAATTACCATGACATTTCCACCCAGAGCTTTAGAACTTCAATTAACTTTCAGAAAAACTGTGATTTTTTTTTTTTTGAATCTAAGGCATAACTACAAGTAAAAATATAAGAATCATAGAAGGATGTGGGAAAGTATTTTTTATCCTGAACTAGGATATAATTAGTATTATGGATGCATTACAAGCTATTTGTGAATTACATAAGCCAACAAACAGGTCATAGAATATCAGCAATCCAAAACTTTGAGCTCTTACAAAAGACTATTTTTACAAAGAAAGAATTCTTAATGATGCAATTACCTATCTAAAACATTTAAGTAGAAATAATTTCTTTATTTATGCTTGGAAGTTTTGCTACTTTACTGTTAAAACATTCAATACCCAGTACTAGCCATATGATCATGGCCAATTTACTAAAATCTGCTATCTCATCATTTTTAAAAATAAATATAATGTTATCTTTTAGAGTCGTTTGTTTATTTTCCAGAGTAGGTGTAGAATACAATTAGCTAAACTTGGGACATATGGAGTCAGTATTTAGTAACTCAAATTTTCCTTTCAAGAGGTAATGTTGAGATATAAATGTATGGAAAACAGTTTGCCACTGAAATTAACTATGAAAGTTAAAACTACTTTTAGTTTGTTACATTACTTTGGCATATAGATGCCACTTAATAAATATTTCTATGAGAAGTCATGTTTTCAGGCAATGTCTTCCTCTCTCAGTGATGTCTTAGATTTACATAAATGTGATTTTTATTTAGAAACTATGAACAGCTAATTTTATTATTTCCCTTTCATGTAATAATTTTAATTTAACAAAGTACATTCAAACATACACGCATGCATACACAGCATATCGACTGCCTATATCCTGTCAACAGCAAACATTTAAATTCTAAATCCAGCGTACATGTTGTTTGTTTTGAGTATTTTAGGGAAGAAATAGTTTTGATAGATGGCAAGCCATCAGAAAGGTATCTCATAATGTTTGTGATACCATCCTTTTCTCTAAATTTTGAAAGCTCCCATGATGAAGTAAGATTCAAGGGATCCAAATTCCCTGCATGTCACACCGTGCTTAACATAGTGAAAGACTGGCTCACCTTGTCAGAAGAAATGTCTTAAAAGGATACATGAAAATGCTTCAAGTGGTTCATCTCGAGCGAAAGCATTTTTAACAGGATTGTACTATTGTACATGTGTATGTATAGACCTAGTTAAAACACTATTACAAAGTTCAATATTTTAAGCAGTACATAGGTATTTAAATACAGATAAAAGTATTTTCAATGTCTATCAAACGTTTAGAATCCCATTAATATATTTTATAGCTCTGGGATATGTCTTTTGAAATTACACTAACATGTTGAAATTTGAAAAGGATAAAAATATCTTTTCTCTGAAACAAAATATATGACATTTTTGGAAGTGCAAGGTATAAAAGAGAAATGGCATCCATGGAAATGACAGGCAGGACAGCCAATCAGCCCATGAGAGATATGCCATCGCTAAATGCAACTTCAGACTCACTGAACAGCTTGAGTAGACGGCTACAGCATCTCATGTGCAGGCTTGACATTAGAATCTTGAATTGAGGTTGAAGAAATCTATGAAAATTAAACAAGTTTTATTTATCTTTATGCTATCAAAATCTGAAATATTGTCATGTGATTTAAAATATTGCACAATATTTAATAAAATAGTACATATATGGATACAATTCATAATTCCATGCTCATAACTGTCTAATATATAATTGAGACAAATAATGCAAACATTGTGAAGTTTCCTTAGGATGTATATTTCCACACTTTGAAATAAAATAAGCCTTTTGATATCCTGGCTACATAGTGATCTTAGATATAGTGAACTTCCAAATGCTAAAATCTAATATTTTATGAACATGGAGAGAGTATAACTAAGTATATATCTATATCTATATCTCTATATTTATTTCTATATCTATATAGAGATATATACTTTGTTTTCTAAAATAATTACATTTCTTATCACCCATAAAACAAATGTTACTGATCTAGTCCTATGATGCCAATATTTCTCCCCAAGAAATTGTAAATAAATTCTGAAACCTATTAATATGGTTGAAAAATATGTATGTGCATCAGGAATCACAGTGTAGGAAACAGAAAACTCTTGAGTTTTTCATTTATTTTAAGAACGGATGAACAAACAGGAAATTCGGTGCATCCACATCCCTGGAGGGTTAGAGGAGAAAACTCAGGCCTGCTATGGGAATGCAATACTTGGTTTCCGGGCCCTGCTACCACAGTGAGGATCCAGAGGTTTGGAAAACAGCAGTGGTTGCAGCCAGTGGTGCCTCTGCAGCAGCTGCCTGCCGCTCAGAACGCCTGCACGGTCAGAATGTGGGTTCGAGCCCCGCGAAGAGTCCTGTCTGTTGCAGCCGGGCCCTTGGCTGCAGCCACTCCAAGAAAAGCATCCTCTGCCTCCCTGGCGTCCCTGCAGGTTTCCTGTCAATGAAGCTCATGAAGAAAAACCACATTTTGTCTCGACTCCAAGTAACAGAATCTAGCAGTACAGTTCTTAGCTTTCTAGTCTCTGAGATACTAAAGTTAACTAGAAGGGATTGAAAAGGTTGCCAAAATCTAGTAGACAACATCTAGTACAATCCACCTCTTTACTATTAGAATCAATACACACCCCTTTGATATATATTTAAATGTGAAAACAGAAACAGGAAAAACAACACACTCCCATCTAATGCAATGAGGTTTCATGCATGTTAATAAGAACATACTAATCCCTTGTCAAAAAAAAAAAAGATATCAAATCCATCAGTTGCTTTTTTAACTATAGATAACATTCATTCCCATTCTAATTTGATCACCATACCACTTTAATAATCATAAACCTGAACATTAAATCATAAAGATGTTCACTCTCACAAAAGGCAAACAAGATGGAGTATAATTTATGTAATATAAATGTAAATGTGTAGATGTAATATATAATATTATTTATATTTAATATATATATAAGTGAAGCATATACTGTTGTATGGTCTTTGTTTCAGCCGTTGTTTACAAGACCAGAGTTAGTCTTTATAACTTATTTATTCACCTTTCTATACCATATTCCTTTTGCTCTTAGATATCATTAAACTTTTCCAGGATATTTGACTTGATGAAATGACCCAGAACTTCAGTCTTGAAGATCAGGGTCCTTATTAAGTCTTGTCTGTTTTAGGTTTATCTAGTTTTCCATTCATACTTACAATAAGACCTGAGTCAATCCCATAGGTTCCAGGAACATTCTTCTCTGCACTCACTATGGTACGGCAATGTACTTTCCTCTTGATAATCAGGAACACTCAGCCAAAACAGCAAACCCCTTGGTCTGTAGGTTCAGTGGCAAGAGGATTCTGAATGGCCCAGTGGAGCCTATTGCATCACTTCTTTTGCTTAAAACTCTTTCATGTGTGTTGCCAGTAAAACTTAAAATATAGTAGTATTTTACTACTTACTAGAAAACATTATAGAGCAGTATTTTATTCATATACTTTCTCTGTGTGCCATGAAATTACTACTTCATTTCTTATATTAACAATAGCATCTCTTCCCTACAACATATCCCATTTTTGTTTCCACAACTTATCCTCAAATTAATCTCTGAAAACATAAAGAGATGTATTTAAACGGAAAGCAAAGTAAATTTTTCCATCAATAAGCCGGAAAAGCAGGATAGATTCAGTATCATATCACATTACTTCTATAGATCGACATAGATAGAAGAATTGAAAGAGGGGGCATACGAATTAAAAAAAAAACAAAAACTTGAGAGGTTGAATTGATTTGAAATAGAAAGTAATCAGTTGGGTGAACTTTATTTTGTTTATAAAAACATATATACATAAGAATACGTACATTTAAATGCACACACTATATACACACATGCACACCATTTACACGTTTATTTTTCACCATCATTTAAAAGATTTTGGACTTCCATATAATGTATTTTTAAAAACACTGTAAATCATATTCAAGTCACATTACTTTGCGTTACATTATGAGAAGTAATAAGAAATCATTGATCAGCTTTGTATTTACCAAGGTAAATTTAAAATGCATTGTAATAAAGATATTATAAATATATATTATAGAGAGATGCTTGTTTCTTGAAATTTAACATACTAAGCAACACTTAAAATAGAAATTCTAATCTATAATGTTTGAATACCCACTCTACAAATTGTCAGTATTCATGGAAATAGTAAGCAATTTCAGGTAATATGTGTGTGGTGTTAGCATTTGTATATGTGAGTTTGAAAAGAAAATTTAGTAAATAAGATTGCAATAAAATATGAAAGTATAAGCACTAGGAACTAACAAAACACAAAAGATCAAATTCATGAAGATGATTAAATTTTTAAATTTATAAATCTCACTTTGACCAACGTAGAAGAAATTTGACCAGTATGATAAATTTTGTCCTTCAAAAATATTAGCCAGGGGCTTCCCTGGTGGCACAGTGGTTGAGAGTCTGCCTGCCAATGCAGGGAACACGGGTTCGAGCCCTGCTCTGGGAAGATCCCACATGCCGTGGAGCAACTGGTCCCGTGAACCACAACTGCTGAGCCTGCGTATCTGGAGCCTGTACTCTGTAGACCCAACACAGCCAAAAATAAGTAAATCAATAAATTTATTAAAAAAAAAATATATTAGCCATGTATACCCAAAGTCATGTGCATTGATTCTTGGTGTGATACAGTTGATGCAATAATTTAGAGAATATTAAAAGGAAGAAACAAGTAAGTACATTATCAAGAAACATTTTTAAACTGATATAATCATTCTCTCAAAACTCACAGAACCAGATTTTGAAACTACTAATGCTGTGCATGTACTAACAGTGTGTTTATATGTGAGTTAGGAGAATTCAAAGAAAATAAAACCTTGGTTATCATAATGGAAATAATATCATATGGTACCCATCTTTTAAAATGTTCTATATTTTTAAAGATTTTCTGATAATAAACAATGAGTTCCTTCATGTTTACATTTTTTAAAATTTCTTTTTAAAATATAAAGTATTGCTATTCCATTACAGTAATTTTGTCATCAAGATGTCAGACAGTTCTTGGCATTTCCTAATAAGTTATGTGGAGTAATTGGATCAGAGATATAACAAAGACTGGATCTATTTGAAAATCCATAATTACTTTCTGTATGTTGGGATTTCTGAAATTAGAAATTGTGTTTTATAGCACAAAAAATATAAATATTTACCTCATCAATTAGATAGGATGCTTTCAGTTATTATTTGATTTTGTTAATTTCATACTGAAACTGTGAATTTTAAGAATAGAATATATTCTAGAGGTAGATATTTTATTAACAAAAAGTGAAAGCGGTCCAGTGGTTAGGACTCACACTTTCATTGCTGTGGCCTGTGTTCAATCCCTGGTCAGGGAACTAGTTCCCGCAAGCCACATGGCGCGGCCAAAAAAAAAAAAAAAAAAAAAAAGAGTCACTTCTTTCAATTAGTAAGGTTTATAATTGAAATGTCCTTCTGTAGAGGAAGGTGGACTCTCTAAGTCCTCAAATTGATAAAACCAAGGACAGCATATTTTAATTAAATAACAAAATAATAAAAATACTTGTTATTAATTTAAATGTATTTGAATATACCTCCTTAATGTTTAATGAGTATTTACTGTGTCAACACTCTTTGGCACCCATTCTCTTTGATCTTGGCCCTATGCCTACGTGATGGTTTAAGCAATCTACTGACCTTCATTTTTGGCTCCATGCAATGTCACTTCTATATTCCCATCCTTATTGGGGTTTAAATTGTGCCCAGGGTCATATTCAGGAAAGATAACTGGCCTTCTGTCCTTTTTGTTAGAAATGAGTTAATTCTTTGAATGACCAGCAATCATTACACACATGTCATCTTGAATGGAAAGCCCACAGAATAAAAAGTTTTATTAACTCAAGCCACCAGTCAACCTTAAAACACTGGTATAGTAGTAGTGACAGAGAGAAGAGAGTCAGGAAAGAGAAAATGAGAGAGATAGAAATTAACAGCTAGAGTCACAAAGTGCCTGAGGCTTGAAATAAAGGAGAGAATGAAATAGACCCGATACTGCTAACAAGGGGGTAGAAACACTCATTTCCTTCCACCTATCCCTTTTAGTTTCCAGTGCATTGTTTGCCATGTGTCAGAATCACACCTTAGCAACAGTCTCCCATTTGAAATCTGTCCATCATTTGATCCTTCCAAAGGTTTATCTTATTGTTTTTTCCCGGTAGGGGAATTCTGTTCCCTAAGGTTTCTAACTGCACCCTCCCTCCCTCTATAAAGCAATCCACTGGACACTAGCGGAAAAACTACTATAACATCCCTAAACTACTGTAAGTACAATAAAATGAAATATACAGCAGAAGCAAACACAGGGAAAGTTGAACAATCAGTTCATAAGCTAATATATTTGAAAATCTCTGTGAATAGAATGATATGAATTTCAAAAACAGAGTGATTAAGAAATAGAAAACTTAAACAAAATGGTAATCTTGAAATATAAATTTAAATTGCTAAAGCATTTCTCTGCAGACAGATGCCTGGTAATAGATAGTTTTACATTAAAGTTATTTAATTAAAAAAATCTCAATCAATAGAAGCTTTTAATGTGAGAAAAAGAGAACTTTACAATTTATGTAATATTATTATTCTAACACCATAAGAAACTTTAAAATGGCAGCACAGAATATTCTAAATGTGTAATATGGTTGCAGAAATCCTTATTACAATAATAGAAAGTCAAGTGCTTCTTAAAAGAATATAAAAAGTACATTTAATAGCTATAATAATTGGAATCCATTCTTTGGAAATGAAGAACTCCAAGTCAATTCGTTTAAGCAAAACTGGATCGTATAATCCAGAAATACAGTTCTAAACTAAGCTCCAAATATTGCTGAAATCAATTGTTCAAAAACGCCTTAAAAATATGACTGGTCTACTTTATATTCTGTTTTCCTTTATGTTAGTTTTTTCAGGCAGTTTTTCCATGTGGTGATAATGATGGCCAACATCAGTCTAAAAATCACCTTCTGTTAAATAAATAAGTCCAGGGAACGTAGGTCAGCTCAGTAAAATTTATAGGGTGGGAACTAATTGACCTGACCTGGTAACATGCTGAACTCTCAGCTAATCACTGTGACCAGTAGAATGTGCAAATTTTTAAGGCCAATCACTAGTAACATCCTTACTGATAGGAACAGAATTTGAGATTTCAAGTCTGTTTAAATTACACGGACTAAAAGTGGGTCAAAATTTTTCCTGAAAGGAAATTTAGAATTCTGTTAGCAGAAAGTAGCTGAGATTACTTACTAGTTGACACTTCTCATGGTATTCTTCTAAAGTATTCTCCTGAGAGACATGTGTTTTGCAGACAGCTGGAATCATTATGATGACTTGCATGACTCCAGACACATCTGAATTTTCTCTTAGTGGTCTACATGATGTTCAGTACTTCAACCATCCTAATGGTTATATAAGCCTCTAATACTCTGTATTAAATATATTTCTGTCTGAAATACCCATTACATGTTCTTTATTCCCTGTCTGAACCTTGAATAATGTAATAGGCAAAAGCGAAAGATATGCACTAGAACAGGGGAAAACTAGAGGCAATCTTAGGAAAAATAAAGAGGTTTATTCTCATTGTGCTTATATATATTATTATTATATAAATTTACATTATTATCTACCTAGACTATTCAAATTAGAAAATTGTAAACCTTTTAGAACTTACAATTACGACAAATAAACAACACACATACCCTCCAAAATCAATAGCTTTCCTATGTAAAGCAGTTGGAATTATAATACAAAAAAGCTACCAAAATATGTGTTCATGAATATATCTTATACCAATTGGATCATATCACTTCTCTGCCTAAAGCCTGTTATCAATGACTTTCCTTACTCCTGTTATAAACACTGAAACCCTTATCTTGACCGATGAAGGCTGGAATCATCTAGTCTCTATTTCCCCTCCAGAGTCATCTCAATCAGTGATTGTCTAATGCAGGGGTCCCCAACCCCTGGGCTGCAGGCCGGTACTGGGCCGCGGCCTGTTAGGAACCGGGCCGCACAGCAGGAGGTGAGCGGCGGGCGAGCAAGTGAAGCTTCATCTGCCTCTCCCATCGCTCCCCATCTCTCCCATTACTGCCTCAACCATTCCCCCCCCCCCCATTCATGGAAAAATCGTCTTCCATGAAACTGGTCCCTGGTGCCAAAAAGGTTGGGGACCGCTGGTCTAATGCTTGTCCTCCTCCTAGACATCAACTGTCTGTGGTCCAGGAGTGTGTCAGTCCTGCTCTTGTTTCTAGCCATCCACTACCCTGGCGAAGGCCTGGCACTTCATAGGAACTCGGTAAATGTTTGGTGCATCTTTGATGACACAGGCATGGATTCTCACACAATGAAAATCTAATACAGGAACTTTTTTTGTATGCAATATAAAATATTGCAAAAATCTTCAGTCTTAACTGAATTATTTTACACATTAGAGTATAATCAGAATCTTCATGGATTTTGTTTTAATTTGGCAAAAAAGATAAAATGATACAGAAGTTCTCCTGTAAGTATATATATATGTATTATATATTATATAAAGATATATGTATATGAATATTCATAGGAAAATATGATGATGACTTCTCATGCTGGCTATTCAAATGTACTGAGAAGTTATGCCACTTAAGCTAATGTGGTCCTGCTGTAAGAACAAATAGAGCACAATAAATGGGAATAAAAATCCAAAAAAAATACACTTTAGTATAACTGACTGAGTCTTCATCAGAGATAATTTTGTTGCAAACAAAAGAATCCATAGTGTTCAGTGAAAAAGAAGAATTTATTGGAATGACAAAAGGGTATCTCTCAGCAAACACTGCATCTCCTCTCAATAAATTACAAATGTCCTGAACATCCACCAGGAGCCATAGCAGCTGCTTTCCCTGATTTACTTTTTCTCCTTGAGGCATAAAATCTGTCAGCACTCCTTTTAGGCATTTATTTTATTGTTTTATTTCTCTCTCTGTAGGTCAACCTCTTCATGTAGAAAATGATTTCTCCAGTCCTATGGTTTCAATGACCAATATTAAATGAATTGACTAAGTCTCCAAAAGCCAGTTCCAGGAATAAGAACTGATTGACCAGCAAAGGCCAGGTGCAGGGTACCATGTATACTTCCCTCTCAGAAAGACAAAGAAAACTAAATCTCTAAGAAATAAGTTAGCAAGAATAGGGTATCAGCTTAGAAAAAGTGATTGGAATTCCTAGTGGAGATAAAATTGCCAACAGTAACTAAAATTTATTAGCAATTGGAGCTGGAAGAGTTACTTAAACCTACTTAGATCCAAAATATTAGCTCTTGGTCTAATATTTCAAAGGTAAACACGTTCCGGTTGGAACAAAGAAATAAATGTAAAAGTCATAAGAATACTAGAAGGAAATATAGTTATTTCAATCTTGTTTTAGCATTAAGAAGATTTTTCTAAGCACAAAAATAAGATACCAAAAAGATCTGGCTAAATAAAAATTAAATTCTCCATTTCACAAATTGGCATGGGTGACAATGAAAACACAATGATGCTTTCACAAACTTGGAGGACGAAAAGATTCACAAATTCTGTGGTAAGCCAAAAGATAATATTCTTAGTATTAAACAGCATTTGCAAATCATCAAAGTTTGAGGCAGATAAAACAAAAAAAGGAATAGCACATTACAAAAGCAGGAAAGAACATAAATGGCATATAATCTTATGCATGATGTTTCCTCTCACTATTGATCTGAAACAAGTAAGTTTATCTGATATTGAGATGCTATTATCAAAATTATCAAGTACAAACACAATTCCAACCAAAATAAGTAATAATACCTAGCTGTGGGACAAATTATAGAAAATAAGAAATCATGAACTGTTCTTGAAACTGGCAACTGATGCATTTTAGGTGACACTTTAAGAATTTATTTAGAAAGCCAGAGAGACATGCATTGACTAATAAAGTGAATTTTAATTGTATAAATTTATTCTAAGAACATGATAAGAAATTCATGTGAAGTGAAGAAAGTTATCTTCAAGTACAAGAAAAACCAGTCACAGCATTATTTATAATAGTAAAATAGGAAAAAAAAATGTCAAAAAGAGGGAATTAGTGAAGCTATGGCACATTCAGTTAATGGAATGACATAAGAAAATACCTATATTAACTATAAAAGTGCTGTCATAAAATAATATCTTAAGTATTATCATTATAAATTATACAAAATCAAACAAATTTTGAAAGACATACATTGAAATGTCAACAGTTTGCCTTATTCGGCGTGGGTTACTTTTTTCTTTTTAGTATTTTCTTTGTTTTCTAATCAGTAACTTCAATACAGTTGTATTAAATATAATAAGACATTAAGAACATAAAGATCCTTTAACACTGGACAGTCTTATGTTTGAATCTCATCTTTACAACTCATTATATATAGAACCTTGAGAGAATTAACATTTTAATGCTTATTTCCTTTACTATAAGCTTGTAGTATTGATGCCTACTCATAACTCTTGTATGAATTATTGTGTGGCTTAAATGGGTTTATATATGCTGATTACCATGTCTTATAAAATAACAAATGTTTAACACATGATATTACCTATTTAAAAATAGTACATAGATTGCTTAAAATAAAAATTCATTTCTAAAAAATGGTACAGATAATAAAAAGTGAAGAGCAGGATGTGAAAAGTTGGTTAGATATACTGCAAGTATATATACGTGTGTATCAAAAAAATCCCACATCATGTAATAAAATGGTACAAATAATATTGCATGTTGATAAGCTCAAATAACAGTTAAGTAACTCAGTCATTACAATTAAGTCAAGCATAACACACTGGTCAAAGGTGAGGTTTAAACTTTTCTAATTGCCAAGGACAAACGCTCACCTTCTATTAGTTTTTGGTGATCCTTAGTCAAATATGGTGTATAACTGCCAAACATAATCATTTCCAGATTGAATCCACAATCATATTCACTTATATATCTCCTTTTTTAATTAATAAAATTTATTTTTAGAGCACTTTTGAGCTCACAGCAAAATTGAGTGGAAAGTACAGAGTTCTCATTACTCCCTGTTCCCACCCGTAGAAGCCCTACCCAGAGTCAGACATGTGTTACAATCGATGAACCTAAATAGGCATATCATTGTCATCCAAAGTCCATAGTTTACATTAGTCTCTTTTTCTTTCAAATAAGAAACTTTATGACAAAACTCAAAGACAGAATCTCATTGGTATGAACTGTACATGTAATATAAATAATTAAAAAAAAATTATGTCTGAACACTAATCATCTGACTTCTACAACTCATCCCCTTAAAGTTTATCATTAAAGATGGTTATGCTGATTTTTGTCTTTATTACTGAGGTATCATATAACATATGTCTAGTTTTCTTTTTTAAGGTAAAAAAACCTTAAAATATATAAACTAGAGGGCATCAGGAAAATTATGAAGATATTAGATTAAAGATGACTTGTTCACATTATAGTTGCAAGGGCCAGAATAATGTCTGACACAGACTCCAATTCAATTTAATGAAATTTTATTGAGTATCTACTGTGTGCCTAGAACTAGTCTAGGGGCTTGAGAAGGTACAACAATGAACAAAACAGAAAAAACCTCCCTGCTTTCAATGAAATTACATTCTAGAAAGTAAGAGAGTTCATAAATGTAATGTAATATGGGGAAAAGTAGTAAGTGCTGAGGAGAAAAATAAAGCAAGGCAGGTGGGAGTCCTTGCAGAGAGATGCAGTCCAACACAGTTTGGTCAGAAGAGGCCTCACTGTGAATGTGATGTTTGAGTGACAGCTTGAAGGAGATGAGGGATGAAATTTTAGAAATATCTTGGAAACAAAGAAATAAAGTTAGAGAAAACAGTATTATAGACCTATGATAGGAGATAGAGTTAGGTAGATAAGTTTGAGAGAAAGAAAATTAAATGCGAGAGGTAATGAAGCTATTAATTCTTTGCAATGATTATAAATAAAGACTTTGTTTTTTACTCTGAGTGACATGGAAAACAATTGAGAGTTGAGAACAGAAAAGTAACTTAATGGTTGGGTATATTAAAATAATTACTGTGATTTATGTTGAATACCCTTGAAATGTGGCATGGATGGAAACAGGGAGACCAGCTAAGAAGCTACTGCCATAATTCAAGTTCAGTAGGATGGTGGCTTGGACCATGGTGGTATGACAGCAATGAAAAGGAATGAGGAGTGATTGGATCAAATACACAGAGGGTACTATTTGTGAAGCTGTGTTTACAGGAAGAGAGAACTATCGACTTGTCCAATATACATAAGTTCTGAGAACCGGCCTTAACTTTATCAGTAGAAAACGTTGATGACCTCACTAAAAAATATTTTCAGTGGAGTGGAAAAGGAGAATGGCCACTTACAGTGGTTTTAAGAAAGCAGAATTGGGGAAAGCAGAAATGGGGAAAGCAGAATTAGAAAGAGTATAAAAAACTCTTAGAATAATTTTAGCTGCAATGGGGAAAATAGAAATGTAAGGGAGCCAAAAGGAGGGGTGAGTCAAAGAGAGATTATATTTTTAGGGTAGAATAAATAACAGCAGGATAGGAGTGATCTAGTAGAGAGAGGAAATTGATGGCATGAGACAGAGAGTACAGGAATACCAGATGGATGTTCCTGAGTAAGCACGCGACCGGTTCCCTACTTAGAATCGTGTAGCACGTGAGGGTACTGAGTTCAGGAGGCGAGGGGAACTGTCATCTAGCTCAGGCTTATTGTCAGCGCTTGTATCTCAACAAAGGGCTAAGTCCACTCAGAGGAGGAGGAGCCCTTTTCTTTGCAAAGAGACCTCATATAGAGATCAAGACCCTGGAGAGAGGCCTTTGCCAACGTCACATAAGTGGAGGTGTTGGCCTTAGACACACTAATAGGAGTGAAGTCAGAGTATGCAGGTGTAAATGCTGTCAGGAACATAGGTGTGAGGACAGACGATTGGACCTCATTTCTCAGCAAATTAGGAAGCAAGTCCATCAACTTCATTTGAGTATGAGGGAGGAGATGATGAATGTTTGAGGAGAGCAGGAAAGATAGAGTATAGAATAGTCATTTAAAAGAGTAGGAGAGAAAAGAATAGAAAATTGAATTTCCTTAAGATTTAAGGAGAATGTAAAACGAGATCAGGCAGCATAGTTATGTGTTTTTCTCCAGTTACGGCAGTGCTCAGATTCAGGACTGGATTAGTAAAGAATTATTTAATTAGAGTCAGGGTACAGCCAAGTTGCATGACAAAATTGAAGAAGAATAGTGTAGTCAAGGGTATATGCAGGGAAGTCATTAAAACAACTGACTGTGGAATTTAAGCTTGGTTTTTATGGAAGAGAAAAATATAAGTTTGATGAGGGAAAGTGAAAATAATGTGGGATCAATAAATATACGTCCTGGTGGCATAATGGCTTATTGGAGTGGGGTTGCTTGAGGCAGTGAGTACAAGCAAGAAGTCAGGAAGTCGAGCTGACAGAGTGTGATGCGTGAAATTGAGATTATGGAGGAGTTGCTATTATAGGTGATGCCAAGGACTAGGTCATGACTACAGAACTGAGTGGCCTGGGGAGTACGCAAGGCAAGAACTTCACAATAGTTCAGGAAGCTGAGAAGCCACAGTATAGTTAGATTTTCTGTTCACTCTGAGGATTAAAATCATTAAAAATTCTGACAGCCAAAGTAACGGTGAAGTGGGAACTAGAGACATCAAGAATCAGTGAGAGCCCAGGGTATCTGTAGATGATGCAATGATGAGAGGTCCTAAGAGATAATACCTGATAACACGGGATTCAAATCTCTGTGTAGGACTGAGAATAGACTGGAAAGAACAAGGAAGAGCAAATATTGATACAAACCCCATATGACTTACAAGCTCAGTGCTAAGAGAAATATAGAGGAAGCAAAAATAAAACATAACCAAAATCCTCTACCACTTTGGAGCCCTGCAGGGGAAGTTAGTAGTGTCCTCAAGGGAGATCCAGGCATCCACTAGAGCAAAACTGTAAAGGGCACTTTCAGTGAAAAGTTTGAAGAAAGAAAGATTTTTGTGGTGATGAAACTTTACTTTTGCAAAAGTATATCTAATAGGAGCAACCTCTGGAGAATTGGGAAGGGCAGTGGCAAAGATAAGAGTCTTCTAATTTTTACTTCAATTAAATATTTTTTTTTGGTAGCATCTTTTTAGTTTTAGTTTTAAAAATATTTTATGTGTTTCAAATGTCAGTACACACAAAAATGAATAGAACAAATGAGTTTTCCCAGAAAAATACAGCAGAACAGCAGTGCCTGTGATCTGTGATAATTGTGAATTGTTCACAGTGTACAATTCAGATTGGGTATCATGTAAGGTAATGATCCTTCAATCCTTCTTATCACTCTACATTCCTATTACTATCTTTTCCTTTTTGTTTGGTGGTAAAAATCATTAGTTTGCTGCCTGCTGCCATATGGCTGCCACTATCACTGCTATATACTGTGTTGTGAAGAGAATAGAAAAGGGTAGTGCTGATCTGCCTTTATCCAAGGAAAATATAGGTAGCTTTTGAAAATAATAATGTCTTCTTTAGGTTGACCAGTTTCTAACAGTTGTGAATTCTTTGTCCAGCATTCCAATACAAGTTTCATGCATATTGATAATGTATTTTACATTTACCCCTTTGATTTTATCATCCTGACTTGTATCGTTTACCAGTTTTAGTTAGTTTTTCTATGGGCCCTACTTATCACAACCATTTAACCAACAGTTTTGCTATGAAGGCATAGTAAGTTCAACAGTCTCTGTATTGTGTTACTCATTCATCTCTGACATATGTAATCAGTCTAAGTTTAAAGAACCATTATCTTATAAAATCATGGTTTGACAGAGGTTCTAAATTACATTTATGAAGGTTGTGAGAAAATCCTTTACAAGGGAGAAAACTTGACCAGTCGTTTCTGGGTAATAGAGAAAAAGCTTTTTAGAGAAAGTAGAGACATTTAAAATATGTAGATGTTTGCCAAATGGAAATTATCTAAAAGAGTGGGAAATAGCAAAACATGAAATGGAGATGCCAAAAAATACAAGATAATTAGCATCTTTCTTTGTTTTTATTTATGTATATATTTTAATTGAAATAATTGTGACATATAACATTTTACAAATTTAAGGTATATAACATGTTACTTTGATGCATTTATATATTATAATATAATTATAATATATATTATAATTATAGCAATACTTAGCACCCTATCATGTTACATAATTATCCTTTCTGTTTAGTAGTTGGAATAATTAAATTTTAGTTTCTTAGCAAGTTTGGTGATTATAATACAATATTGTTGTCTATGTTCACTGTACTGTGCATTAGAGAGGGCTTATTTATTACTTGCTGCAAATTTGTGTCCTCAAAAAATATCCATCCCATTCCCCCAACCCCCATGCCCTGGTGATCACCATCTTACTCTCTGTTTTTATGAGTTTGGCTTTGCTAGATTCCACATATAAGTGGTATCATACAGTACTTGCCTTTGTCTTACCTCTCTTAGTGTAACGTGCTCAGTTTCCATACACATTATAGTAAATGTGTATATAAATGACTTGATTTTTTTTAATTACTGTTATATTTTTTAAGTAGAGGCAGCCATTTATGCCATTCCTGACATTTAAGAATCATAGCAGATTATAGATGTTGTATAAAACATGTATGTTGAATAAAAGATGAGCCTTGGAATTGGAGATGGAAAATGTTGGTAACCACTGCTACCTTATGCACAGTAGCCAGATTGACTTACATAATCCTTGACTCAAATAATCTTTAGGTAAACTGATCCTATTTTCCATTATTTTTGATGAACAGCACTCAATTTTGTATATTTTTGAATCCATAAAACATTTCCAGGCTATCTCTAATTTTGACAGTATCCATTTCGCATTATCCCTGTCTTTTCCTTGCAGCAAGGCAACGTTACCTTTATTCCCCAACCATGATTTCAGAATATTTATTATGATATTTATGGATTATTTTATGAGAATTAGGAAAGTAGGACACATTCCTCTTTCTCAAGTTACCATTAAGATTTTAAGTTTGCTAAAATAATAGGCCTGGTTCATTATCTGTCTATGAGGACAAACAGGATGAAAGAGCGGAACAAAGATGCACATTCTCCTAAAAAACTCAAACTCCATGCCTCACACGGGATGTAATCAAGGAAAAGAATTCTATTAAGCTTAGAGTCACTGATGATGCATTGCTCCTTGTAATGAAAGGACAACTTGTAACAATCAGAGTGCCTGTGCATAGCTAGGACTAGAGAAATAGTAAAATGTGGCTGTTACTCATAATCTCTGCTAAGAGCTTAGTACAAAGACAGTTTTAGTGATTGGAGGAACAATGAAATTCTGAAATATAATGTAATTACTAATCCTTAGCCTGTATGTGTTTATTTAAAAGTATGTAAAAGAGTTGTTAGATATAAACATTATCTGAGGAATAATTTTATGATATCTAAAACATAATTTATATAGCAACAGAGAACTCAGATTCTAATAGCACTGCAAGTGTGCAAAATTTTATTGATTTTCTGAAAAGAACTTCCCAATTTCATATAACAATAGAAATCATATAATGTACCTTGTATTCGTGTATTATAGGTCATGGCGTAATAAATCAGTTTACTTTCAGTAATTGCTTGGAAATGATCTCCCTATTCTTGACGTTCATTAGTCACTGAAAATAAAAATGGCAGAGAAACCAATAATGTCTAATTTGAAGATTTTTAAATGTTTATAGATTTCTAAGCATGATTAGAAAATGGGAAAGCTGCCTTCCCTTCAGGATGATCAATCCAGACATGTATTAGAAACCAGAAAATCAAACTTCTCAAGGGCAGTGATTTAACATCCCTGCAAATGTGATTGAAACCACTGCTTTCTTACATCTTTATTAGCAGGTGTGGAAACACAATTACAGATTTAAAATTAAAAGTGCATAATAAAATAGTAAATCTCCTGGTCTGCACAGTTTGCCACCTTAATTAACAATTGATTTTTTAAATTATTGCTTCAAGCTTTAATTCCTCAAGTACATTGTATTCTGCACTTTATATTATATGAGACTTGTAAAGACTGTATTTGAATTTACGTTAATGCAATATTGGAACTAAAATATAATTCAAGACATTAAAACCTAATACAGTATAATAGTTTCTCAGAGAAAAATAATTATGATCTGAATATCAACATTATGTTTACTCAGATTGCTTAAACATAACAGTAGCCATAATTTGGTATGTTAGTAGAACAGTTTCAAAATGTTCATCGAAATAAATTTATTGAAAGAGCCCTTATAATATTTCATTTAGTCATAAGAGTCTATAAAAGTATTTCATACTAATCAATCACACTAATCAGTATTATGATTTTTAAAAATTTCTCTATATTTAATATAGGTGTTAATATAAAATTTTAATAATATAACTTGAAATGTCATTTACTCTTAAAATTTCAATTCAATTTCTTTCTTTAACAACAGAGATCTATGCTTATACACCATTCTGGAATACAACATTTTTGCATTATTACACATATTTGCAGTCTTCTGTAAAAGAAAGACAAGGGGACATAAGACAATTTTTGTTGTTGATGGAGGTGGTTGTTTGTAAATGTCATTCTTTTTTTTTTTTTTTTTTAAACAAAGCAATCCCTCCAGGACATTCTTTTTTTTTAATTAATTAATTAATTTTTATTTTTGGCTGTGTCGGGTCTTCGTTTCTGTGCGAGGGCTTTCTCTAGCTGCGGCAAGCGGGGGCCACTCTTCATCGCGGTGCGCGGGCCTCTCACTATCGCGGCCTCTCTTGTTGCGGAGCACAGGCTCCAGACGCGCAGGCTCAGTAATTGTGGCTCACGGGCCCAGTTGCTCCGTGGCATGTGGGGTCTTCCCGGACCAGGGCTCGAACCCGCGTCCCCTGCATTGGCAGGCAGATTCTCAACCACTGTGCCACCAGGGAAGCCCTGTAAATGTCATTCTTGATGTTGATTATGCAGTTGTTATGATCCACAGCTGTTATTGCTTCCTTCTGAATTCTTCTGTAGTCTCCAGAATGTACTGGTCATCCCTTCTTCATTTTATCTTCAGTCTTCCCTTAATTGATTCCTCCCTTTATACCTATAAGCATCACCACTGGGTTTAACTAATTCCTGTGAAAGATAGTAATTAAATTAAACTGTTTGAGTTTTTTGTTTGTTTATTTGTTTTTTTTGCTGTGCAATGTTTTCTGATGTTTAATCTCATGACCTGGAAAGTAGCCATTGCTTTGTCTATCGTGTTCACAAAAGCAGGAGACAAAATCAGGATGCAGTCTGATCATGAACAGGTTTTTTGGGGCAAAAACCAATACTGCAGAAAATATTTAGACGTGTTAAACCAAGGAGTTGTTAACTCTGCTATGTTTTAAACACTGTGCCTACCCTTGTAGTTTTGCTCTGAAGCATGTGACTCCGTGGGAAGATGATCTTGTGGAAATGAAAATGAGGCCATCCTTAAGTTTCAAATAGAGTTTTGGGCAGAAACAATGTAGTCATATTCTTAAAAACAATTTACATGGAACCAGAATACTTAGTTCAAATCTTGGTTACATCCTTTTACTTGTACAAGTCACTTTCTCTCCTGTGTCTCAGTTTCCTCATCAATGCAACATGGATTTGTTGGAGGAGGTAGTTGAGAGGATGTGACCACCAGCTGACTGGCGAGGTGGACCTCGGCAATCACAAGCTACTCACCCCTTCCCCTGTCCTTGGATTGTATGCTCTGCCCCCTGGTCCTACCACAGGATCTGTTCCAAGGACAAAGCCTTGAGAGAGTAAGGTGTTGTTGAGACCATCTTGATAGCGGCTGAGCCCAGGTGAGGTCTCTATAAAGGCTTTAAGATTCTGGTGGACAGGGGCAGAGATCTACTCGTCTTGCAGCCGCTCAAGACAAACCTCTTATGTCAGTTCCCTTGCTTAGTAAACATGCCATGTACAAATCTGGAGTGGTCTGCCTCTTTCGTAGGTCTCTCCTTGCCTTCTGTGTATGGAGGTTAGCTTCAGTTTTCACCTGGGAAAGTCTCGAGGTTGCAACCCAACAGGATTATTATAGTGTATACTGCAGAGCATTATTATGATGATTGATTACTGCAAACAAAACCCTTGAACAGTGACAGGTAACATTCACAAAACCATGACCATTATTTTGATTGTATTGATTGATTGATTGATTGATTGATGCGTTTGGGTCTTCGTTTCTGTGCGAGGGCTTTCTCTAGTTGCGGCAAGTGGGGGCCACTCTTCATCGCGGTGCGCGGGCCTCTCACCATCGCGGCCTCTCCCGTCGCGGAGCACAGGCTCCAGACGCGCAGGCTCAGCAATTGTGGCTCACGGGCCTAGTTGCTCCGCGGCATGTGGGATCCTCCCAGACCAGGGCTCAAACCCGTGTCCTCCGCACTGGCAGGCAGACTCTCAACCACTGCGCCACCAGGGAAGCCCGATTGTTATTATTATATCCACTCCTGGGAAATACTCTAAAAGCCAGAGTTAATTGATTTGCAAATGCTGAATTCTGTTGCTAGAGAAAAGATTCTCCTTGGAATTACAAAAACCAGAATTCAGATCTCAAGAATAAAATTTAAAGGACTGAGCATAGAGGTATACATAGAATAGATAATACATACTATGGTTAATAGCCTAGCACAATCCTATCTCTCTTTTCCCTACCTAATGAAGTTTTCAATCATGGATGTCTAAAATATCAAATATAGGTCTTCCTATTTAGAATGAAACCTGACTGTAATCAAAATACATTCTTTTTCATGTAATCCAAGAGTATAATCTGCCTACAAAGTCATGTGCAACCAAAATGTTGGCTGTCAGTATGCACATGTGCCAAGTTCGCGTGGTGCCTTGATCTCTCCACATACTATGTTTTATTCCACATGGTAGTCAATGTATTCAAGATTAATATTTTAGAGAATAACACGCTGGTTCATTTTAAAGGACCAGGGACCTGGGTGATGAGGGAAGACTGAGGTTGTCTTCTTCTCCCTTCTGAGGCACAAATGAAGTAGAGAATACACCCGCAAGATATTTAACTAAAGTCTCAAAATATTTAACTGCTAGAAGGTGACCCCAAACCCCTGATGATGAGAATTCTCAGTTAAAGCTCAATTTAATAACGTCTTAGAACTAGTGCCAAAGTAACTCTCTTATTCTTGTATTTTGCCCATCAGACACCTCTAAATGGAATATAGCAGGTCTCCATTTCAGAACCCTCATGTCAACTTCCTCAGTCACCAAACTGTTCACACTAACAGTTTCCTGCCTATGGAAATCATGCCCAGAACCTATCCATACATGAATGCTCAGTGCTTAAAGGCAGGAAGCTTAGGACAGGGCAAGGATGTTCCCCATGTGAAATACAGGAAAAGAAGATGAGGCCACGTCATGGTGGAGGGATGGCTAGCTCTCTCCACTCGTGCAGTGTAGCCCAGTGAATTCCAGGCTCTCACCTGTCAGATTTGCTGCTGTTCCTTCTTCTGGAGAGCAGAGAGTGCTCCGTCCTCTAGAGAAAAAGAGAGGAGACATGTAGATTCTTGTGTGTCATATGATATTACAGATACTTACTATTTTCAAGGAACTATATTTCCTTTCCTATTGTGGAAGGTAGCAATGAAAATGAAAACAAAGGTATACCCGCTAAAAACCTTTAGTACAGGAAACTCTCCTGTGAGTGTGAAAGGCCTATCTTGAGCAAACCTACCTCATGGATCAACTGAATTCCCTTTTTTTCCAGAAGCATTTATCCATCACCTTCAAGTGCAAGACACTCTGCCTGGCCTTGGAAAACATATACATGAATGTGACAAGGTCCCTGTTATCGTGTGTTTAGTTTATTTGTTTTGTTTGAGTATCATTGCAGGCATGTGCTCAAATGTATAAACTTACTTTTAGTGAATTGAATTTTCTGAAATCAACAGTAGGAACAATGTAGAGTCCCTCAGATGTTTTACATACACACACACACACACGTACATATTTATGTGAATATAGACATCATTTTGAAAGTAAAATCACCACATTTCACTTTTTAAACCTTATGCAAAATTGAGAACAATATTTATATTGATATTTTTGGGAGGAATGTGTTATAATATTAATTAACAATTTTGAGAACAAGCTATTAGTATTTACATTTTTCCTCTCCCAAATATTGCAGAGGAATTTCTTGTAAAAATCAAAATTAAATATTTCCAAAAATATATTCTCTTTGAAATAGAAATTTAGGTGAATGTAGAAGAATAGTCATACCATTTATTCAGAGTTCAAATAGTCACATTCAGCTTCTGAAATGAATTTGTAAATAAATAATAAAATTCATAAAATAATAATAGAAGCCACCATTTATTAAGCACTTATTAAATATATACTTACATTATTTCATTTCTTACAAAAAACTTAAAAATTACTATAGGGTATGTTAGCATATAAAACACATAACTTTTTCCTTGTAACTTCAATTTTAAGATACTTTTCAACATGTCTTTTTAAATTTTCTATTCATAACAATTTTAAGGTAATTTTCTCAGTTAACTGGGATGGAAAGATGGGCATTTCTTTTCTTTCTTTCTTCCTTTCTCTATTATATCCAATCAGAGGCTGTATGTTCCTTTTGCAATGTTCCCTCTGTAAACTCCCTTCCCATTTCCCATTGTCACTGTGCTAGGCAAAGCCTACATTTCCTAAAAATTGTTAACCAACCTGTTGGTTTCCAGTCTTTTGTCCACCGTTGTCTTGCATTCACACTGCCTCTGAATTAATCATCTTAAGGCATTGCTTATAGTAAACTGATGAATTACTGGCTTGCTGTCACATTTCTTAGACTTGGAGACCCCCTCAAACTCTTAAAAAAGGGCAAGAAGAGCATTTCAGAGCATCACAAACCATAAACCCAGTGATGTTTAAATGAGTCCACATCCAGCCCATACTCCATCATTTGAAACAGAATGACATAGTGGTTAAAAGCACAGCTCTGTATCCGCACAAGCTGGCTTCAGGTATAACCTTTGTCATTAACTACCTGTGCAGCACTGGGTGAGTTATTTAATTTCTTTGTGTTCATTTTCTCATCTGTAAAATGGGAATACTATCAGTACCAGCGTTTTGGGATTTGGGGAGCACTGAATGAGTGGAAACATGTGAAGGTCTGAGAACAGTGCTTGGCACATAGAAAGCACTCAATGAATATCATTTGCAATTTGTCTCCTTTGCAAGTTAAAATGTTTGGATATCAGCAGTTTTTTAGGGCTCAACATGAAAATTGTCTATCCTCTTTTTAACATGGCACATTGCCTTTCTTCTACCCTGAAAGTCAAAACTTTAAAGTGTTCTTTTACAAAATAAGAACATGTAACACTATTCCAATAGCTTGACTTTTTGATCTGTTTTGCTTTGAGATCCAACTCTTAAATCAGATGTCATTGTTTCATTTTTCAAGTCTGAAATCTGCCTGTACTTAAAAGTAGACTTGTTCTTACTCTCTTACAACAGTAATATTATTTTAAGTGCTTTAAACGTTACAAATGTATTGTGTGCATAATGACAGAACATGTACACATCATTCTGTAGAACTCATCTAAATGTCAAGACATATCAATTTTGCCAGTGTCAACCTGGCATTCATGAAAACTCAAGTTGTCTCATGAAGGATTCTCCTGTAATTCATAATAAAAGCTACAGCAGTTCCCTTTACTGCCTTCTCTACTAGAGAAAATCTTAGCAGCTGCATTCTTCATTAGACATTCAGTTTGGTATTGCAGAGGCATTATCTGCAAATACATGTATTATAATGGTAAAATAATATGGTATTTATGCCATTCTGTATGTGTTGAAAGTGTTTCCTTAAATATTGATATATATCTTTCTAGTCTCTTAAATAATTCAAGAAATGATAGATATAAAATTCATTATTAAACCTCCACATATACCATTTTTCCTCTTGAGAGATTTATTGAATTTTAGATTTTTCTGCCAATTTTATTTCTCTGAGATTTTACATTTGTGCTAATATGAACTGTGATAACCTATAACAAAAGATCACAAGCATGCTATACGAGCCTACCCCATTTTAGTAGAAGAGTGTTTGTCACAATCGACCATGAAGAGCATTTATTCTTGTGAGTTTTAATTTGGTTCTTATATTTGAGATGATCTTTGTTGCTTGGTTGCTTGCTTGCTCTTTGGCCTATGATGTCCTAATGTGATTGGAACTTCTGCCCTAAACAGCAGTCACCCAAAGCCCTCATTATACCTTAAATTCAGCTCCTCTGAGGGTGACTATATTTATAGATGGTCTACAGTCACCCCAACATGAATTTTATGTATCTTATATTCAGTATTTTACATCAGGCCATTTCTTATATTGCTCCAAATTTTTTGGGCAAATTAGTCCAAACTTGTCCAAGTATCAGAATCAGGTATCAGAAAGAGGAAAACCTAATCATATTTACATGGATGAAGTAGTAAGTAAAGCAAAATGATAGCAGCTGAATGGTTGCTTTTCCTTGGTGATTTCTAGTTTGTATATTTTCCATTGTCCTTCCAGATCTGCTCTCTACCCCACCTCTCTCCTCTCTGCCCTTGGAGCCTGTTCTATATTGATGACATCAGTAGGAACGCTTGATTTTGTTTCAGATTGGGTTTGGCCAAAAGGGAGCTACAAAAGGTCAAAAGGAGGGAGTAGAATGAGATTGATATATTTACTACCTGGGTTCTTTCCCATTAAGGTCAACACAGGCTAGCTGTGTCCCATGACAAAAGGTTACTGCAACCATCTCTATATCCAAATCTCTTTTCTGGGTTCTGGTAACTATTCCCCTTTGTTCTTTGGAGTTAAGATGGTAAAAACTTGTTTATTACTAGTTGCAGGATACTACACTACCCCTTCCCACACTTTTGTAAATAGTCCTTTTATTAAACTTTTCTCAAGTTATCCTCTTTGTGCCATCTGATTCTTGCTAAGTCAGGGCTCTTACTAACAAGCCTGTAATAAATGAACAAGTCACTTTTCGTAGTCTATTGCCAAGACTTATTCAATAGTTTGGTAGAACTATTATTATACTAATTAACCATATATAGGGACTATCATTAGATTTTCATACTTGGAGATTTATTTATTTTTGAGATTATATGTCAGGCCCTAATAAATGCTAAGGCTTTTTACTTATTGGACAAATATTCTGAATATTGGGTGTTTGGAATCCTTTTCCATGACATTTTGAGCTATAATAGAGATGCTCTTTTGCAAATATCACAATACTACTGGGTTGCTTGAAACATCGAAAACAATCTAAAATCCTTCCATATTTTTCAATGTGTATATCAAATTGCAGTCTCATACCTCTCTGAAACTTATCATTTAGGAGGACTTTTGAAAGCAGAAAAGCCTGGAAATAAGAGAAAATTATGTCACCTTTATTTGAAGAAAACATATAGCAGAATGATACATATATTTATGTATTGCTTGGCAAAAATTATATGTCCATATCTTCCCAAAACAATCAAACTTCTTTGGCTATTGAATGGGAACCTGATGGTCTTTTGCTGGTATTTAACGAGAGTAACTTTATATTACAATTGTAGATTGATGTGTCTAAGGTGTGAGGTTACTATAGAATCTTTCCAGACATTTATAATGATCAGGACTGTGTTTTCTTTATCTTGCATCTGAAAGTCTTGGGCAGTTCATGGAGCACAGTAGGGTTCAATGTGCAGTAACTAACTGAAAATACCCATCTATATGATGCTCACGGACAGTTTGGCAATTTTGATGATGCTATGTCTTTTTATCAAAGTTTAACCAATATAATGTATTTAATTATATAAGATATATAATATGAAAAATGCATTAGGGACAAGTATCCATTTAAGTTTTCAAAAGATATACATTTGTTGGTTAAAGTGCAATGGAAATATTAAAGCTCAGCTCCAAAGTTGGCCATTTGATAACTCAAATTTCTATCACAGCAATAGAAGAGGGGCAGACTCAGGGTTTGTATGGGCTGCAGCTTGTATAGTTTGGTGGTGGTGTTGGGGTGTGGTTTTATTGTAGGCTGCCAGTAAAAAAATCAGAAGCCTAGTTACATTTGAATTTCAGATAACAACTTTTTTCATCATAAGTATGTCCCAATATTGTGTAGATTACACTTACACTCAAAATTTATCTGCTATTTACGTGAAATTCAAATGCAACTGAGTATCTTGTATTTTCCTTTGCTAAATCTGGCAACCCTAGCTGCATATTAAATAAAAAGAATGTAAAATTTAAAAGCATGACCTTGTAATAAATTAAGACAACCAAGGGAACCTGAAGCTTAAGTTTTATTAGGTTTTCAGTAAATCCACCTTTGCATTATAATATAATTTGTACTAGCAACAGGTAAGCTGATTTAATCTAGTTACCTGCAATAAATATGGCTTACAACTTTTTTTCATGTGTGAACATAGCTAAATACATAAATCAAACTTATTTCAATTGCAGAAATCTATTTATATGTTTGTTACTACCTATTGTGTGCCACATATTGAAGCTAATAGTGATCCGAACAGGCATGATCCTCCTCATTCTTAATTATTCTTGTGGGTCACCAAGAAGTAAACAGGTGTGATGTGTAGGGAATATATAGGAGAAGCAGGTAGTTCATACTTGGAAGGCCTAGGTAAAGCTTTCTGGATCATGTAACTAATCTAAGTCTGAAACATGGAGAGAAATTTACCAAGGGTAGGATGTGGTAGGAAAAGGACTCCAGTGAGAAGATACAGTATTGAAATGACCAGGAGGCAAAAGAGGACATGACTATTCAATGACATAGAAGTAAGGTAAAGGGTAAAATTTAAGAGAAAAAAAGTGATGAGGCTGGAGAGAGAAAGATTCTCTAAATTTCCCCTCCAGCTTTTAGGAATGTGACAATAAAAAGAAAGAATAATTAATTTGAGTACCAAAATATCAAAATGTTAAAAAAAATATAATGGACAAATATAAATATCTAATAAAAATTTGAGAAAATATCCGCAACTCTCATTATAAAGCTGATGAGGAAAAACATTTCTAGGATGGCAATCCTTCTTTATTAAAACAACAACAGCAACAGCAACAAAAAAACCAAAATCCAAACCAAGCAAATAAAAACCTAAAGGAGGTTATTTCAGGCTGAAATCAAAGTATCCTAGACAGTAATTCAAATCCAAATGAAGAAATGCAGAGCACCAGCAAAGCCAACTATATGTAAATATAAAATGAAGTATAATGTAAATTTTTTTTTTTTTTTGTAAATGTATTTTTATTTCTAACTATTCTTAACCTGAGTAACTTAAACAACTGCATAATAAATATAAAACTATGATGATGGGCTTTCAATTTACAGAGATGCCATTTGTATGACAATAATAGCACAAAGGAGGAGACAGAGAAGAGAGTTATATCAGAGTAGTTTTATCTACTATTGAAATTAAGTTGGTATTAATTTCAATCCAAATTTTGTTGTTTTAATTTAAGGTGTCTACAAGACTTACACTTTAGATTCAAAGACACAAATAGTTTGAAAGTTAAAAGATGGAAAATGCTATACAAGCAGGAACCAAAAGAGAGTTGGTGTGGCTATACTAATATTAGATAAAATAGACAATATTAGGCAAATAGATTAATATTAGACAAAATAGTATATAAGACCAAGGTTGTTACTAGAAACAAAGGGGCATTTTTCAATGAAAAAATGATAAATCTGAAAGGAAGACATAGCAATTGTTCATCTAACAACAAAGCCTCAAAATACATAAAGCAAAAATGAAAATAATTGAAGTGGAAATGGACGATTCGATTATAATAGTTAGGATTCCTCTGCCAGTAATTGATAGAACACCTAGGGAGAGGATCAAAAAGAAAATAGACTTGAACAATGCTATGTACTTACTAAACCAAGTAGAATGACACCTGTAGAATGCATGTTCTTCTCAAGCATACATGGAACATTGTCCAGGAAAGACCATATGTTAGAACATAAAATAAGCAATAAATTTTAAAAAAATGAAATCATACATCAGCAAAGTATGTTCCCTAACAAAAATGGAGCTAAATAAGAAATCAGTTACTGGGAAATTCACAAATTAGCTACCCTTCAATAACCAATGACCAAAGAAGAAATCACAAGGTAATGAAATACATCAAGATGAATAAAGAAGAAACACAATTTATGAGATACAGTTAGAAAGGTTTTTAGAGAGAAATTTACAGATATTAATACCTGTAGGAAGAAGAAGAAAAATCTCAAGTAAACATCCCAATATGCCACCTTAAGTAACTATAAAATGAAGAAATGTTCAAAATGCAGAATCTCAGGGCCCATTCTGGATTTACATAATCTGCATTTGAACAAAATCCCCAGGTGATTCATGTGCAAATTAGAGCCTGAGGAACCGTGGTAGATTGTGGGAAAACAGGTATTATTCTATAATGCAAGCAGTAGGGCAAATTTTAAAAGGCAATTTCAGAATATTCACAGAATTATCTAATTCTCATGCAATTTGATGCAGATATTATGGTTCTAAAAATATATCTTCTAGTAATATTATCCATATATCAAACAATACATTCCAAAACAACACTATGAAATTTTTAAAAAATATTAAATAAAATAAAGTGCCCTAATCTAGGACACTGGTTGAACAAATTATGGTACATCCAAACAATGGAGAATTATGTATTATTTTTGGAAAAGTGGATGGCTATTATAAAGTAGAAAACAAAAGATAAAAAGTATCAGCAAGGGAGAAAAGGGAGCCCTTGTACACTGTTGGTGGTAATACAGATTGGTGCCAGCCACTATGGAAAATGGTATGGAGATTTCTAAAATATTAAAAATAGAATCATATGATCAAATCATGCAATCCAGCAATCTAACTTCTGAGTATATATCCAAAGAATTAAAATCAGGATCTTGAAGAGATATCTGCATTCCCATGTTCATAGTAGCATTACCACATACTCAAGACATAAAAGCAACCTAAATCTCCATCGGAGGACGAGTGGATAAAGAAAATGAGGTATTAATATGCAGTGAAATATTATTCAACCTTTAAAAAGAAGAAAATTCTGCCATTTGTGACAGGATGGGTGAACCTGGAGGACATTACTAACACAGGGAAGAACAAATACTATATGATCCCACGTATATGAAGACTAAAATAGTCAAACTTACAGAAACAGAGAGTAGAATGGTGGTTACCAGTGGTCAAAGGTTACAAAGTTTCAGTTATAAAGAGTAATTCCTAGGGGCTTCCCTGGTGGCGCAGTGGTTGAGAGTCTGCCTGCCGATGCAGGGGACACGGGTTCAAGCCCTGGTCTGGGAAGATCCCACATGCCGCGGAGCAACTGGGCCCGTGAGCCACAACTACTGAGCCTGCGCGTCTGGAGCCGTTCTCTGCAATGAAAGGCCGCGAGAGTGAGAGGCCCGCGCACCGCGATGAAGAGTGGCCCCCGCTCGCCGCAACTGGAGAAAGCCCTCGCACAGAAATGAAGACCCAACACAGCCACAAATAAATAAATAAATAAATAAATTTATTTAAAAAAAAAAAAAAAAAAAGAGTAATTCCTAGAGATGTGCTATATAGTGCCTATATAGTTAACAATAATGTATACTTAAAATTTTGTTAAGAGGGTAGATCTTATGTTAAATGTTCTTATTTGAAATAAGAGAAAGAAAGAAAGGAAGGAAGAAAGAAAGAAAGGTGAGAAGAAACTTTTCAAGGTGATAGATATGTTTATGGCATTGATTTTGGTGATGGTTTCGGGGTGTATGATTATCTCTAAACTCATTAAATTGTTGTATGTTAAATATATACAGCTTTTTGTATGTCACCCATACCTCAATATATGGTCTTAAAAAATGGAAATTTAGAAAGATCTCAAATGTCCTTTTTTAAATAAAAAGTGGCAAATTACGTTATAGCATAGATGGGGTTTCTCAACTTTACACAAAAGCATTACCTAGAGAGCTTTTAAATTACAATATCCCAGTTACATCCAAGATAAATTAAGTTGGAATCTTTGAGGATGGGGCCCAGGCGTTGATATATATATTTTTAAATCTACTCTAGTGATTGTAACTTACAGCCAAGTTTGAGAATCATTGAGATAGATACAGGTATTTGTTTTTGTATGCACCGATTCTCCTTGGAAGAACAGGGGTTCCTAACAATGCTTTCAAGGAGCTGCTACCCACTATCCCCACCCCCGCTCAGTAGAAATGTTTTGGATTTTGTACTATGTGACTGTACTTTGTACACACATAGTATGTGTATATGATGTGCATCTCTTTTTCTTTTCCTTTTTGGGATGAGTGGGCGTATATCTCAGGGGAAAATAGGATTAAGTTTATTCTAGGAGTTCTGGGCAGAAAAATCAGAAATTCGCTCTTAGCAAATATTTTTATGCATATAATGTAGAATGTTAAGCAAAATGTTATTGGCAAGTACATGTGATTTACTAGGTGGTTTTTACGCTTTTCTTAAAGTTATTGTGTGTTCTTCAGATGCCTTACAACAAATGTCTATTATGTCCATAAAAAGAAAACTAAATACATTTTAAAAGATTTCTTCTTAGAAAGCAGCATTATTAAGAAGCATCTTGTTTTAAAATGCCTTTTCTTCCTCATCCTGGAGAATAATTATCAGGCAGAGTAAGGTCATGTTGAATGGTAAAGTCTTGCTAATGCAGATATGAAACACTGTGACTGAAGGTGGTTTCAGGTCTCCATAGTGCTATCAAATGGGAATATTTGTTTTTTAGATTTTGTACTGCAAAACATAAACTATTATCTAAAGCCATTACATGGTGAGTCTAAGTGGTTCTGTTTGCATTGAGAATAAGAGTTTGGGTTTCTCTGAACAGCTTGGACTTGTCTTGATGCAAGAGGTTTGATTGGGCAGCACCAGCTGCCTCCTCAGACCTGCTGTCTGCACTGGGCTCTCAGGTGAGCTTAGGAGAAGGCTCTCAGCCCTGTCCTGCAGCTGTGTCATAGAGGGAGTGGCCTGGGCTGTCCTCCTCCTGCCGCAGGCTTGCCTGTCTTGGAAGCCAGTGACCTGCTTGATAAAGACAGTCCCTTCTACTATGACTGGGAAGGCCTGCAGCTGGGCGGGATGATCTCTGCAGTGCTCCTGTGTATCCCTGAAATCTTGCTCGTCCTGAGTGGCAAATGCAAATGCAAACGCAGTCAGAAGCAGGGCCCCTTACCTGAGAAAGCCGGTCCACTCCTCACTCTAGGCTCTGCCAGTACCTGCTGAGCCCAGGACCAGCTTCATGGAGCTCCTGCACCAGGTCCCATGCGGTCCCCTCTCCTTCAGGGGCCTTACCTGTCATAATGGCCTTTCTCTCCAAGGGTGGGTGGGGTGGGTAGGCCCTTAGGCTCCCTTCTGATCAGGAGGCTTTCCAAAGCTTATATCTAAATTAAACTTCTCTCCCCCTAACCTAATAAAATCCATGAATTAAAATTCACTTCCCTGACTCAGAATTTCTCAAAAAAAAAAAGTTTGGTGGATGTTTACAGTCAGTCCACAGTGTTCGTTCAAAACAAAAACAAACCAGTTTAGATGTTTACACAGAGCCAAGGAATTATATTAATTCAATTTATAAGTTTGAGATCCTGTTGATCCACTATTCCTCACCTAACAAAATCCATTATTATTTAAATCTGGTTAGAATTCACTTCCCCTGACTCAGAATTTCTCAGTTAAAATTCATTTCAGAACAAGGGTTTACTGAAGATGTACATATTGCCATAGTTAATCCTATATTTTAAAAATGTATAATTTGGAAAGATTATTTGCTTACAGTTGATGGTCAGATGGTAGAAAAACTTAGATTTAAATCTTAAGACTTGCCTCTCAGTTTAGCCACAAACTGTTATATGGCTTTAGTAAGATATTTTACCCAGTGGAGCCTAAAATGAGACTCATAATATCTTCCTTTCAGGGTTTTAAGAAATACTGAGAGGATTAAATTGAAACCAGAACCCTACCTCCCTAGCCAATCCTATCCCTGCTTTGCTAAAAATAAATAGGGCAATTCTTTTACAATAAAATAAATAACTTTGTATAGAATAACAAATCAGTATGATTTTCTTTTAAACCACTACAAATATAGGGAGGTTAATTCCATTAAATATACTTACTTGGATTAATGTTAGAATATAGTGAGGTGTGTAAAATGGGACACATTAATTTCTTCACACATTTAAAAATATATGGAAAGTCCATTTATTAAAAGTTCAGAATCATGCAAATATTTATGTTTTCTACATACATACATACTTTTCCATTTAAATGCCATCTTTTATGCTAAAATTTTACCAGGTTTTGGTGAAGGAAGCTACTGAGCTTCCTAGTTCAAATCAATGGCTTTATTTATAGCTACTGGTGAAATTCGATTTGTCTTCTTAACCAAATATAAGAAAGTTGCTGGCTTAAGAAATATAAGCCAAAAAGTAATTCATCAAAACCAAGGTTACCAGGCATATAATCACAAAAGATTAAATTGTAAACCTTTTAAGAGGTAAGTCATATAGATGAACAGTATCTTTACTTATATGATCACAGAAGTTTGTGTGGGGCATGAAACAGATGAGAAAAGAAAGTATCTGTTTAGAAAAGAGAATTCACTTTTAATTATGTATTTGGATGGTCTAAGAAAATATAAATGTTCCTATCTAAAAAGGCATTTATAATGATAATATTTAAATTTTTAATTTTGTATGTATGTATGTGGATGTGGAAAATTACATACCTTTGAAATCTATCAGAAAACTAAAATAGAAATTGTTTTATCAAATAGTTTCATTTGAATGGATCTAATGATAGAAGCTCCACTACTCCTTCTGAATTCCTGATTCCTGCTTAAGGCACATTCCCCCAGACTCAAGTGAGGATACCAGGCATCTTCTCGGTCTCTACCCCTCTCCTCTCATTCTATCAAGCATTAAGTCTTGCTGATTGTTCTTTAAATATTGTTAAAATCACTCTCAGTGTTGTCCTGTGCAGTGATTCTCTAATTTAGACCCTTATCACCGTCTTTTCCTTCTATTGCAATAGCTCCTTAATTTGTCTCCCTGTCTTTGTCTTGCTCTCTTTAAATCCATCATTCTACTGAGGTCAAAGTGGTTGCTCCAAAATGTAAATCTGCCCATGCCGCTTCCTTATAGTAAACTTCAGTGATTTCTCAACTAAGTCCAAACTCCCTAACAGGGCGTAGGTGGCCATATGTAATCCCCTCCTGTTGCTCAAAAGGCAAAGTCCAATGGCTTTCGTCAATTATTCAGCTATAGTAATCAATATTTATTGAGCTCACTATGTGCCAGTCATCGTTTCTGTTGAAATAGAGGAGTATATGGATTTCTTTTCTGCTTACAGTTTTCTTCAGGCTCTAAGTTTTCACTAGTATTAGGAGAGTCAGTTCACAATGGGCCATCAGTGTCCCTGCATGTTCTTTGTGGGTAGAACAAGAATGCATTACTCTGACTACTCTTCACCTGGGTCATTTATCAGGGCATGCTTGCAGGAAGCAAACATGAAGGATGATGGAAATGCTTCCCCTTGACAAAATATAGTCTTGCTCCTGCTTGCTCTAGTAGCAGTGAATTCCCTAAGCTCAAGTTCCTCTTCAGTAACACAACCCAGTGGATGTACTGTTGTCATGAACTGAATGTGTGTGTCTTCTCAAAGTTCCTATGTTGAAGTCCTAATCTCCAATGTGACGGTATTTGGAGGTGGAGCCTTTGGGAGGTAATTAATTAGGTTACATGAGGTCATGAGAATAGAACCCCGTGGTAGAATTGGTGCCTTTCAAGAAGAGGAAGAGACATCAGAAATTTTTCTCTCTGCACCGAGGAAAGGCATATGAACACACACTGAGAGGGGAGCCATCTATAAGCCAGGAAGAGAGCCCTCACCAAGAGCCAAGTCTGCAGGCACCTTGATCGTGGACTTCTCAGCCTGCAGAACTGTGAGAAAATAAATGTCTTGTTTAAGCCACCCAGTCTATGGCACTTTTTTATAGCAGCTCAAACTGATGAAGGCAACAATCCTCTATCATAGGCCCTGCATTACTCCCATGGGCACAAGGGAAAAAGAGCACATATGTACTGGAATCTCTAGCTATAGCTTTTGCTGCCTGCAATGAAGTACATTGTCTCTGATCCAGGAGTCTCATGTTTTCTGCCAACATGTGTAAAACACTAGTATGTAGATTATTAGCTAGTAAGAAACATGAAGTCCCAAGCCCTGCACAGTTCTTGAGAGTTATTTCCTCTTTATTCTTGTGTTCGTCCTATGCTTGGAGTAAAACAGTATACCCCGAGCTTATTTCTGAAACTTATTTGACAATACATAAGTAATTTGTGATATCTGTTTCTGAACCATATTCTATACAACAATCTTTAAAAATATGAATATTGTAGATTACCTGCAGGATACTTAATTACTTCTGTAATCTTTATTTTATATAAATTTTCCCCCAAATGAAAGTAATGTGAATGCAACCCAGTTCTATCTTTATGAGAATGACAATAAGTAAATAAAAAGTAGACTACTAGTTTAAAACAAAGTTAAACCTATCGATAAGGCAGCAGCCTGAAATAAGCTTGTTATTGTCAACCATCCTTACCCGACTGAAGACAAATCAAAAACAGAAACTCTAATAAACAGTAAAATTGCCCATGGACTAGGTACATAAGAGAGCTGCAGTTTTAGAAGCCAAAGGACACATTCCTTTTCTACAGGCCCAGTTAACTGCCTGACACATTTTATCTTATTTATTATTTATCATATTTATTCTGCTTCAGAAGAACATGGTACTTTCTATGATAGTTGTCTGAATTATTTGCCACATTTAAAAAGTATTAATTTTTTTCTCCCTTAGATAACAACCGTTATTGGATGCTGCCATGTATCAGGCTGTTTTCTAAGCATTTTACAAATATTTTCTCATTAAATCTTTACAATTGCTATGAAAGTAGGATCTATTATTACCTCTACTTTTTAAATGAGGAAATTGAGGTTCAAAGAGAATATTAATTTGACCAAGGAGACAGAACCTGGTGACCAAAGAGCTGGGACTTTAACACAGGCAAGCTGAGCAGGATCAGAGCACCTAACCACACAACTGAGTTTCTCTCTTCCTTATATTGTGGGGAAAAAAACCCAAGAAACAGAGGGCTTCCCTGGTGGCGCAGTGATTGAGAGTCCGCCTGCCAATGCAGGGGACACAGGTTTGAGCCCTGATCTGGAAAGATCCCACATGCCGCGGAGCAACTAGGCCCGTGAGCCACAACTACTGAGCCTGCGCGTCTGGAGCCTGTGCTCCGCAACAAGAGAGGCCGCGATAGTGAGAGGCCCGCGCACCGCGATGAAGAGTGGCCCCCGCTTGCCGCAACTAGAGAAAGCCCTCGCACAGAAACGAAGACCCAACACAGCCAAAAATAAATAAATAATTAATTAATTCCATTAAAAAAAAAAAAAACCCAAGAAACAGAAACATAAAGCAAACAAAAAAAAGGGGGTTTTCTAGTTGAAATGCTGATCACAAGTAAGCCTAATATGCACTTTTATTTTCTTCTGCACTAAAACTAACCAAAGCATGAGATAATCTCCTTCTAGCTTATTTGCTGTATGAAAATTTTTCAACATTTCTTAAATGGGAAATGAAGGTGAAAAATTAAAGCAGATCTTGAATTAGTTGGATGGATTTATAGCCTCTAAAGATACCACCAGGCAAGCCATCCCAAAGATCATAGAACAGAAGGCTCACCGATCAAATTATGATGCTCAGATCACATCAGTTTCAAACACAGTTGGAAAGAAGAGGTGGGGTAGGTTAAGGCACTTAGGACAGGGTGCGAGTAGAAAGGCAACACTACCTGAGTCTGGGCTACACGATGCTAATGCCTCCTGCTTCACTGTACCGCATCAACCTTCCACACTGGCAGTGTGCTTATGACTGTAAGCAAAGTGAGGGCAACCAGTGACACGCACTTGCCTTAATGGTAAGATACAGACACAAGTACACCCAACCACAGCTGGTTTCATCAAATGCGTGGCTGACTTAGGATAACACAGCTATCAGCCCAGCTGTGGCATCATCATGACTTGATATTTCCGGTCATGTCCCTCATTACACTGTAATTCTTTTCACCAAATCGTCAGTGTATTTCACAGATTACTATTACTGTACTAACTTACTATATAAATTTAATAAGTCATATAAATACCACCCAAGTTTCACAAGCTCCTTGCTTAGACATTTTATACAATTAACATACCTGATGCATTTTGACTGTCTCTTGTAAACTACTAGATTAATTTCTATATACGTTTAACTTTTCTTTTGAGTCTTATCCCACCTGTTTGTTGCCTTTTCTCTGTGAGAATTGAATATTCCAAAATAATACAGAAAATGCATATTACAACCCTGTCTAACATGCCTCACATTTTTAACAAGAATAATCCCATGATAATATCCATTATTTTTGGAAACATTTATATGTTAATTATATATATTTTTACATGTTTTAAAGAACACCTGCTGTCTCAAACTCTGTGAAATATCTTTCTCCAGGGATTCCAGATGATTTCTAGCTATCCACACAATTAAGTCTTTGTCTTTGAAAGCACTACAAATTGAATATCATTAATGAAATAGAGCTGATACATTTCTTTCCATAGGTTTCTTAGGGGACTATGTATAGAAATAAGTTGGAAGCATAGTAGCTCTTCTAATCAATTATGTTTTTCTGGTGATATAGATTTTCATAGCTATAATTTATTCTGTGTGTTATAAAATGTTCATCTTCATTGACCCAGTTTGCAGTGATATTAACTTACCTTATAATGAGTTCAGTTTGAAATGAATTGAAAATAAAAGGGCAAATTTAAACTTGAATTCATATACTTTGAAATATAGTAAATTAAAATTTTTATTTTTCCCAGCTTTATTGAGATATAATTGGCATATATAACCTTAAAGTGTACAACATGATGATTTGCTACATGTATATATTGCAAAATGACTACCAAAATAAAGTTAGTTAATATATCCATCAACTCACATAATTAATCCTGTGTGTGTCTATGCATGTGTGTGTATGTGTGTATGTGGTGAGAATTTTAAGAGCTACTCATTTAGCAACTTTCAAGTATATAATACAGTATTGTTAATTATAGTCTCCATCCTGTATACTAGAGCCCTAGATCTTAAAACTGGAAGTTTGTACACTTTAACTAATATCTTTCCATTCACCCACCCTACCCGCAGTCCCTGGAAACTACCATTGTACTCTGTTTCTATGAGTTCGACTTTTTTTAATATTTCACATATAATTAAGATCTTAGAGTATTTGTCTTTCTCTGTCTGACTTATTACAGTTTGCATAATGACTCAAGGCCCATCCATGTTGTCCCAAATGGTAGGCTTTCCTTTTTATGGCTGAATAATATTCCATTGTATATGTGTGTGTGTATATATGCCAAATTTTCTTCATCCCTACATTCATCAATAAACACTTAGGTTATTTGCATGTCTTGGCTATTGAAAACAATGCAGCAGTGAGCATGGAGGTGTATGTCTTTTTGAGTTTTTATTTCCTTTGGATAAATACCTAGAAGTGGGAGTTTTTGATCATATGGTAGTTCTATTTTTAATATTTTGAGGAATCTCCACACTGTTTTCTATAGTGGATGCACCAATTTACATTCCCATTCATTCTTTTTTTAAAATTTATTTTATTGAGGTATAGTTGATTTACAATGTTATGTTAATTTCTGCTGTAAAACAAAGTTATTCAGTTTTATATATATATTCTTTTTCATATTCTTTTCCATTATGGTTTATCACAGGATATTGAATATAGTCCCCTGTGCTATACAGTAGGACCTTGTTGTTTATCCATTCTCTATATAATAGTTTGCATCTGCTAATCCCAAACTTCCAATCCATCCCTCCCCCACCCCTTGGCAACCGCCGTCTGTTCTCTATGCCTGTGAGTCTGCTTCTGTTTCATAGATAAGTTCATTTGTATCATATTTTAGATTCCACATATAAGTGATATCATATGGTATTTGTCTTTTTCTTTCTGACTTACTTCACTTAGTATGATAATCTCTAGGTCCATCCATGTTGCTGCAAACGGCATTATTTCATTTTTTTTATGGCTGAGTAGTATTCCATTGTATATATGTATCACATCTTCTTTATCCATTCATCTGTCAATGGACATTTAGGATTTTTCCATGTCTTTGCTATTGTGAATAGAGCTGCTATGAACATAGGGGTGCATGTATCTTTTTGAATTAGAGTTTTCTCTGGATATATGCCCAGAAGTGGGTTTGCTGGATCATATGGCAACTCTATTTTTAGTTCTTTAAGGAACCCCCATACTGTTTTCCATAGTGACTGCACCAATTTACATTCCCACCAAGAGTGTAGGAGGGTTCCCTTTTCTCCACACCCTCTCCAGCATTTGTTATTTGTAGACTTTTTGAAGATGGCTGTTCTGACCGGTGTGAGATGGTACCTCATTGTAGTTTTGATTTGCATTTCTCTAATAATTAACGTCCATTCCCATTAATTCTTAAGATTGTATGCCTGCAAAACCAGGTCAGGTACTGATAGTTTCTTATTTGTTTTCCCCAGGGCAGTGCTGACTGCCCAAGTTAGTGCTGTTTCTCCTAGCCCTACAAGGTGGTTCAGGCTTTATGAATGTGCTCCTTAGCCATCTGTAGGTGCTTTCTCTCCCTGCTGTCAGGGGCCTCCACAGAGTCGGGGTGTGTGTAGGATGCCTGTGGACCAGTGAGGTGGATCCACAATCAAGGTGTTCTGAGCAGCTTGTGAGCAGGCTTCCTATTGGAGACCAAGACATCATGATTTGATTCACTCGCTTTGACACATTCTGTTCTGAGCCCTGGCTGCTCTTCTCCCAGCCACTCACCTCCCACCAGTTGCGTAGTTCAGGACTCAGAATTCGGGATGAAGCGAGAAAGCAGTGGGTCTCTAAGGCAGCATCCTGCGTGGCTGGGGAAACTGGGTGCTCACCTACACGCTCTCACTTACTATAGTGGAAAAACTCGCAGGCTGAGACATTCTCTCCTGGTGCTGGGTGGTGTCACCTTGGGGTGACACAGGTAAATTGAAACTGTTCCACTTACCCTCTTCAATGCATCCAGTTTGGATCTATTTGCTCCAGTGACGTGCTAGAACTTCTCTGCTGAACTCCCAAACTTCCACAACAGCCCACTCATCCATGGATGATTGTCAAAATTTGTGTCCTTTGTGGGGAATATGGTAGGAAATTCCTATACTGCTATTTTGATGATGTCACTGCCCTAAACTCCAGTCTTTAAGTGTGTATGGACTTATTCAAATATTTGCAAGCTAAAAATGCCTTTTAAAAATATCATTTGAGAAGTTGTTTTAGCATCTCTTTTAACCTTTCTTTAGACCACATTCTTACCAAAACATAAAAAGAACAATGACAAAATCTTCATGACCAATGTATAGAACATATGCTGATCAATACTTAGAAACTATGAAGAAAAGTTTCCTAAAATGTTTTTATCTATTTGTTATCTCAATTTGAAATTTTACAAGTCTAAAATAATTTTATGGTCTATTACAAATTTTAGTTATTAAGTTTTGTGTCGAATAGCTCAAGAATTCTTTCCCAGATTCTAAAAATCTCTGTTTCCAAGGAAAAAGTTCTACCTGATATTTGCTTCCAAAGAAAGAAAAAAAAAAAAGGTACTGTATAAAATGAGATGCTGCTAATGATAGAAATTAGATTTTTATTTCAGAGAGGATATATAAGCCAGGCATGAGACATAAGTTAGCAACTAAATTGATAAATCAAGTTAACAAAAGAAGGTATGTTTTATCAAGATTTTAATATGCAAAAGAATTCATGGTATCATAAATTTACTCCAGTCTACTCAAGCCCATGAAGTAGTGACCTGAAAATCATCCGTAATTTCTCTCAGTAAACGTTAGGTATTCTTTTAGTTCTATGTAACCAGAAACTCTGCTTGGCCTTTCCCACATGCTTGTTATTCATGTGTTCAAGAGAGCTGTCTCAGTGCCAGATATCAGACCTAAGTGTAGGGCAATATATAGGAAGGGCTTTACTGGCTGCACCTGTTCATTTTTCATTATTGTGATTGAAGTTTGATTAATTAGAAAAGTAAAAGCTTTTCATAAGTTCTCCCCTGTGACTCTGTCCCTTCTATGCCCTGCAAATTTCTGCTTATACTCTCTAGAAATGGATCACGTGCCTTTTCTAGCTATTAAGGAGTCTATAAAAATAAGTAGTGTATTTGTCTTCCCAGCATCAGTGAGGAAGAAGAGGAGCAAATGTTTGGGTATAACCAGAGTCTGATAAGTATCAGGCAGGATCCCAACAGAAATATTCTGGGGTAAACATTTAAAAAATTTTTTTTATGATCTGAGATGCATAACTCTCTGGGTAAAGATGGATTTCAGTCACAATTCATTCTTCTTTTAAGCAAAATAATTTCCTTGGCTGTAGCTAATAACTTTTTATAAAATTAAAGAAAATTCGTATCAGACAAAATAGACTTTAAAATGAAGACTATTACAAGAGACAAGGAAGGACACTACATAATGATCAAGGGATCAATCCAAGGAGAAGATATGAAAATTGTAAATATTTATGCACCCAACATAGAAGCACCTCAATACATAAGGCAAATGCTTACAGCCATAAAAGGGGAAAACGACAGTAACACAATAATAATAGGGGACTTTAACACCCCAGTTACACCAATGGACAGATCAGCCAAACAGAAAATAAATAAGGAAACACAAGCTTTAAGTGACACATTAGACCAGATGGACTTAATTGATATTTATAGGACATTCTATTGAAAAACAACAGAATACACTTTCTTCTCAAGTGCACAGGGAACATTCTCCAGGATAGATCACATCTCAAGCCTCGGTAAGTTTAAAAAATTGAAATCGTATCAAGCATCTTTTCTGACCACAATACTATGAGACTACATGTCAATTATAGGAAAAAACTGTAAAAAATACAAACACATGGAGGCTAAACAATACACTACTAAACAACCAAGAGATCACTGAAGAAGTCAAAAAGGAAATAAAAAAATACCTAGAAACAAATGACAATGAAAACACGATGACCCAAAACCTATGGGTTGCAGCAAAAGCAGTTCTAAGGGGGAGTTTATAGGAATAAAATCCTACCTCAAGAAACAACAAAAATAAACAACCTAACCTTACACATATAGCAATTAGAGAAAGAAGAACAAAAAAAAAAAAAACACCCCAAAGTTAGCAGAAGGAAAGAAATCATAAAGATCAGATCAGAGATAAATGAAAAAGAAATGAAGAAAATGATAGCAAAGATCAAAAAAACTAAAAATTCTTTGAGAAGATAAACAAAATAGGTAAACCATTAGCCAGACTCATCAGGAAAAAAAGGGAGAAGACTCAAGTCAACAGAACTAGAAATGAAGAAGGAGAAGTAACAACTGACACCACAGAAATACAAAGGATCATGAGAGATTAATACAAGCAACTATATGCCAATAAATGGACAACCTAGAAGCAATGGACAAATTCTTAGGAAAGCACAACCTTCCGAGATGGAATCAGGAAGAAATTGAAAATATAAACAGACCAATCACAAGCACTGAAATTAAAACTGTGATTAAAAATCTTCCAATAAACAAAAGCCAAGGGCAAGATGGCTTCACAGGTGAATTCTGTCATACATTTAGAGACGAGCTAACACCTATCCTTCTCAAACTCTTGCAAAATATAGCAGAAGGAGGAACACTCCCAAACTCATTCTACGAGGCCACCATCACCCTAATACCAAAACCAGACAAAGGTGTCACAAAAAATGGAAACTACAGGCCAATATCACTGATGAACATAGATGCAAAAATCCTCAACAAAATACTAGCAAACAGAATCCAACGGCACATTAAAAGGATCATGCACCATGATCAAATGGGGTTTATCCCAGGAATGCAAGGATTCTTCAATATATGGAAATCAATCAATGTGATACACCATATTAACAAATTGAAGGATAAAAACGATATGATCATCTCAAAAGATGCAGAAAAAGCTTTTGAAAAATTCAACACCCATTTATGATAAAAACTCTCCAGAAAGTAGGCATAGAGGGAACTTACCTCAACATAATAAAAGCCATATATGACAAACTCACAGCCAACATCGTTCTCAATGGTGAAAAAGTGAAACCGTTTCCTCTAAGATCAGGAACAAGACAAGGTTGCCCACTCTCACCACTATTTTTCAGCATAGTTTTGGAAGTTTTAGCCATAGCAATCAGAGAAGAAAAAGAAATAAAAGGAATCCAAAGTGGAAAAGAAGTAGTAAAACTGTCACTGTTTGAAGATGACATGATAGTATATATGGAAGATCCTAAAAATGCCACCAGAAATCTACTAGAGCTAATCAATGAATCTGGTAAAGTAGCAGGATACAAGATTAATGCGTAGAAATCTCTTGCATTCCTCTACACTAACAAAGAAAAATCTGAAAGAAAAATCAAGGAAATGCTCCCACTTACCATTGCAAAAAAAGAATAAAATACCTAGGAATAAACCTACCTAAGGAGACAAAAGACCTGTATGCAGAAAATTATGACACTGATGAAAGAAATCAAAGACGATAAAAACAGATGGAAACATATACCATGTTCTTGGATTCAAAGAATCAACATTGTGAAAATGACTATACTACCCAAAGCAATCTACAGATTCAGTGCAGTCCCTATCAAATTACCAATGGCATTTTTCACAGAACTAGAACAAAAAATTTTACAATTTGTATGGAAACACAAAAGACCCCGAATAGCTAAAGCAATCTTGAGAAAGAAAAATGGAGCTGGAGGAATCAGGCTCCCTGACTTCAGACTACATTACAAAGCTACAGTAATCAAGACAGTATGGTACTGGCACAAAAATAGAAACATAGATCAATGGAACTATAGGATAGACAGCCCAGAGATGAACCCACACACATATCGTCACCTTATCTTTGACAAAGTAGGCAAAGATATGCAATGGAGAAGACAACCTCTTCAATAAGTGGAGCTGGGAAAACTGGACAGCTACATGTAAAAGAATGAAATTAGATCACTCCCTAACACCATACACAAAAATAAATTAAAAACTTATTAAAGACCTAAATGTAAGGCCAGATACTATAAAACTCTTAGAGGAAAACATAGGCAGAACACGCTATGACATAAATCCCAGCAAGATCTTTTTTGACCCACCTCCTAGAGAAATGGAAATAAAATAAAAAATAAACAGATGGGACCTAATGAAACTTAAAAGCTTTTGAAAAGCAAAGGAAACCATAAACAAGATGAAAGACAACCCTCAGAATGGGAGAAAATATTTGCAAACGAAGCAACTGACAAGGATTAATCTCCAAAATATACAAACAGCTCATTCAGCACAATATCAAAAAAAAAACCCAATTCAAAAATGGGTGGAAGACCTAAATAGACATTTCTCCAAAGAAGACATACAGATTGCCAACAAACACATGAAAAGATGCTCAACATCACTAAACGTTAGAGAAATGTAAATCAAAACCACAATGTGGTATCACCTCACACCAGTCAGAATGACCATCATCAAAAAATCTAGAAACAATAAATGCTGGAGATGGTGTGGAGAAAAGGGAACCCTCCTGCACTGTTGGTGGGAATGTAAATTGATACAGCCACTATGGAGAACAGCATGGAGGAGATTCCTTAAAAAACTAAAAATAGAACTACCGTATGACCCAGCAATCCCACTACTGGGCATATACGCTAAGAAAAACATAATTCAAAAAGATACATGTACCACAGTGTTCATTGAAGCACTATTTACATTTGCCAGGACATAGAACCAATCTAAATGTCCATCGACAGATGAATGGATAAAGAAGATGTGGCACATATATACAATGGAATATTACTCAGCCATAAAAAAGGAACAAATTGAATTTTTTGTTATGAGGTGGATGGACCTAGAGTCTGTCATAGAGAGTGAAGTAAGTCAGAAAGAGAAAAACAAATACCGTATGCTAACGCACACATATGGAACCTAAAAAAAAAGGTACTGATGGGCCTACTGGCAGGGCAGGAATAGAGATACAGACTTAGAGGATGGACTTGAGGACATAGGGGGAAGGGGAAGCTGGGACAAAGTGAGAGAGTAGCGTTGACATATATACACTACCAAATGTAGAATGGATGGCTAGTGGGAAGCTGCCACATCACACAGGGAGATCAACTCGGTGCTTTGTGACAACCTAGGGGGGTGGGATAGGGAGGATGAGCGGGAGGCTCAAGAGGGAGGGTTTATGGGGATACATGTATACTTATAGCTGATTCCCTTTGTTGTACAACAGAAAGTAACACAACATTGTAAAGCAATTATATTGCAATAAAGATATTAAAAATTAAAATAAAATTAAAGAAAATTAACTTTCCATATGTTTGCATAAATTAAAGCATATTTGTCCTTTAAGTGTGCTTAAAGGACAGTGCAGTTGTATGTACAAATTTATATTTGGTACATTTTCTTTGATATATAGATATTTTAAAGTAAGATATTTCAAACATAAAGCTTAAAGTAGACTTGAAAAAACCCTCAAACACTCATGTTTACTTTCGAAATAACATGTGAATGAACAGAAGGAATACATTTTTAAATGGTATTGTACAATACTTTTTGTTCTTTTAGTCATTTTTTTTCAGGGAAATTAAACTTGATAAAAATGGAATAAAATAAAAGGACGTGGAGTACCAAGAGTGTTGGTGGGGAGAGTTGTGTTGATAACTTTGTTGAATGAAGAAAGAAGAATTAAAAGAGGACATTGATGAACAATGAATACTGGACCCTACTCTTTGATCAGTGAGCCAATTCCAGTGAAGAGACCCAACAAAAGAAAATCAAATAGGACCTCCTTACAGGGCCATAATCTGCAGTACACCCATCCACCTGTCCCACTCTTCAAAGGCCTATCAGCTCCCTTCACAAGTTTTCATAATTATTTTCTCAGGTCAAGTGAAATGGATTTATTATCAGCTTCCTAGGGCTGCTGGAAGATCTCTTCTCATTTAGTCAACTCCTCCTGAACAGTTGTAACCATGTCCATTGTGTCTTCTACCATCTCTATGTATAGACTTCAAGGAAATATCACCTTTCTGGAAAGTACAATAGGATCATTATATTGTTCACTTCTGCTTATTATGATGTTTTGTGAGTAGCAGATACAGGAGTATTAAAACTAAAGAAATAAGATGACCTCTAGGCATGCTATAATACTGCTTTCCTTGGGTTGTCCAGCCCTGGGAATTTGTCAGTTTGACTTTGTCTTTATTTCTACAGTTTAGACAATTGAATTTTTATTTTCAGTGAAATAAGAAATCCTTCTAGAGACATGTAGAAAATCTCTTGTTCTTTATCTGTCAGTGGAGCTAAGATTGTAAAGCCTTGAGCTTGTCATTTGTTTTCTTCCTGCTCTCAGTACAGTAAGAAGATATCCTAGCCCATGTGCATCAAGAGTAGGTACTCAGTTCCACAGTGTCTTTAGACATTTGATCACAGGTGACAATTTAATTAATCATGATGCATGGATTGCCAAAATTTACTGATTTCTTATTTCCCATTGATAAGGAGCTCAGCACATTTTTTGAGGTCGAGGATACAACTAACCAATTCATGAATCTTATTTATGAGGTTTTTTCCCTGGGAATATACTTGGTACCAATATAGTATCAAACTCAGGGTCCAGTTAGGAAGAGATAAATCATTCTAAATACGGCAACAGAAAGAATTTAGTATACTGAATTGGATAAAGAGGTGTTGGAAAATAGAAAGATCAAAAGAGAACACTAAGGTACAACAGAGTTACACCCCTAAGGCTTAAGGCACAAAAGGAAGATCGTGGAGCTTTCAGAATATGGAAACTTAGAGAAGATGCCCTAGAGAGTTGAGACTCAGCTCTCTAAGAAGTGGGTGTCATACAGATGCAGCTAATAGCACAGGAGCTTAGAGATGGGGGTTTTCAGAGCTAGGCTCCAAACTTTGAAGAGGAGGCACTGCTTGGCTACTCTTAGTACCTCAGGAGATCACAGGTTGGACCCCAAAGAGTTTGGGTCCAGACCTCTAGGAATGGGCCGTCCCCTAGCGAGTGCTAGAACCTCTGAAGGGAGACAGTGATGTTTGTTCCTGGGGAACCAAAGCTGCTGGAAACTGGGGATGACTGCTACTGCTTGGTGGAAGATCACTGCTGGAGAGAGAATGGAGTGATGCTGATGGGAAGAACAGGCCAACAGGAAGGAACAAACATTTTCAGCTCGCTCTTCCTTGCCTTCCAGCTTTAATCTAGCACTCCATATTGGTGGAGCTTAACTGGCAACCATGTGAAAAAATGAGAAATAGAGTTTCTGGAATTCCAACCACGTAAAGTAGAGCATAGATGCGTCAATTTAGAGATGAGTGGTATACCTTAAAATAAAGTTAATGCATCTTTTAAAGGATATCTGTATATAAAATTGAAAGAGAGTCAGTTCAAGATCGAAGCAAGTCCTAAGGAATGAGTGAGGTTGGGATGGAGGAGAAAGAGTCACCATTAAAATATTTATACGTAAGATGGAGACAAAAAAAACAGGGCATCGAAACACACATACAAGGAACGAAGGGATGGAGGAGGAAAGAAGAAATTTTAAAAGGAAGGAAAAAAATGTAAATTAATAGAAAGAAAATGAAAGAAGAAAAAGAATTAGAAGGAAAAGCACTTCAGGATAACAAAGTTAAAAGCTAGAAGGAACTTCCAAAATATCAACCTATTGGCCTATTTTCAACTAGGAGATTAAGCCATCGCTATAAAACAAGTTGTAGAACTTTTAAAAATCTTCAGTTACAGGCAGGGAATTTCTTCTGTTTTCTTAAGGTGATATATAAAAGGCTGCATTGTAGGCAAATGTTAATTTACCTCCTTCTTGTTAATTTACTGCTGATCACATTTAAACCATCATAAAATATTGGTGACCTTGTTCATAGAAGGGCAAATAACGGTTATTGCACAATTCACCCAGACATTTTAATCCTTCTTTCATGTGCCTTTTTAAATTTTGGAAAAGTCAAGGACAGTTATTTTGTCTGAGGTATTAATCAATATGAAAAGCATTGCTAGGAACTGAAATGCTCTGGATTAGTGCAGTTTGTACATAGTGGGAGACTGCTATTGGATTGGAATATTGGGGGGAAAATAAGCATTTTTAGTAAACGTTTTTCTCAAAGGCTGCATGGGATTCTCCAACTTCTTTTAAAGTACAAAGCCTAAATGAACCTTTTCTTGGTGACTATGGACAAAAACTCCCTCCTTGACCAAACTCTATTCTCAGGTTCCCCTGAGCCCACTTTTCTACTAAACCTCATTCTTGCCCCACCTCCCTTGTCTTAGCCCCATGACCTTGTCCAATTCTGGCAAAGAATCCTGCTAAACCAGTTTATGGAGAATCCTCCCACCCTTGATATCCAGCCACACTCCTCTTCCCCCATCCTTCATACTAACCAAGTTGCTCTTAGTAATTTTCTGTCTACCCTCTTACTCTGTTTGTTGGCTGTCAATCCCCAGTTGTCCTTGTTGTATTTGTAGGTGAGTTCAATCTCTCTCCCTATTTCAGTAGTCTTGAGCTCCATTAAAAGTCTTTAATAAAGTCTTCCTTGACATTTTTAACAAATGGAAGAATAATTTTCCTTCTACACTCCAAATCATTATGGAGACCAAATATTATTTAGTGTCCATTTGTATCTCTCACATATACTGTTTCTCTGCAGAGCTAGTTCTAGGGAACTGGCTCTGCATATTCCTTACAGCCTCCTTCCTTTTAATTTTCTTTTTCTAATCTGTAGTGTTTAAGAAACCAGATAATCAAAGTTGTTAAGTAAAGAAATAAACTCTAAATGATGTTCTAATGTTTAGTCCCTGTAACAGTGATTTCTGTAACCCAGAAGTCATTTTCTCCATTACTTTTAATTTGAGACTGTTTAAAAGTCAGGAACAACAGAAAGCACTAATGTGAATGAAGAAAATGTTACTATACTAAAAGCAGTGTATAAAAGCACGAGGATTACACCGATTTGATTTGCCTTGGAGAGAAACCTTAGATGTTCAACAAAGCTTAATACTTGTGGCTCTGTCTGCAAATGACAATTATACATAAATGAATAATACATCTTTTACAACCAATGCTAGCTTTTTGCTGATGTATTTGTTAACAAACAAATGAAAAGTTCAGGTTTTACTTGACTGCCAGACTGGCTGCATCTCTACTTTGGGATTTTTCTTTTTTTTTTTCATATCAAATAAAGCAATGGCCAAAAAAGGCTTAAATGGCCATATCTGATTCAGATGAGCCAACCATAGACTTAACTGTTGATGGTGAGGAAGAAAACTCCTGTGGATTCCATGTTACCTCACTGCCAACCTTAGATGATTTTTGAATCTCACCACTTACTTCAGATATAACTTAGAGGGAATCTTGTTGGATGGTATAAATGTGTGCAGAAGAAATGAGGTGATATTTCATCCAACTCTAATGTTTCTTAAACACTCTGATCAGAGAATAAACTTCTATTTATTGATTTATTTATTCACATACATTTATGCATGCCTAGTAAGTGCTAGGCACTCTGCAGGAATGAATAAGGTAAATTATAGTACCTCAGTCAACTAGAAAAAAAGATTGAAATGAACACCAGCTCAATTTACTTAGTGAGGTTCCCAATCTTAGTAAATGAAGAGTTGATGAATGTGTTTTATTTGAAAATAATCCTATTTTATTCTTAAGGAATGAAGGCCTTCTCAAATGTATATCTCCAATTTGAAAATATGAACTTAATAAAAAATAAAAATATGACACTGCTTCACTTATGCTTAATTAGATTAATACTCTTGCAGGAATTGAGTTTGATAGTTGCGATGCAGTTCTACTCCACCAGCTTTATTTATTCATCTGCGCTCAAGCCTGTCAGCACAGTACTTGAAATGAGTTTATTGGTACTTGTAAATGTCTACCAACTTCCTTTAAGTTGAAGGACCTTATGAGTGGAGGAAGATTTTCATATCTACTATTTCAGATGTGGTCCCTTCAAGAGACATTTAATGCTATTTGGATCCTTTTCTTAAGGCTGTTTGTATCTTGTTTTTTTTCTCCCAAAGGATCTTACCCTTGTATCCAAAAGTTTCATCCTATCTTAAACCTCCGATCATGTATGCCTTTTCCTTTTTATTGAAATTAATTATGTGATTGCTCCCAGGTGCAGATTTTGCTTAAATCTCTAATTCAAACTGAATCCTGAGAATTTGTTTCCTGCATGTTACACAATTTGGAAGCCCTTGTAACAACAAAACAAAGTGCTGTACACAAACGCTGTGGCAACACAGATCAGTATTTTCTTGGTCTTTTTAATTAAATGATGAAAATATTTAAATCTACTACATGTAGGCTCCTTGCAAAACATAGTATTATTTAATGTTTAACTTAAGATGTATTTAAGTTCCAAAACTCTTAACCCACTTTTCTTTATCTCTTGACCATCACAGATAAGGATATTAGTCTTTTTGAGATTTGTGTCTCATTTCTATTCAAGAAGATAAAAGCAAAACATGTAAAATGATTATGAAGGATTTCAAAAATCCTTGAAGCATTTTGTGTTAGATGTGTGTTTAAGCGATTCATTTAAGGTTCCCTATTGAATAGTTCACACAAGAAATGCCATGCCACTCACTTACTTAAGCAAACAGTACATGATTTTCTAACAAAGATTCTTCACACCTTTCAAAATTTGGTTTCTGAACAAATAGATGGTTTTCATTAAGCAGCTAAAGTAATTCATGAGATTCTTAAAATACATTTGGCATTATAACAGGACTTGTTGCCGATACTAACATATTCAGTGTTATTACCCACATCACCAATAGACATGGTCAAATGTAATACTGGATAGGAACTCCTCAAGTGTCTATTATACAATTAGAAGTTCTTTCCTTGATTTATAAGGCCTAGCAATAAAGCGAGAATACTAGATTATTAGAATTAGAAAGGGTTTTATATAAATTATAATCCAAATCTCTCCTGTTACAGATAAGAAAATTGATGATTAGAGAGAATAATTGGAGAAAGAAACAAGATTAGAACTGAATTCTCCCCATTCCCAAATATATTTTTCATTTTGTAGAAAGTTAATCTCATTTAGTGCTTAGGTTGGGAGTTAAAAATCCCATCCTTCTCGCAATTCAACATATAATTCAAGCATTTACATTTATGGGAGAGAGAGAGGGATACAGAATGAAAGAGAGAGAGAGAGAGAGAGAGAGAGAGAGACGGAGAAAGACTATCTGATTCTAATCTTTTTTGAGAATGCTTCAGGACCTCAAGATCAACAATAGAATTTCCTGATTAAAATGTATCTACCAACTAGAGATAGAGAAATGAATACACAATTACCTAAAACATGAGGGAAACAGACAGATAGTATAAAAGCACAGAATGATATGGAGGAGGTAATATTTAAGAGTTAAGCTGAAAGACGAGACCCATAATTTTAGATGGATTATTCTGAATTTCTGCTATGAGTGGTTTCTAAAGAGCAAGCTAATGTGTGCCTATGCGAATATTGACACCAACCACTGTCCCAAGGAGAACAATCCATAGACGTTTGTCATTCATTCTCAGTTAAATGCCCTTGGAATCTTAAAATATTAAATAAACAAACAAACAATAAGCAAACATGCTTGAAGTGGTCCTAGGACATGTTACAGTGAGGTCAAGTAGAGGCTTTGTACAATCTGCGGCCAAGGAGTATGTCATGACTAAACATCACTGATGGTTTAAATTGTCGTTGTATCCTGTTAAATGTAATTTGGGGATACCAAAAATATAGTTCTACCATTTATGATGGTTGTTCCTCTTAAAGCAGGGACCTAAAATATTTTTAACTGGCCCTTTTCCCCTTAGTTCCTTAGACACTCTTATTTGCAAAAAATATATATACATTTGGATTAACACTCATTTTGACGGTAACTTTAAAAAAGAACCCCTACGTTACCTTTTGGCGGCGTCTGAATATTTGATCCGTTGAATCTGAATATTTGCCCACACTCCTCTGCCAGTTCGTCAATTGCTGGCACTTTTACTTGGCATCATCATTATTTCTCCTATGACTTGCATTGTCAGAAGCGCAGCAAGCTGTTGGTTGGAGACCTCTTTCCGGCAACAGTCAATAACGGCTAGACCAATTAAATCTAGGTAGGCAGCAAGTGCATTTTGCTTAGTTTAGTTGTGCTTGTTTTGTTTTTCTCTTATTCAGCAGTTTATGAGAAATGACATTTTCAGAGGAGGTGACAGTTATTTTTATGGCATAACTTGCCTTTCAGCATAATTGAGCCTCCCAGGACCGTCTGCCATCAGATTATGCCATTTAATGTGGCACTGGATACAAGAGTAACTTATGTCCTCAAATAATTCTCTATTTGAGCTGCAGATTTCCAGTATCTTCCATCTAAGAGAATATAATTTCTATGATTCTTGTATTAGGTAAGGTATTAGAGAGCTATGTCCTGTTAATACCATCTGCTTGCACTTAGTATCAACATATGTCAATATATACACCTCATTTGATTCTATGTTTAAAAGTTTTAATTCTGTAGTACAAAATTATTGGTGCTAAATAGCCAAGCTAGTTTATAGCTAGGTTCTTCTCCTGGGTATCCGTGATATTGGTTTCTAGAATGCCATAACAATGTTTTGCAGTGATGAACCAACCATGTTACCTGGACTACTGCATATACTCTTTCACTCAACAAGTACCATGGAGCCCTATGATGCAGTCACTATTCTAGGTATTGGCAGCATAGCAATTAACAAGATAGATACAGTTTCTGCATTCATGGAGCTAATATTCAGCTCTGCTAAGATTTTACATCGACTGTTTCTATTCCTCTGGATGTGAAAACCTTATTTATTGCACCTAAGACATTTGTTTTAATCATTTTTATTGATGTTATGCATTTAGAAAGCCCCAGAAAAACATCACTTGATTGAATAGTACTGATGATAATTTAAGTTTGGAAATCTAAATACTTGCAATTCTGGATTTGCTATTGATCTGAATAATCCTTTTATCTTTAGTTTTCTGATTTGCAATTTGTGATTCCCTGAAATCAAAATAGTAATGATAAAAATAGTCCTTGATATTTTGAAACTGAAAAAAGAGAATTCAGTACTCTTGGAGAATTATCTGGACTCTGTTATACAGGTTTTGAGTTTAGAATCAATAACCATCAATTTGGAATCAATGTGTAACAGTTTAGCTTTTTTTTTCATATGAAAGGTATATTGTGTTCTTTCATATCAAGATGAGATGATTTATTTTGATTGCTTTCTCTGTTTATAACTAATGCCATCTTTGGAACTGAATACACATGCAAACAAATATAGATGCAAACACATATGATCCCTATGCCATTTTACACATACAAGAAAGCAAAGAAAGCACACAGCATGCAGACACACAATGATAGTGACACTTTAATTTAGATACTGGTTCTGGTGCTTCTTAAGTCAATATGAATGTGAAATCAATTAGTTGTGGCTTTGTCGCTATTTCAATGTTAATTTCATCAACTATTTTCCACAAAAATGACTGTACCTACTTTTAAAGTTATCAAAAGTTTCTTTTGGCTTTGTAAATTGAGAAAATGGTACATTCTGGTCTATATATTTACACAGAGAAACAAATTTGTAAAGAAAAAAAAAGGAAAGAAAGTCTAGCCTTGTCAGACCCCTATTTTTGTCTTTTAGGGGATCTCCATTGTTAAAACTCAGAGGCTTGGCATGGGTGATATTTTTTGATATGCCCTGTCTAACTTTCCAGTCTGCTTCCCTCTCCATTTCCTGCAAAATGACACTCTGGAGATGCCTCAGATATACCAAACTCTTTCAGGACTCTGTGTCCTTGCACATTTGTGTTCTTTGCCAAGACTCTCTTTCTCAGGCCTTAATTTCATTTTAGCTGCTATCCTCTGCATGACTTCCTAAAACCCTGTGACTCTGAAGTTATGTTTTCTCTGCGCATGCATGGAAGGATGTTTAGCTAGGCTGATGTCTACTCAATGAAGTTTTAACTAAATAAGACCTCATGAAATCTGTAAACAGAAATACCTGATTTTTCAGAAAACAGTATGCTTGCTTCTCCCAAATTTTGGAGGCCAATACATTGGAAAACATCAGAGTATTATTGAAAATTAGTAGTTCTCAGCCATAGGTTTAGATAGGTTGGGCTAGCCTATTGTTGACTCCAGCCTGAAGATTTATTCCTCAGTTCTGCCAAGCCAGAGAAAGATCCTGTAGAATGTCTGCCTGGTAATGATTCTCATTAGATCCGTCTTTGCTTTCGTTTTTATGTTTCATCATAGGAAGGAGATATCACATCCATTTTAGGCAGAACCTCTGAAATGTATCTTGTCCCTCACAGGTAAACATTCTAACTAAGTCCCTTAAGACATGACCCCGGATGTGCTGATCGCTGAACCCATACCGCTTACCTTTTACCGTATAGTCCCTGTCTTAGCTGTTGTACGTTCTACATACTCCAGATGGACTCTCTATTAGATCAGATTCTAACAATTCATTCCACTATCTTTCCCCAAAGCTGATACTGTCAAGCTCAGATCATGTCACATTAATCTTACACCCCCTAGGATCTAATGCTGTGTCTGATTCAGTACTGAATTCTGACCGAATTCTCTAAACACATTTTTTGAATGAATATCCTACAGTCCTTTTTAATGAATGAATAATTGAATTCGAGAATATGAATATGGATGATTGATTTCTTTTCATATTATGTATTTAGAAATTCATCATTTTTTCTAATAGAATATAATTAATGAGGAATATGAAACAGAGAAACAAAGTCTTATATGTATTTTAGCAATATAAGAGCACTACTGAGTAGATACAACACCTTTGAAAATTTTGACACTATTTACTCTATTCCTTTTTCAATAGACAGTGCCCTAATTTTGGAAATATTTCAAAAGGCATATGCTAATTTTCAAGTATAATTTCCCATGTTATTTTTAATTATATGCAAGGCTGGGGATAATGTGTTGAAGCTTGAACATTGCAAATATTCGGAGTAGAGTAAATAAGATATGTAGATGGATTAGTTTAGGAATCACATTATTTTAAAAGTGTACATTTTACCTCAGATGATATTTTAGCAATACCATCTTAACAGTGTCACAGTTGTTGATGCAAAGTTAAATCATACATAAAATGGAGCTGGATCTATCACAATATTTTCAAATTGTTGGCTTCAATTGATTAAGCCTATAAAATCAATTTAATGACTCTATACTAATGCACTTTTGATAAACTAGAAATGACAAGAAGTAAGCTTAAAATAACAGTGCATTGCACATTACATTATGAAATTTTGTTCTGAGTGTGTGTGTGTGCGCTATACATCTAAATTTTACTGTGGTTTCTGAGCAAACGAGTCTGAAGACTCTTGATTCAGAGGGGCTCTAAAATCCTTTCAAAACAGGAGTCCAGAATTTATGAAGAGTATGTTGTTATTAAGTAGTTTGCAAGAATCTTCCAAAACACATACTTTCCCACAGCATGCCTTTGCTTTCCTATCAGGAAGATGAGATTTGTTGATGTGAAGTTGTTGACTACCAACAAATATTACAGGTATTTAGTTTGATGTGATAGTGCTGATAGGTTATATCGACCTATCAATAACTTACGTAAGTCCCGTTTTGATCAAGTATGTATGTATTGCTAAAATTTAGGAGACGCATACTAAAAAGAAGATTGAGTGTTGTGGTTCATTAACTGGAAAAAACAGAAACATATGCAACCAAGAGTTTTGATGTTTTATCACCATTAGTTGAATACTATTAATTAATTTTGGAAAAATTGGATATTTTTAAATGAGAAAGGAAACTGAAATGTATTTCACTACTTTCATTTTACAAATCATTTTGTATATTTTGTTTTTCAGTACTTCCACACATACAACCCTTAACACAGAGGAGGTTCAGTAAATCTGATTGAAGGAATCAGGTTGCTCTAGAAAGACAATGCTAGTGGCAGAAACAGAAATAGACCTGGATAAAAAGCACTGCTAAATAGGCAGAGAGAATCAGACTAGAGCAATAGAAGATATACTGTAACAGCTTACTATTCACGTCAGTCTCTGACCGGAATTCAGGACAATTATTAAAAAATGAAACTTGAGCTATACTCTTTTCATCTCTTGTATTGACATTACATTGACTCCCACCTTGTTTCAACTCTCTGATTCTTTACTGGTTAATTAGTTTCCTTAACCTCTCCTTGTTGGTGTGTAATATATTTACATAAGTATAGATTTATTATTATCATCTTGCCCAGGTCTAAAAGAGGGTTTAAGGTAGAGCGATGTTGAATTCATGAATGGATCCCACAATTTATACCAGTTTAAAAACAAACTACAATAACTGGCCCTACTTGAGAAGAATATTAGGTATCAGTCTCCAAAGAAGTTTCTTGCGGATGTGTAGGCACTTGATGAATTATTTCCTATCTAAGTCTGCTACTCATTTCTTCCATTTTCAAAGAGTAGTTCATGTTCCATAGATAGAAAAGAACTCAGGCATGGTTTTTTTTTTCAGCCTATGAAAATCTGATAATAAAATTTATTCCTTGATCCATGTGAAAAAGGAAAGTACTTAATTCATGTACAAGGACTATATACCAACATGCGCTTTTAGCCTATTTGACTTGTTATTGTGTCAATACCGTGACAATGGAATTAACAGCAATTTTAAATGTCACTGCAGATAAATGTTTATATTCATTTTATAATGTCAAGAAATACCTTTTAAATCTACTTATATTTCAAGTGAGATTTATATTTGCCTTTCACCTTAGCATCTCTTAAAATTTTTATAGTATATTATCTTTAAGCAGATTGACACTGCAGCAGAATAAGAACATTTCATTGTGTGAATGTATTTATTATGTACACAGGAATTTTTCAAATATATGTCAGTTTCACCTGCAAGTAATTTATATGTTTTCCTGTAAGACTATAATTTTGTCTATTCTATTAATCCTTTTTCATGGAGTGTGAATAAAACTCATCTTTATTCAAAAAAACAAATTAGTAAAGTTATTTTTATGTACATAAAAGACAACCAAACTAGCTTTGAATTTCATTGCCTTTGGCAAAACATTCATTTATTTTAAGCTTATTCAGTTACAGAACATTGGATTCAAATGACTACATTTTAAAGTTAGTTTAATCTTGATGAAACTGGCAATATCAGTTTCCATTATAACTAGGGGACCACTCATAGAAAACACAGGGAAGAAACTCTATTATTCCATCTTTTCTGAGGTACAAAGTCACCCTACCCATACATAAAAACATTAATTGCTCTAGCCATAAATTATTTATTTAGCAACTTTCCCTCTTAGAACATGAAACAATTTCTCTATAGTACAAAAGGAATGTTATTATTAATATTTTTCTATATTATGTGATAAATTTTTTAAGAGAAAAAGATTATTTTACTGTATTAAGTCACATATACTAATTAAGAACTAATTCTTTAAGGCTGTGAGCAGGAAGATATGGGATTACAAAAAGGTGTCTAATGCAAGACAATCTAGTCTTTATATTACATAAAAATATCTTCATTGTCATGTCACCTTTAGTTCAACTATTTAACCTTGAGTCTTTTATTTGTATACATGATTTTCTACTAGAATGTTTTGATGTCTTGGTGTAGTACACATATAAACAAGTAACCCTCTTTGTTTATCTAGGAATTTATTAGCAATGGACTAAAGATAGATTTTGTATCAGCAGAAAGTATTTAATTTTCTTCGTCTATTTTTTTTGCTACTCTGTGTTTAGGTTTATTTCCTGTTTAAATCATTATCATTGTGTTAGAATTCAAAAATTATTATTTTAATTCAAAATTAAGTATTTCTTATGGAGTAATATAGTATTTTAAATTCCTATAAGGGTATAGTCACCTTCCTTAGTGACATATTTTGGAGATTATGTTGCCCCTCTGTTCTTTGGCATTACATTCTTAGAAATAAACAAAAGAAAAAAATCTGTTTACATGTTAAAGTCACAAAAAAATTAGAAGAAAAAAATCCAAGCAAGTTTGTGTCAAAAATAAATATATATGTATATATATCAATATATGTACATATATATTCAGTATATAATAATATTCACACACATATACATATATATTTTTAAATGAATACCTGTATTAAATATCAGTTTATTTTACTTTGGGCATTTGTGTTCAGGATCAAAAAGAATATAATGAAAGATCTACAGTGTGTCGTGTCAGTTTTACCAGCCAGTTATGATTAAAGATAATAGCCACATTTCTTTGAATTGAAACAGTGGAAGGAAGCTGAATAAAGATAGGCTAAGAAGAGGTAAGCTTTTGGGTATACACAGGGGTGTAATAGTGGGAAGTTTTGTTTCAGTTTCAATTTAAGAAATCACAAATCAAATAATACCTCACTTTACAATGCAGAGGAGATGGGAAGGCAAGCTGGATTCCCACAACGGAATGGAATAATCAGTGGAAGCAATTAACAAGTGTTTCTGGCAGTTTGAAATGTTACTTCATTTACTGGAAGTGTAAAGACATGGATCTGTTTCTTCCTCTTTCTCTGGCCTACAGTTATTTATGTTTATAAAATAGTATATAATAGTACATCAAAGATGGGGAATGATGATTTAAGCACCATAAACAGATATCATCAAATATTTAGGTTATGAGATTAAAAGCTGTTTGGTCTATTGTAGATCACATGCTTCTACACATAATAGTTCATCTAGAATCTTTGAAAATATAGTGGTATTTAGGTGAAACCTAACTAAAAGGCAGTATTAACAATGATGATAATAATGATGATGATAAAAATAGTTCACAAAAATTATCACTTATATAAATAAGCAATTCCCAAATAAATATGCTATTTGACGTTGTCTTTGACCAATTTTTTTACCACTCATAAAAATTGTATTTATAGATATTTGTGATACTTTATTACCATAGAAAGTGTCTTTCTTATTTTTCTTCTCTGGACTCCCACTCTTGATATTTAATTTGCATTTATGGGAGTGGGGTGGCAGGCTGAGTCTGTCTTCTTCTAATGACCCTGTGTACACCATGGAGCGTGGCTATACCCAGGTGTTCTATCAACATTCTCCCAGCTGGAATATCCATGTGGTTGGCCTGTTTGTAAGAGTGGTTCTGACTTGTTAGTCTTTGCAACAATATCAGATGTAGGTTCTTCCTGAGCCATGCTTGAGCTTGCTGGTTCACACAGGGTAACTATGGGTTTTCAGGCTTGAAGGTAGGGAACCAGTAAAAGTCACATTCCTTTATTAAACTAATTCTGCCAGAATGTCCCTGATGGACATGAGTTTTGGAAGTATTCACTCATTAACTCCTTCACTTATATAGCATGCATTTACTAACTGCTTTTTATATATCACATACGTACTGTTCTTAGCCTTGGGGATACAAAGGAGAGCAGTTGAAAGAAACAGGCACTGATATATCAACAGATGATAAGTTCAGCCACTATGATTGTCAATATAATAGGCAAAAATGACATTTTTATTTGAACCGCCAGTATACTCTTAGTTGCATACAACAGAATCCATTTTAGTTGGCTTAAGCAAAAAATGACTTTCTTAAAGGGCCTTAGCTTGTTTGGAGAATCCCCGGGAGAGCCAGAGACAACCTGCAGAGGCTCTTCAGCAGGACCAATGGGGGCCCTCCCTCTGGACTGCCTCCTACAGGATCCAACTGCTTCCAGCCCCACACCTGTCCTTCTCAGTAAGGAATGGGTACATAGATGCTCTACAGGGACTTTTACTCTTGCTTCTCCTGAATTATGGCGGCTGCTCTGACATACTGATACCCTTCCTAGTATACTTATTTCATGAAAATTGCCTTTATTCATAGGGTTCTTCTCTGGCTTAAAGTCTCAAGCCAGTGGGTCTGCTTAGGAGTCACTAGGTAATCTGCTTATTCCCAGTAACCAGAGAAGACTTAAGTCACTGCGTATAAAACATTTTGACGGTTCTTCCACCACTCCATTGATTAACTTATGACATAAATCAGTGATGATTTATTAAATGTCCTCTATGTTCCAGGTAATCTGCTAGCTACTAGCTTTATTACCAAGTGTACCCTCCACATTACCAAGATACTCATATATCATAAGATGTTGTATTCAATTTGCTGTTGAAGTCCATTCAGTCATGATTTCACCTATTCTTGTTAAGGCCTCCAACAGGGAATTTATTTTCAAGATGTTCTCCTCTTTTTCAAACCTTCTCTTTTCACAGATGCTCAGACTCCCACCTTAACTTGATCTGAATTTTTCCTTCTAAGGTCCTATAATCTAGTATGTATCTGTCTTTAATAGTTCAATAATTCAATAAGACTGTTCTCTTCAAAGGTTTCAATCCACTGATTTAACCTTATTTATTGACCATTTATTATGTGTCAGGCACTATTCTAGGTACTGAGAATATGAAAGTGCAAAAAAAAAAAAAAAAGGGAAAGAAAAAAATCCTGCTCTCAGAGAGCTTACATCCTCATACTAATGATTATGTAACACATTGATTTAAATTAATCTTCCATGAATTTTTACAGCTTTTCTCATGTTTTTTCTCAACTTTCACATGACTCCTCCTTTCTAAATTGTCTTTTTATTTATTCTGTTGTAATAGCACAGTACTATCTTGGGACCTCCAAGTTGGTCTTTCTAAAGTTCAAAATCTTCAGGATTCTATTCTCAGTCATTTTGCCTTTTCCTCCACACTTCTCCCTTGCGTACTTCATCTCAGATAGACTTGCCAAACAAATTTTAGAGGATCAATCATGAATATATATTTATTTCCAGCCTTTCTATATTTATAAATAGTGGTTAGATGTATCTAATTTCATGTTCCATCTGAAACCTAACATATCGAAGCTTGAAGTTATTAGCTCTGTTCCTCAAATAGCTCCTTTATTCTTTAAACTTAGAATTATGTTCCAACCTTCTTTTCCATTCCTACACCATCGACTCTTCATCCTCTCAGACCATCTAATTCATCATTAAATCCTGATGATGCTTTCTTTACAATGTCTTATATTTGCTACTCCCTTCTAGATCTACAGGGTTTGTGGTTCAGAAGGGGGAAAATTGGAAGAAAATATTAGATAGAAAATAATGTTTGAGCTGGTTTTTGAAATACAAATAAGAATTCAGTGTTTAGATATATTGCTTGGGTAGGCTAGAATGAATGAACATATAGACCTGGATATATAATGTCTCAGCCACTATGGAACTATTTTTCTCAATCATGCTATAGTTGTGTGCTATCCAAGTGGATAGGTGACACTTCTCCCTGGGTAATTCAGAGACTCAGGCCCATCCCTCAGGTCTATACTATCTGAATCTGAGTGACAGAAGAGGACAAACCATTTCCTCAAAAAAAGTCTTGACACAGAAATGGCCCTTATCATCTGTGCTCTCATTTCCTTGACTAGATTCAGGAATGTGTCTACATATAATTGCAAGAAAATCTGGGCAATACAATCTCAAAAAAAAAAAAGATTTACAATTGTAAATACCAGTTTAGCAGCCTACTCTACGATGGAAATGGAAAGAGGCATTCCAAGGTAGAAAAAAATGTGTTCAAATGGAAAAAGAAATTCTAGCACAGGAGGGAAATAAGAGCATGGTCAGCGTTGTTAGAATGTTTATGGGTGGTTGCTGATCGAGAAAGTTTCGGGAACTGAGAATGTACCACAGGAGAAGATGTTACTGTACTGAGAGAAGACGGACTCGTGAACCAGGACTTTAATCGTTATGCTGAGGAGTGTGAAATTCATCTCTAAATGTTAGAAGCACACTAAAGATGTTTCAGGGAAGAAGAAGCATCCTTAATTTGTGCTGTAGAAAAACAATTTTGTGGTATCTATAGGATGACCTGGTTTAAGAATAAGACACTAGTTCAAGACACAGTTATTCTCCTTCTAGCCTGGGAATTTTTTGAAGGCAATTTTTTTTTCATTTTATCTTTGTTTCTAACATGGAACTTAGCATAATAACAGTTATGAGCTGAATTATGTACCCCCCCCAAAACTGATATGTTGAAGCCCTAGGCCCCAATACCTCAGAATCTAACTGTAGTTGGAGATTAGGCTTTAAAGGAGGTAATTAAGTTAAAATAGGGTTTTTAGTGTGGGCCATCATCCAATGTGGTTGGTGTCCTCATAAGAAGAGGAGACAGGGACACAGACAGCAGCGAGGAAAGACCATGTGAAGAGAAAGGGAGGAGGGGGCCGTCTGCAACTCCAGGAGCGAGGCCTCAGAAGGAAACCTGCAAACACTTTGACCTCTGGCTTCCAGCCTCCAGAACTGTGAGAAAATACATTTCTGTTAAGCTACCCAGTCGGTGATATTTGTGATGACAGCCCTAGCAAACTAATACTGTGGCATTCACTTATTAGGAGTTCAACAAATATTAATTAAATTTAACCTAAATCCATTCTGTACTAACTAGCTTTTCCTCTGCTCCACCCCAAGCCCATCATCAACTACTCTAACTCTCCTATCTGATTATCAAGTTATCTCCTGGTCTCAATGTCAAATTAGTATTAGGTTCTGAATGAGGTCAAACACTGGAAAATAATTTGTAGTTTAGGAAAATTAAGTGTTAGTAATTAAGGGACTCACACCTTAACTAATTACCTGTATAACCATCCATCTGATTCTTTTTTCAGCATGGTTCCGTAAACACCCTAACACTCATGCGTGCACAATGAAATTAGAACGTATTCCCCAAAACTCTGTGGTGTCACAGAAAGATTTTTGAGCCACTGCACCTAGTTTATAGTTAGCCTCTATCACTTAATTGTTACAAGTTTGAGAGCAATTTAGTTAGCCTTTGGAAGCATCTATTTTCTTTTTCAAAATATGGGAAAAATTTCATTACTTCACAGGGTTGGTAGTAGGATTAAATAAAACAGGTCATTGGAAGTTTCTAGCACAGTGCCTGTTGTGTGGGAAACTGTCCTGTAGGCACCCTTTTCTCACTAAATTGTACCAAACTGGTTTTAAACATTACTCAATAAGAATTGTTAGAAGGTAGATTTCACTATAAAATAAAAGTGAAGAAGTACCTCGCATACGTAGAAAGCCTTAAAACAGGTTTAATTCATTACTATGAACATACCAGGAGAAATAGATATATAAATTTATTGACATTGAAAAAACAGTTTTACAACATTTAGTATTTCTCCATATATTATTTATAAATATAGACTTACTATATTTCTTTTAGTTGAAAGCACTGAGTTATTATAAAATAGAAAAATTTTAAATGTACATTAAAATAGTTAGAAACCAAGAGAGAAAACAATAATTACTCAGTGTGACTGCCTTAGTAGAGTTTAATCCCTAGAGGGTCTCCATTTATATTTTGGGTGTTGATTCTATCTGTTAATCTTATATTCACTTCTGGCTCTCCATCTGTTTTGCTTTGGTTTTTAATACCCTGAATGATAAAAAAAAAATCAAAGATTCTTCATTCCAGTTATATTAAGAATTAAATAGTGTCTTGCTTCTTCATAGGTATGTGGTATGAATTAAATAGGGTGATAGAGTGATATATTTCCACCTGAGGAGCTCAAAGTATATCAGTGGTAATCAACTACACAAGGTCACAGAATGGGTAAAGGTGAAACTTGCCAAGACATGTGAGTAATGTTTCCTCAGCCTCAGAGTCTTAGCATGATGCACTCTTGTTTAGAAACCGGTGTTTGGAGATGGCAGGTGTGGGTTAGAATCTAGAATCAAAGACCCCAGAGTTGTATGACCACAGCTTATCCACTTAAGTCATGTGAATGTCAGTTTGTTTACCCATCTGGAAATGGCAGTGTTGCACACCTCATGCTGCAAAAACTGTATATGAGTCAATGTGTGTATGTGTTTAATGTTACAGCTGCCATAGAAGAAGTGCCTAATAAACTGAGTCTTCTATAACATGCCAGGGATTAAGTACTATTTTTCTCCATAGAGCACAAGTAATATTTGTTCAATTTTCAGCAAAATTATGTTTTTAAAACACCTGATCTTTTGATTTTACAACTGATTTATTGCATAGTTTCTGTGCAGCCTTTGTTTACTAAAACAAACAAAAGTGTTTTTAAAAAGTCTTACATTCTCTACGTCTGCAACTTTATTCCTGTCCTGGCTCATTCGCAGATGTAGAGAATGGACTTGTGGACACAGGGAGGGGGAGGGGTGGGCTGGGACGAGGTGAGAGAGTGGCATGGACATGTGTGCACTACCAAATGTAAGGTAGATGGCTGGTGGAGGGCGGCCGCGTGGCGCAGGGAGATCAGCTCGGTGCTTTGTGACCGCCTGGAGGGGTGGGAGGGAGGAGATATGGGGATATATATATATATATATATATATGTATAGCTGATTCACTTTGTTGCAGAGCAGAAACTAACACACCATTGTGGCGCAATTGTGCTCCAATAAAGATGTTAAAAATAAATAAATAAAACAGTGAAGGTGGGGGAAAAAAAAAGTCTTACAGCATTTTTGCCTCCCTAGTTATTTTTGCCCCTCCACATAGGGATTCTAAATACTTGAAGTCATTGATTTTCAATAAAATTGTGTGAGAAATAAATGACACAAATATTGAGTTTTTAATAAGAAACATTCATATCAAAAACATTTGTAAAATAAGGGTTCATTTGGAATGAGATCTATTACTAAATGACTGCTGAATCAGTTGATACTAGTATTGGCATAAACATTTCACACATTAGCTTTTATTTAAAATTATAGTAAAACATTTGTTATACAATGACACTCATCTAGGGTTATCTAATGGTACCATTTCCTTTACTTTAATGTTTGGATAAATATTACAGTTACTGCAAAAATACCCCATTATGTTAAAGTTTACTCAAAATGCAGTCCCAAATAGCTCAGTCTTTCTTCAGCATATCACTCTGGTAGAAAAACATAAAAGCTACATCTCCTTTTGTCTCCCAATTCTAGTTATGAAATTCGTAAGACATTTCACAACCAGGGAAGAAAAAGGGCAAACATAACAAAATACCAAAAGTCATTCAGCTTAGACCTGGCTGGTGATAATTATTAATCATTTATCTTAGAAATTTCTGTGGTTGAACTAAATAAGTATACTAAATTAATGATTCAGGAAATAAGTGCTTCTCTTACAACCTGTGAAAACAGAATACATAGTGGGTTCATCCCTCTAAAATGAGGGAGTGCTGTTATTCTTCCCTCTGTCTCTACTCACCTCTTTTCTTAAATAGTAATTTAAAGGGTGTGATAATTTATTTGATCCACCTTCTCCTTAAGTTGTGACCCTCTGGATAGGAGAGGTGCTGGGAAGCTAAAGCGTGGCTTTTCCGCCTTTCAGAGAGGCAGGCTTCCACAGGAACTTTGAATCAAAACTGGGGTGGGTCAGAGACTGCAAAGGAGAATATCACAGTCTCCCTTGAGGAGAGAGATCGGATAAGAACACATTCAGAGAAAGGAAGCAGAGCTGTCAGCGAAGCAATGGAAGAGCATTTGTGTTATTTTACGCTCCCTCCGGAACATCAATATTTTATAAGCTTCTCCCTTGGGAAATGATAGAAGATTCTATCTCCACTAAGTAAAAACGTGTGTATCTCTCTTTGAGGGATTGCTTGTTACCAGCTAGATGGTGGGAAAATTACTAATGCTTGCACTTTTCAAAGAAATTTTCTCTTATTACTTTCCTTGCTTTTTCCCCCCTACATCTGAGAAAAACAATCAAAAGTAAGGCAACAAATGAAGTATCAAATAATGTATTTTATCTGTGGTCCATTATGCTTATAAAAGTTCTGCATCACAAAACACTGAGTAAAAAACAATTTGATAGTTTTCTAATTAGAAAAGTGGCAGCTTTCAATGAATGAATTTGCACCTCTAAAGAAATACTAAATATTGTGTTACTGCATTTTTATTCCTGAAAGAGTAGGATTGGTTAAATAGTGGCGATAGATTTGTGTCATGACCTTGTACAGCCAATACTAAGCACTTCTGAAGAATTAACAAATATTATTCATATACTTCCTAAAAATAATGGGGCAGTGATAGTAAGTGTGAGAGGAACAACAGTAAAAGAAACAAGAGGAGGGAAATAGAAAAGAGCTAACCGGCAAAGGTCTAGATCTTGGAATTACTAACTAAAACCATATTGAGTCATATTATCATTTGGCAATCTAATGATGAACAAGGCATTTTACTTTAGATAAACAGGGGCGGGAAGGGAACATAACTTCATATGTTCAAATTTACAAGAAATGTTGTGTGTTGGTTATTTTCTTAAAGTGGAGGTAGCCAAAAACAAACATGTAAGGATTTTACAACGTTATAAAATATTAGGCAAAATAAGCCTACTTTTCTTTTAATGGAAATTGTGTTATTTGACCATTTGTGGTGGAACATGGTCAAAATTTTATGATTTTAAAGTTAGATGGGGCCTTCTTGAGAAATATACAAACAAGGAAAAATATTAAGAATACTAGAACATCTGTTTAATATTCATAAAGGTATTTAAACTGTTATTTTTTAATGAAAATCGTCCTTTGAAAATGTGTGTCTGTTGTTATGTAGATGTTCAAAGGTGAGGATTACATTGCATAGAACAACACTGAACAATTTTTTGAAGTTTTGATTCTAGTACCTTTTTCTTTAACTTACACGATTTGAGAAAATCAAAGGGAAATGGAAGAGAAAATGCATGGAACTGAGGAATAGTTTTGCCAAGTGATATGCCATGATTTTTTTAAAAAAACAGTTTCTTGCTGAATTATTGTATGAAAATTAAAGAGAAATTCAAAATCAAAAATCTCAGGCCCACTATAGCCATTTGTTTTAGTGATACTCTTCTCCAATTTTTTCCTCTATATTTTTCTGTCCACAACAAGAAATCAATGCCAGGAAAAAGATCATCTGGTAAATTCCTAGAACTGGTTGATCTGATCCCCATGATGAGTGAACATATGTGCTAAAAGTACCCTTTTTCCTCAAGGTACGTTTCTTCTGTCACAATTAAAATGTGGAATTATTAGTTTTACTACAAAAAAAAAAAATAACACCATTCATTCAAGACTCTTTGTATTCTGCTGTAAACATTTCAGTTTTATCTCCATAAACTACTTTTCGATATAGTTTAGATGTTTTACGGTAAATAGAGGACTTGTCAACTGGGGAAAAGAAAACAAAAACAAAAAAACACAACATGAGAGCTGTGAGTTCAGTTTTATTTGTGGCTTACTGAGGACTGTAGCCAGGGAAACAGCCTCTCAGAGAGCTCTGAGGAACTGGTACAAAGAGGTCGGGGGAGGTCAGCACATTTGTGATTTTGGTGAAGGAAGTACATGCAGTCAAGCCCACATCTCCATAGAAGGCCGCTGCTAGTCACGAGTAGCAAATGTCTCCGTTAATGATTTTAGTGCATTTCTAGGTATGAGAAGATGCAAGAAATTGGCTTCATCAAATTTTGTCCTAAAAATACCTAACTATCTGCAGGCCAGTTTTGCCAGTTTTTCCCAGAGTACAGAGTTTCTCATTCCTGATCTCCACCCTGGACTTCTTTCAGGGGGTGTTGAAGGTCAGTGGCTTCAGGGCTAGTGACTTCATTTTTGTAGAACCAGATGGCCAGCAACATTCTTTACTTGGTAGACTATTTACTCTTCCTGACTTATACCCTATATTTTTCTAATTATCGCATCTTTATTCTTGCTCAGGATGTCTTTCTCCATCATAATTCCATATTAAAGTTTATGAATACTTCAAGCCTCATCATAATTTTATTTCTTCTCTGAATACTGTTCAAGTGAAATTAGTCAGAATTCATCTTTAGTTTCTCAATAATCTCTTTGTACATTATTTATACTTATCACAGTATGCTTTGTATTATACTGTCAGCTTCGTATACATAAATTTGCCCAAACAGGCCAGGATGGTAATATGCATCAGAATATAAGTATATAATAAATTTTATTGTTATGATTTTTAAATTTGATTTACTTGAAGTTGTTTCTAGGAATTTGCTACCACAGATTAATCGGGAACCATCCTCTAAGCCTAGATGGTGCCTCATATACTTTGGCTCCTTAAGCTCAATGCCAAGTCTAAGGTTCCTTAGTTGGTTCCATAGATTAATTTTAATAATTTAATTTTAAAAATCAATTCTTAACCGCGATGAAGAGCGGTCCCCGCACCGCGATGAGGGGTGGCCCCCACTTGCCGCAACTGGAGAAAGCCCTCGCACGAACCGAAGATCCAGCACAGCCAAAAATAAATAAATAAATAAATAAAATTAAAAAAAAAAAAAAAACACAGGCTTTCTTTAAAAAAAAAAAAAAAATCAATTCTTAAGCTCAGTTTCTCTTCTATTATCAGTTGCATTTGCAGTAGCAACGCAGAAGGACTATGTTCAGATTTTGTCCTGTTCTCAGTATGTGCTTACCTAAGAAAAAAGGCATAATTATTCTCACTCAGGCATAGAACTCAGTAGAAAGAATAAAGTGGAAATGCTCCTGTGGAGAAAATTGGCAGAATTGGAATTTTAAGTGATGTCATTCTACTTCTAATGTGTAACCAATTTTACCAACTACTCGTATCAGTTCTTTTCAAAAAACTTCACCAAGTACTAGTCATCACAGAGTGAATACGTGTAGGACTCTGGTGAAGACAGAAAGTCATAGCATTCGTATTATATTTGGAAATTTTCTTGAACTCTAGGTTTAACATAATGTATCGTATATGTTTTAATAAAACAATACATTCCTCTCCAGTTCCCAAATATTTCTTAAAGTAAGATAGATTTTGCAATATGATGTACTATGTTTATTCTATCTGCCCTGGCTGTCTGTAGAGATTTTTCCTTGTAAAATGAGGAAATTGGATACTTTCTAAGATACTTTTTTCTCTACTGTTTAATTATTCTAAATCCTTGGGTAACTCTGCCGAATTCAGTATAAATATAACAGGTTCAAGATCATTTTTAGTGAATGTACCAAAACATTTGTAATGACATTTAACTTCTTTTTCTGGCTGAATATAAACTCGAATATTACATGAAAATAATTAAAAGCCTACCAAGTGTTTTCATTGCTGTAGTTTTGCTATAATTTAACCTTCCAATTAATAACTGCCTTTTTCTGAGCTCTATTTTGAGCATTTCAAGCACTATCTCATTTAATTACCTTACCAATTTGTTGAGATAGAATTTATGGTAAGAATCTCTGTTGTCTGAATCAGGAAGAAGAGGTTTAAAAGGACTGAATAACTCAATGAGAACACAGACTTAGGAGAATTTTCATAAGAACCCACACTCTTAGAAGCTCTGAAAAAAATGTTTCCAGCTTATCATTCTATAGAGTTGGGGAATCCACAATATTAAAAGTCATATTGGTATTTATTTTAGTTTTGTTTGAAAATGTTACAATAAAAATTCTATATATTGCTTTAAAGCAGAAATGATGAAGATGCTATCAGGAGTTAGAGAGCAAATACAGACAACAGTTGGTAGATTTCCTGGGAATGTACTTAGGACTCAATTGATTGGCTAATCCTTCAGAGTGACCTACAATTGGGATGGTTTTGAGTTTTATGGTTTTAAGTTACAATGAATCTTATTTATAAGTGTGAGTGTGTGTGTATGTGCAAGTGTGTGTATGTGTGTGTGTGCGTGTGTATATGTGGATCATTAGTATATTGTGATACAGTTGATGAAAAGATTGAAAATGCAAGAAAACCCTTGTTTCCCTTTAAAACTTTTATTTTGTTAAAAATAATACTAACATATATTTATGAATGAATGGATGAATGAAATAAAGATGGAATGACAAAATATAGGAAGAAAGCAAAAAGGATAAAACATCTAATGATTTTTCAAATGTTCTCAAGTTGTTCTTCACCAGACTCATAACACCTTGTCCTGAGAATGGTAACATGGCTAATAATTATAAAGCTGTTACTACTGCCAAGTGCAGTTCTAACTTATTACTGTGAATTATCTAATTTAATTCCCACAAACATTATGATTCTGGCCTATTTATTTTGTGTTATTAAATATGGGAGAAGTGAGGCACAAAGAGGCCATGTAAACTTGGCCAAGGTCACACAGAGAAGGAGGGAACTGTAATTTGAACAAACATGGTCTGAATTCAGAGCAAACAAAGCTCGTCACCACCGTGATGTATTGTCTAATATTTGATTAAAATGATTGGGTAGGACATGGGTAGGTTTTTAAAAAATCAATACAAAGAAAGAGAACTATTATAATTATGATTGTATCCAATTTGGGTTTTCAGCTATTTGGCATAAAGTCTATCCACAGCAAAATGTGCTATTTGGAGGAAAATGCTTGTAAATAGCAGCCTAAAACCATCTGTTTTATCAAACTATTTAAAAACAAATATAAAAATAAGCCAATTATTTCTTTACAGTGTAAAATACCAGAATTCAAAATATTTGTACTTAAGCTAAATTTCAAGCTAAATATGAGGGACTGCATCAATTTTTCTTTTTATCAATGTACTATAGTAATGTATCATGTAACATGTAACAGCTAAGATGTAAGAATTAAATTGCAATAGCAAAAGTCAATTTTATACTCCATCTCCAAATTGCTACACACCAAAAACAAGTATTTTAAATTCTTTTAACTATTTATTCTATATATTGATTTATCAGATCTATCCACTGACTTGTCAGTTTTACTTATCAACCTCTTGTGTTAAATGGAGATGTTAGTTACCTTAGCATATATATCTCTGGCTCCCATATACTCCTTATACATTTTTGGTTAAATCATTATTCAAGATTTTAATTTAGATGATTATAGAAATGTTTTCACTGTTGAGATTGTAGTATACGTTATCATTTTGGTTTAGAGATTTTTTGAAATTTCATTTTTTTTCTGGAGTTAATATTTGCCTTATATTTTGTTTTTAATCTACTTTTTTTAATCCTAAGGCTAAGTCCTTCATACTCTCCAGTTACTAAGGGACATGTCAAAAGAATTTTCTAGACAGTTGAATTTCTCAGATGATCTGCATTGTCCAGTTCTCAAGTCTGTGTGTCACGTGACCCTCTTTCCTATGCTCTTTTACTTCCTCCTCCATCCAGGACCAGGACGGATTGATGAATCTGCCCACTGCGTGTTATAGTCCTGGGGTCCTGATTTGCTGAGAATCCCTCTGCTTCTTTCTTAATGCTTTTTCTAGTGTCTGGAACTCATGTGTGATATACTTCTTTATTTCGATGGAGCAGAACTTGTAATATTTTTCTTAGTAAATGAACAAAGAGATTATTTGAAACTCTGTAGCTAGCTCTGAAATGTCTTTGTTCTTTCTTTCACATTTACATCAGAGTGGCTGATGGAAAAGCATATGACTTCCTATTCCAGATTTTCTGGATGAGAACTAATATTTTTTTTTTCTCAGAATTGCCTTTCAGAATCTTCCTTTTTGTCAATAAAGTTCTGAAATTTCAGAGTAATAAGACTAGGCAGGGGATTTTTAATCTTCAATTCTAAAAAAATATATTTTTTAGAACTGTGTTTCATCTTTTTTCTCTTACTATAACTCTTATTATTTGGTCCTTTTTGCAGTCCTCCTGGGTTGATCTTCAAAATCTCTTGCCTATTATAATCTTCATTTTTTTTCTCTAATGTCGTCTTCCAATTCCTTTACTGATTTTCATATTTCTGTTATTATTTTAAAATTTTAAGACAATTTTTGATCCTGTGTTTTCTACACCTTACTACTTTTATTTTATGATTGTGATATCTTTGCACAGATCTTTGAGTGTAGTATTTATAATTTTTTTGATTCTTCTATTCTCAGTATTGTTGGTATTGTTTCTGCATTGTAATTTGTGTTTATTTTGGTTATTGTCTTTCATGATGGAAATTTTCCAAAATATCTGGTGATATTTGTGTATTTTGATTTAGACTTCCCAAAATTCTTATTACAAGCTCTGATGTTGTGTATATGTGTGAGTGTGTACCTGGATGTATATGGATATTATTGGGAGTAAGGAAGGGTAGTAAATTGGTGGAATATCCTATAGGGTGACCAGGTGGCAAGCTGTGCTTTTTGTTGGAAACCCCCAATTTTCACTATCGGTGGGCTTTCCTCACAGGTGTTTGAGCTTCTATGTTAAAGGATCATTCAATGGCCAGCTTAGTAGGTAGAAGTCTGCTTATAGGACTTCCAGAGCCAAACTGGAGAAAGGGGCTAGGGTTCCATTCTTCATTATATAGACTTCCATTCAGTCTCTCTGTTTTCATTTAGAATATCACTGCTCCCTTTATCTGTGCTTGATGTTTCCAAGTCCAAAGTTTTTCTCATTCAATTCTCCGTCTTATGGATAGCTTCATCCTCTTCTAGAGACAGGATAAGGGGAGGGTAGCGGTGCTAGTGAGGATTTGAGGTCTAACTGTTTCATAATGTAACTTTCAAACCAACGCCTTGTTTTAGACTTACATACTCTTCCCACCAACCTCCTGACTTCTGCTTCAGAGGGTACCTGATTCTTGAGCTTTGTAAAGGTTCTGGGTATAATAAATTGGTGGTTTCTCTCAACATCTCCCTCTACAGGAACTTAAGGTTAACTTTCCTCCATTTGGTTGGGTACATTACTTTTTATTTCACCATCTGCTCTCAGACATTATATGTTATGACTGAGGGCACTCAGGCATTATATGATGTTACTGGGGTTATGAATGTCTCCTCTTTTCATTAAAATGGAGTATAGGTTTCTCATTTTTGACTTATTTTAAGGTGAGTACAAAGAAAAGGGGACTGTTTTTTCTCTTGTTAAAACTATCAATTTGGTTTCAAAGCTAAACTTTATGTGTAATTTAAAAAATCTTTTATAGAAAACTCACATTTTTCTTATATTATTAATTTAATATAAAATAGCCCATGTGTCACTTAAATATGTATAAAATTAAAGTTGGCTGTAAAGATGAATATTATTAAACAATCTGTAAAAGAACTTTTAAAGCATATATTAAACATATTTTAAAAGCATATTTTATTTGAAATAATTATTTTATTACATACCACACAAAAATGACTATATACATTTTTAATTCCTGAGAGATTAAGGCATCTGTGTGCCCTAAATATTTGGGCATAATAATTCATGTTCATTTCCTCCCTAGTTATGCTATAAATGTAATTAATGGGCATTTCTGTGAATTAATGTCGCTATAATTGGAATTTGTAAATAAATTTGAAACAACAAAATTGTATTGTCCAACAAAACAGTGAATTATGTTTATTCTAGTATTTTAATACCACACACATTTGAAAATTAGATTATCTTTTACAGGAAAACTAGTAGAGTGATAAATCATTACTATGAGAATGTCTTCATGCTGAACTTGTCCACAAAAATAGAGCTGATAATTTTTGATCATAGAAAACAGATAACATAAGTTTTTAAATATATGGGGTTGGGTATAAAGCAAATGGCCTGAAATAATATCAGTACAATGTTTTTGTTGTGTTTGATAAATATATATATAATTATATATATTATGTATGTATCTACACTATTTTGTTGTATTCACCCTATTTCATTATTTTACATTATTCTAGTGCTTAAACTTCAGTTTGATTGAATAAAACACGTTCACATTTTACTTTTATGTTGAACCAGTATACTTATCTGTGAGATCCCTTGTGGTAACACATGATTATGCAATTTTTTTCAATTAGAATGTCCAAAAATCTCTCTTAGTCCCTTTTAAATATTTAATCTTTAAAAAGTAATACTTTAAAAATATTTTAATAAAAGATATAAATCTCAGGATAGTCTTTTATGGAACTTCATCCAATATCTAGGAGTGCTCTGTATTTCATGATGTTTCAGCACTTAGTCCTAAATAAAACAGTTCCTATGGGAACGATCGTACTGTAGGTGATAGGGCTGACATCTAGAAGTCGTCTCAATCTCTTTCCCCATGCTTCCTTTCACCTTAAGTATGTAAAGTATAAAACCAAGGGATTGCTTTCTCCGCCTCCATTTCAGTTAAAGGTGGATATGTGTTCCCATTAGGATCAATGAGGACTCTGTTGGAGGCTTCTGGGAAGGCAGTTCCTTGTCTAATAGCGGAAGTGAGAGAGCCTTTCAGCTGCTCCTCTTCCTTGATAGCTATGCTGCATGAGGCTATATCTGCAGTCTTGTGCCCATCAGATGACAGTGCATGGATCAAAAGTGAAGACCCTGAGGTGGCTACAGGACATCACTGAGAAGGGTCTGACTCCTTGATAATACGTTAAACACTGCCAGCTAGCCCCAGGTTCCTTGTTATGCAGGGGAAAAAAAATCACAGTGTTTTAGAAGACAGTATTGATGGATTTTCTGGTACTGGCCGGCAAATACATCTTAAAAGAAAGAGCATTCATGCCTCATTAAAAACATACACACACAAAAAACAATGAATTTCTAGGAAAGTATTAATAGGATAAATGTTAGGGGTTAAATAATTTTTCATGAAAAGCAGTTGGTAACCATGCAGAATTATTGATGTATTAGGTAGAGAAAGAAAGGTAATTTTTCTTAACTGACTACTTTTAGATAAAATGCTAAAATAACTTATCATAGTTCTAAATTAATGTACACTAAATTAGAAAGAGACAGTAAAATTGTCTAAGATTTCTATGAAAAGATTCAAGAGTTTCTTATAGACTGTTTAAATGACATAAGAAAAGAGATTTAAAGTAATTTTGGTTTTAGTTTATGACTAAGACTGGGACAAAATACAAAAGATCCTATTTCTGTTTTGTGAAACTGTGTTACTACAAGTAATAGATTTTATTGAAGAATCATTGTATTTGAGACTTGTTTTGAAAGTATTAATCAGTAAACAGTCTAGTTTTTACAGTAAAGTGTCCTGAGGAAATAAACAAAAGGTTAAGTTGTCTTCTTTTTACTACTTTAACATCTAAGTATCAATTATATATATAAAAGATGGAGTACATTGATTTTTCCATTGGCTGGATTATTGCTTATTTTTGAATTAACTATAGATATTTTATACAGTCTTGTCATGTCTAGTAGTTGGGTTTAGCCTTTAAAAAAATCAAGTACCAAAAGTGTGTAAAAAAGGTTCTGAGATGCTACTGACCATTTGCTTCTTGTTGGAGGGAGTGTGGCGGGCCGCAGGTTTGGTGTATTGACAACCAAAGCAGTCTAAACCCATCTTCAGAGGAGTCACGTGACAGTCACTGATTTTATTGCCACCATCACTGTTCTAGGATTAACTAAACAAATTGCAGCCATTGGGGGTGAGTATCTCCAGGTTGATATAATCTTCTGTCTTAATGTTAATACTTAATTAATGTATTAATCTTTTGTCTTAATGTAATACTGGTTAATGTTCAGTATTACTCTGAGTACTCAAAAATCACAAGAAACTAATTGAATAGAGAAAGTAATTGCTGCTTTTGAGTAAAATGAAACCATATGTTCCACAAAAATGTTCTTATTTAATTATCTCTTTTCAAAACGAGTCTTACCTTTTTCTCTGAAAAATCAATATATAAATAACAATAAAAGCAGTTAAAATTGTGGATTTAAGATATAAGTCATGGAAGTGGATAAGCCATGAGAACACATATATGGTGCACTTGCATGCACACATATATGTACACATATACACATAGTTAAGCTTAAATCATTTTACAATTAACTGTTATTAAATATACAGTATATTATCGATATCTTCATTTGTTCTGAATATGTTTCTTGTGTTTTCATAGACTAAATAAGAATAAAAATACCAGGTAAAAACTCACCTAAATGTTTTACTCAGAATTTCTCTATAAAAAATGTAACTTCATCCCAGTGCATTTAGAGGAAAATGTAACTCTCCACATTTGTGTGGACGTGCACACGTGCATGTGTTGAACAGAATCTCCCCAGGAGGAGATACACAGGAAGAGGTGATATAACCCAGGGGCTAAGTCAAACTCTTTGGGTTGACACTGAACACTAGCTGCATCATCTATGGAAAATTCTTAACATCCCTGTGTCTCTCATTCTATAAAATGTTTCTAATAAGATAATCCTCCTCATAAGGTTGTTGATCAGGTTGAATGTGTTCATACATGAAAAATGCTTAGAACAGAGTCTGGCATGTTGTCAGAACTACTAAAAGTCACTGGGATTACTATTATTCTATAATTATTATTATCTGGGAGTAATTATTATAATTACTATTATTCTATAATTATTATTATCTGGGAGAGCTTTGGTAGCTGTCTCTAAGTTGGATACCCCTACCTTGCCCTTTGATTATTAAATAGTAATAATTACTATTATTCTATAATTACTATAATTCTATAATTATTATTATCTGGGAGAGCTTTGATAGCTGTCTCTAAGTTGGATACCCCTACCTTGTCCTTTGATTATTAGAGTTCAGCATCGCCCCTTCTTTCTCATCTTGAGGAATATAACATGATTGGTGACACAACAGTGCACCCGAATTCTGTGTGACTTTGGGACATAAAGGAAGCAGTGCTTACTGCTGTCACCTCTAGCTTCAACTTTTTCGACCAGAGAGGTTTTTTCATAAAAGAAATAATCTGCACATTCTGAAGTTTATTTATTTAAGCAGTACCTTCCTCTGTTTGTCAGACCTGAAGAACAAAATGAGTTCTCACCTCATTTATTTAATTCTGGAATACATTCTAACTAATTCAGGTTTTAAATGATGGAAATGGATGGTTGGGAATCATATATCTGTGTTAATAGTATATATATATGTGTGTATATATATATATATATATATAGTTATATGGGCCATATATCCTATATCTGCTGAACTAAACTTATTGTCTTCCGAAGATTTGCTATTAACAATGAGTAAAAAGGAATTAATAAATAATTTCAGGGCTTCCCTGGTGGCGCAGTGGTTGAGAATCTGCCTGCTAATGCAGGGGACACGGGTTCGAGCCCTGGTCTGGGAAGATCCCACATGCCACGGAGCAGCTGGGCCCGTAAGCCACAATTGCTGAGCCTGCGCGTCTGGAGCCTGTGCCCCGCGACGGGAGGGGCCGCGATAGAGAAAGGCCCGCGCACCGCGATGAAGAGCGGTCCCCGCACCGCGATGAAGAGTGGCCCCCGCTTGCCGCAACTGGAGAAAGCCCTCGCACGAACCGAAGACCCAACACAGCCAAAAATAAATAAATAAATAAATAAAATCAAGTAAAACTTTAAAAAAAAAAAAATAATAATAATTTCAGAGAAATAAATACATGGGAAATAATATGACCTTTGTTGCCAAGAAAATTTAAGTCTATAACCCTCCTATTATATTTATAATACATATTTTGGAGCAACAAAACAGCTAAATTATTAAATATACATCATGGCTTACAAACTATCAGCAAATTACAGCATGGAAGGAAAATCTCTAACAACAATGATTCTTCAATACATTTCTCTATTTTTAGGCAAGCTGTTTATAAATTTACGCCTTGAATATTAAAAAAAAAATGGTTCGTATCCACACACTTCTCATAACTCATTTAAGGTGTGACCTGGAAGCTAGCAAATAAAATTGAATGTCTCTTCTCTTCTGCAGTGCTTTTCCCAGGTGTAACCTTTTACTATAATGTGTCCATTATTGAAAAATATTAATCAGTCTATTTTGTGCCCTCTCCCTCTATACTAAATACCCTGAATCCCTTTAGCTAGCCCTAGAATTATTTATTTATATTTCAGGGCATACCTCGATATTATCTTTAAGTTTTTTTCATGCTATGAGCCTTGTGATCATACTACTTTCTAACAAGACTCTGAGTCAATTTTTTAAAAAACCTTTGATACATTGACACCATGTGTTCTGCTGTTACCCGTGCCTTTTGGGGGGTTGTATTTTCATTTGCGACAGCCTTTTTCTTTGTACATAATTTAGTGACTAAATAAACTACCAAAGTCTGTGACTATTTAGTTTTATTCTATTTATACATATAACCTAAATGAAATCCTAATCTCCCTTTCTTTCTCTCAGATTGATTTTCATATGTGATGTGACCTTTCTGAATATAGGAACTTTGTATTAATTTTACACATGGTCCCTTCAATTTGCTCTTTCCCTCCAAAGTCATCATTATAACGTGTCTTCATTATATTTTTGAAACTGCAGAATCTTAAGATTTCTTAAAAGAAAGGTGAAATTATATAATGTTTTCATTGTCTGACAAACTCATCTCTGTACGTAGAGATGGATCAGACCAACTTGTTTTTCACCAAATCTGATTCAAAACTCAGATTCATTTATGTATTTGTAAATTCACTTTTTTCACTTTTATGATGAAATGACTTAGTTTCTTATAGAAGTCACTATTCACTTTAAGAAGCTCAAGTCCATCTTGCTTTTCCATAAACATTGACATAACATTAATCCTTCCTAAGACACTTCAGTACATGTATATGAAGCTTTATCCATAACAGTGCTCCCTTTTTAACTTCATCCAATTCTTGATAGTTCTTATTATTGATATTTTTTAAACAACCAGTTGTACTGTTTCACTTTTTCTCCTTGACCATTTGACTTCTTCATTAAAAGATTTTTCTCTGCTGATTTTCATAGCAGTTTTAAGGAAATACTTGGCAGAATAATCATTTAAAAAGAAATTTCAAATTACTACTGTGGCATCTCTCATTTCTGACAACTTCAATAAATGGGAGATCCAATCTCCTTGATTCTTGTTCTAGAATTTATGATGATCAATTTCATTGGATTCCCTGGGGGTTTTTTGTTGGTTGATTGTTTCTTCTTTATATGAATTAATATTTCATTATTCTTTGATAACATAGTTTTCCTTTTAAAACGTTCTGTTATTTACAAAGCAACTCTCCTTGAAACTTCTTATTTATCTCTTTTATAAGTCTTTATATTACATCAGGCTATATAATAACCATGAATGGGTGGAAGAAGCCTTGTAACTAATAGATATTTTATTTTAGGAGCCATAAAAAATAAAACAATTATCTAGGTTGACTGGGAATTTTTAAAGCAGGTCCATAATAGCAGTTTTATTAGACAAAGTCTCCAAATGCCAATAAAAAGATATAGTGAATTTCAGATCACTATACACAGGGTGTGTGTGTGTGTGCGTGTGTGTGTGTGTGTGTGTTTAGAAAGTGCTGAATTTTTTTAATCTCAAGTCAGTCTTTTCAACAAAATTATAGTGTATCATCAGTAGTAATTACTATTACTTCAGAAATTAAAAACAGTAATACAAATGCAAAAAACACATCCAGTTAGAGGCAGTTTTACAGTAGTTCCTGGATAGATGATGACTTTTCAACATCATTTCTTGTTCTCGTTTTTTTTTTTTACTACATTTTGAGTACTTTATGTCTTTGAGATTAATTTTTGACTTTATTCCTCTTTTCTTATGCTGTGTCATTGTGTGGCATTGTAAAGTACGCCTATGATAAAATATTAATTTGTGAAATCCTCTAGGAACCATTTAAAGATATTGGGTGAGGTTTAGAAAAATCAAATAAATGACCCTTTCTCTTAGGAGTAGATTTAGAAGGTATATTTCATTGGAATTACTGTGGTGTGAATCACATAGCAGAAAACTCTGTGTGAATGTTAAGTAACTTAAAATGCTCACAACTGCCAAGCATTTGTTACTTTCATATGCCCTTGTCCAAACTTTACAAGTTTAAGTTACTTGCTTGGCTAATAGATGGAATATTGATTTCAAATATAACATTACACACAACGTTTCACATGGTAAACTAGATAATTCATTACTGTAAGTTATTTATGAGTCTGTTACTGTATTTTAAAATATAACAGTAACAGTAACTCAGTATAACAGTAACTCAGTACTGTTATAATTAAAATATATGCTTCCATTTGTAGCAGTACTTCTGTAAGTATATATTTTTTTGGATATATGTGTTTTCCTATGTAGAAAAGATCTTATTCTCTGACGAAATTTACTTTTCATGCATACATTCACAAGTATTGATAGATAACTGACTTTGTGTCAGGTCCTGCTCCAAGAGCCAGTGATTAAGAATTGAACCTAGGGTTCATATTCAATCAGGAGGGAAGACAGACAGTGAACAAATACACAAAGGGATCATTTCACATTGAGGTATGTTCTGGGAAGGAACCAGGTGGAACTCTGGGATGATTAGTAAGGCCAGACCGGCAAATCCTTTCTGAGAAGATGACAGAGTAGTATGGAGAGCCGAAAGTTAAGGGAGAACCTGTACACAGCAAGTTAGGAAAGTAATTTTCCAGACCTATGAAAAGCAAGTGCAAATGTAATGAGGTTAAGGCAGAACTTGTCCATTTCTAAGACCAGAAAGCATGTGAGAATAGAGCGTCTGAGGTGCTAAAAAGAGCAGTACCAGGTGAGGATGGGGAAACTAGGCAGAATGGGATCAGAACGTTTACTAGATCAAAAGAAGATGTGAGCATCTCACTCATAGTACAGTGTCAGGCCACACAGGGTTTTAGGAAAAGGAGTAATGTGATATAATTTATAAATTTAAATATCACTCTGGCCAATAGGAGCAAATGAGTTTTGTTGGTGAATGACAATGTTTGTAGATCAGGTAGGAGGGCAATAAATTTGTCCAATTGATAAATAATGGGAGTTTGGCTTCATGTCTTAGCAGTGAGGAAAGAAGTAGGTAATTTGGAGACTTCGTAGATAGATTGATCAGGACAAATTTTCGTAATTATATAATTTGATCAGCTGGGTACATGTCTGTGTAGCTTCCTCATGTGAGGAAGATTGAAAGAGGAGCATATTTTGAAGACATGGGAAATTAGAGTTTTCACTTGGCACGTAAACATTTAGACATTCTGTTAATACAGAGCCAGCAGTAGACACCTGTTTAACCACCCTGACATTCATGCTACTGTATGTAGAAAGCACAGGTTTTGATATAAGGAAAAACTTAGTTTGAAATGTATCAGTTATATAATCTTGGGCAGTTTGTTCAAATTCTGCAAGCTATACATTCTTTGACTGTTATATATATGCCTTTCTTATCAATTTGTTAAATACATGAGAAATGTGTGTATCGAATACATGGTATGCATCCAATTAATTGTAGTTTAATTATTTTGACCAATAAAGAGTAAGTGTAAATATATCGTAAATTAGAAGTTCAAGAAAATATTTAGCATAAAAAATTGGTCTTCTATCAACATCTTCAGAAATACTATTTTAAGTCAACAGTTGTAAATGACATTGTCATGGGTACATGGCAATTAATAAATGCTGAAGAAACGTCTTGTATAATTTCTCCCATTTTTTTCTCATAATTCTGTCATGACTTTTTGTTGGGAAATTTAAATAAATTCAAGAGGGATATAATACAAAAGTCTGTATGAATGAAGAATAAGTAAGAAGTACTGTCTGGATGGGTATGGTGATTGAAAAGTGGAAAGAATCTTAAAACTTCAATTTATGTGACTGAAGTGGGGTTTTTTTTGACAGAAATAGAGGTTTGTAAAGAAGCTTGTTTTGAGATTAGTTTTGGACATGTTGGCTATGAGGCATCTAGGTGGAAATATTCTAGAGGCAGTTGGAGATGTGAGACAAGAGACCTGATAGACTAGGTAGATCTAGATTTGAGATTAATTACCCAGAAGTGTTGAGTGTTAAGTAAATCTTGGCTGTATTATTTGTTGAAATTCAGGTTCCCTCAATCACCTTCCAAAAAAAAATCCATCCTGGGAATCTCAAAATGAACATATGTAAATAATTTATTTTAAAACTTGATGATATTTTATTTCATACACAATTCTTGGATTCTTCAATCAATACAAATAAAAAAATAATCACTTGCCTGTATACTATACTATAATTACTTGTTGCCAACCTATCTTCCTAGGCTTGTCTAATACAAACTGTTCTCCATTTTTGATTCCTCTTCCCCTTAGCCTCTCCACAAAGTTGTCATTTCATCTATGAAATAGACAGTTGTCCTTCCCCTGTCCCATGACCCCTTAGAACAAGAAACAAGTCTGTTTCCAGGAGGTGACCCTATCTGACTAGCGCAATGCAGCAAATCTATCACAGTGAACATCAGGTAGAATTGGTTTGAAAAATAACTGCTAAGTTAGTTGAATGAAGAAATGAATGAAATTCAAATGTTCATATAAAATCATGCAATAATCAGCTTCCATTCTTTGACTTTCTATACTCCAATAACCTTTACATCTACTTTTCTTCAGTACCTCCACTCTTGCCACATTTTTGCAATTTCTTAAAATATAAAATTTGTAGGACATCACTGATGCTAAATTCAAAAGATTGGAAGCTAGTAGAAGCTTACAGAAAGCAAGTTGAGTAACTGTACTTTTACATTCATTTCTGTCTTTATAACCTAATAAATAAAAATTAGTCTTATTGACTATTCTTTGTAAGATCTATATTTTTAGAAACTGTGTTTTCTAGTATGAGCCACTGCAATTCAAGAGTTTCATCATGAATACAAATAATTTGATTATGAATGTTCTGTAAGGAAAAACATGCTACTTACATTTACAAGAAACTTACACAAATGTAATACATCTCTCACAAAATTGATGTTAATATATACAGAATTGATCTGGTAAATAACACTTACACTGGCATTATAATTTTACCTCATAGATGTAAAACCTACACTGAGCTACACAAATATGTAGATGAGTGAACATTATTACAATATCAAAAATGGTAACCACCAGTCTTCCATTTTAATCAGTTACCCCTTAGCAGGGTTTCTATATTAAATTAATTTTAGTCTGTGGCTAGGAAGATTTAATCATTAAAATATAAAGTAAACATTCCTTCTGATGTATGAGTATGAGTTTGCACTGAGTTAAAGCATTTCAGAGGAGAGTTTCTGGACTACCTGTGTTTGAACCCCAGCTCTACAACATACTAGTTAGGTAATTTTGCTTAATATTTAAAATCTCTAAGGGTAGATTTCCATGTCTTAAATGTGGAAAGTAATTTCAATCTCATGAGCTATTTGAGGGACATAAGAACACACAGTAAGTATATAATTAAGGATGTGTAGTCAGAGCCCAATTATTGGTAACTATTGTTATTATTAAACAAACCTACGATTTATTGAATGTCTATGAATGATTGACCCTATATTATCTCTGTCCCTAACATCATAACCTTCAATTAACCCCATTTTACAGAAGGAGAAATTAAGGTAGAGAGAGTTGGAGTGACTTTCAGTGGCTATATTAAGACTTTGATCTGAACCACAGAATTGTTCATTCCTCCATGCAATTTAGTTTCCTGAAAGTAGTATATCTGTATATATCCTTTCACATTTTTATTAATTCTAACTCGGGCTTGATTACCATTCCATTACTTCCTCCAGTAATTCCTTTTTTTTTTTTTTTAACATCTTTATTGGAGTATAATTGCTTTAGAATGGTGTGTTAGTTTCTGCTGTATAACAAGGTGAATCAGCTATATGTATACATATATCCCCATATCTCCTCCTTCTTGCGTCTCCCTCCCATGCTCCCTATAGCACCCTTCTAGGTCGTCACAAAGCATCGAGCTGATCTCCCTGTGCTATGCGGCTGCTTCCCACTAGCTATCTATTTTACATTTGGTAGTGAATATAAGTCCATGCCACTCTCTCACTTCATCCAAGCTTACCCTTCCCCCTCCACGTGTCCTCAAGTCCATTCTCTACATCTGCGTCGTTATTCCTGTCCTGCCCCTAGGTTCCTCAGAACTATTTTTGTTTTTTTTTTTAGATTCCATATATATGTGCTAGCATACAGTATTTGTTTTTCTCGTTCTGACTTACTTCACTCTGTATGACAGACTCTAGGTCCATCCACCTCACTACAAATAACTCAATTTCATTTCTTTTTATGGCTGAGTAACATTCCATTGTATATATGTGCCACATCTTCTATATCCATTCATCTGTTGATGGACACTTGGGTTGTTTTTATGTCCTGGCTATTGTAAATAGAGCTGCAATGAACATTGTGGTACATGACTCTTTTTGAATTACGGTTTTCTCAGGGTATATGCCCAGTAGTGGGATTGCTGGGTCATATGGTAGTTCTATTTTTAGTTTTTTAAGGAACCTCCATACTGTTTTCCATAGTGGCTGTATCAATTTACATTCCCACCAACAGTGCATGAGGGTTCCCTTTTCTCCACACACTCTCCAACATTTATTCTTTGCAGATTTTTTATGATGGCCATTCTGACCTGTGTGAGGTGATACCTAATTGTAGTTTTGATTTGCATTTCTCTAATGATTAGTGATGTTGAGCATCCTTTCATGTGTTTGTTGGAAATCTGTATATCTTCTTTGGAGAAATGTCTATTTAAGTCTTCTGCCCATTTTTGGATTGGATTGTTTGTTTTTTTGATATTGAGCTGCATGAGCTGCTTGTATATTTTGGAGATTAATCCTTTGTCACTTGCTTCATTTGCAAATATTTTCTCCCATTCTGAGGGTTGTCTTTTCATCTTGTTTATGGTTTCCTTTGCTGTGCAGTTTCATTAGGTCCCGTTTGGTTTTTTTTTTTTGTTTTAATTTTTATTACTCTAGGAGGTGGGTTGTAAAAGATGTTGCTGTGATTTATGTCAAAGAGTCCTCTGCCTATGCTTTCCTCTAAGAGTTTTATAGTGTCTGGCCTTACATTTAGGTCTTTAATCCGTTTTGAATTTATTTTTGTGTATGGTGTTAGGGAGTGTTCTAATTTCATTCTTTAACATGTAGCTGTCCCATTTTCCCAGCACACTTATTACAGAGGCTGTCTTTTCTCCTTTGTATATTCTTGCCTCCTTTATCAAAGATAAGGTGACCATATGTGCATGGGTTTATCTCTGGGCTTTCTATCCTGTTCCATTGATTAAAATTTTGTTTTTGTGCCATTACCATACTATCTTGGTTACTGTAGCTTTGTAGTATAGGAGCCTGATTCCTCCAGCTCCGTTTTCCTTTCTTAAGATTGGTTTGGCTATTTAGTGTCTTTTGTGTTTCCATACAAATTGTGAAATTTTTTGTGTTAGTGAAAAATGCCATTGGTAGTTTGATAGGGATTGCATTGCCTCTGTAGATTGCTTTGGGTCGTATAGTCATTTTCATAATGCTGATTCTTTGAACCCAAGAACATGGTATATCTCTCCATTTGTTTGTATCATTGTATCATTGTTAATTTCTTTCATCAGTGTCTTATAATTTGCTGCATACAGGTCTTTGTCTTCTTAGGTAAGTTTATTCCTAGGTATTTTACTCTTTTTGTTGCAATGGTAAACGGGAGAGTTTCCTTAATTTCTCTTTCAGATTTTTTATCATTAGTGTATAGGAATGCAAGAGATTTCTGTGCATTAATTAATTTTGTATCCTGGTACTTTACCAAATTCATTGATTAGCTCTAGTAGTTTCCTGGTAGCATCTTTAGGTTTCTCTATGTACAGTATCATGTCATCTGCAAACAGTGGCAGTTTTACTTCTTCTTTTCCGACATGGAATCCTTTTATTTCTTTTTCTTCTCTGATTGCTGTGGCTAAAACTTCCAAAACTATGTTGAATAATAGTGGTGAGAGTGGGCATCCTTGTCTTGTTCCTGATCTTAGTGGAAATGGTTTGAGTTTTTCACCACTGAGAACAATGTTGGCTGTGGGTTTGTCATATATGGCCTTTATTATGTTGAGGTAAGTTCCCTCTATGCCTACTTTCTGGAGGGTTTTTATCATAACTGGGTGTTGAATTTTGTCCAAAGATTTTTCTGCATCTATTGAGGTGATCATATGGTTTTTCTCCTTCAGTTTGTTAATATAGTGTATCACATTGATTGATTTGCATATATTGAAGAATCCTTTCATTCCTGGGATAAACCCCACTTGATCATGGTATATGATCTTTTAATGTGCTGTTGGAGCCTGTTTGCTAGTATTTTGTTGAGGATTTTTGCATCTATGTTCATCAGTGATATTGGCCTGTAAGTTCCATTTTTTTGTGATATCTTTGTCTGGTTTTGGTATCAGGGTGATGGTGGCCTTGTAAGAATGAGCTTGGGAGTGTTCCTCCCTCTGCTATATTTTAGAACAGTTTGAGAAGGATAGGTGTAAGCTCTTCTCTAAATGTTTGATAGAATTCGCCTATGAAGCCATCTGGTCCTGGGCTTTTGTTTGTTGGAAGATTTTTAATCACAGTTTCAATTTCAGTGCTTGTGTTTGGCCTGTTCATATTTGCTGTTTCTTCCTGGTTCAGTCTCAGAAGGTTGTGCTTTTCTAAGAATTTGTCCATTTCTTCCAGGTTGTCCATTTTATGGGCATATAGTTGCATGTAGCAATATCTCATGATCCTTTGAATATCTGCCATGTCAGCTGTTACTTCTCCTTTTTCATTTCTAATTCTATTGATTTAAGTCTTCTCCCTTCTTTTCTTGATGAGTTTGGTTAATGGTTTATCAATTTTGTTTATCTTCTCAAAGAACCAGCTTTTAGTTTTATTGATCTTTGCTATTGTTTCCTACATTTGTTTTTCATTTATTTCTGACCTGTTCATTATAATTTCTTTCCTTATGCTAATTTTTTTTTTTTTTTCTTTCTCTAATTGCTTTAGGTGTAAGGTTAGGTTGTTTATTTGAGATGTTTCTTGTTTCTTGAGGTAGGATTGTATTGCTATAAACTTCCATCTTAGAAATGCTTTTGCTGCATTCCATAGGTTTTGGGTCATTGTGTTTTCATTGTCATTTGTTTCTAGGTATTTTCTGTTTTCCTCTTTGATTTCTTCAGTGATCTCTTGGTTATTTAGTAGTGTATTGTTTAGCCTCCATGTGTTTGTATTTTTTAGATTTTTTCCTTTAATTGATATCTAGTCTCATAGGGTGGTCAGAAGAGATACTTGATACAATTTCAATTTTCTTAAATTTACCAAGGCTTGTTTTATTACCCAAGATATAATATATCCTGGAGAATGTTCCATGAGCACTTGAGAAGAAAGTGTATTCTATTGTTTTGGTTGGAGAGTCCTATAAATATCAGTTAAGTCCATCTTGTTTAATGTGTCATTTAAGCTTGTTTCCTTATTTATTTTCATTTTGGATGATCTGGTGAAAGTGGGGTGTTAAAGTCCCCTACTATGATTGTGTTACTGTCGATTTCCCCTTTTATGGCTGTTAGCATTTGCCTTATGTATTGAGGTGCTCCTATGTTGGGTGCATAAATATTTACAATTGTTATATCTTCTTCTTGGATTCGTCCCTTGATCATTATGTAGTGTCTTTCTTTGTGTCTTAAATAAATAGTCTTTATTTTAAAGTCTACTTTGTCTGATATGGGAATTGATACTCCAGCTTTCTTTTGATTTCCATTTGCATGGAATATCTTTTTCTGTCCCCTCACTTTCAGTCTGTATATGTCCTTAGGTCTGAAGTGGGTCTCTTGTAGACAGCATATATATGGGTCTTGTTTTTGTATCCATTCAGCTAGTCTCTGTCTTTTTTTTAGAGCATTTAATTCATTTACATTTATGGTGGTTATTGATATGTATGTTCCTATTACCATTTTCTTAATTGTTTTGGGTTTGTTATTGTAGGTCTTTTCCTTCTCTTGTGTTTCCTGCCTAGGGAAGTTCCTTTAAAATTTGTTGTAAACTGGTTTGGTGATGCTGAATTCTGTTAGCTTTTGCTTATCTATTAAGTTTTTAATTTCTCCGTCAAATCTGAATGAGATTCTTGCTGGGTAGAGTAATCTTGGTTGTAGGTTTTTCCCTTTTATCACTTTAAGTATGTCCTGCCGCGCCCTTCTGGCTTGTAGAGTTTCTGATGAAAGATCAGCTGTTAACCTTATGGGGATTCCCTTTTATGGTATTTGTTGCTTTTCCCCTGCTGCTTTCAATATTTTTTCTTTGTTTTTAATTTTTATTAGTTTGATTAATATGTGTCTTGGTGTGTTTCTCCTTGGTTTTATCCTGTATGGGACTCTCTGCATTTCCTGGACTTGATTGACTCTTTCCTTTCTCACATTAGGGAAGTTTTCAACTATAATCTCTTCAAATATTTTCTCAGTCCCTTTCTTTTTCTCTTCTTCTTCTGGGACCCCTATAATTCGAATGTTGGTGTGTTAAATGTTGTCCCAGAGGTCTCTGAGACTGTCCTCACTTCTTTTCATTCGTTTTTCTTTATTCTGCTCTGTGGTAGTTATTGCCACTGTTTTATCTTCCATGTCACTTATCCATTCTTCTGCCTCAGAGTTTCTGCTTTTGGTTCCTTCTGGAGAATTTTTAATTTCATGTACTGTGTTGTTTCATCATTGTTTGTTTGTTCTTTAGTTCTTCTAGGTCCTTGTTAAACGTTTCTTGTATTTTCTCCATTCTATTTCCAAGATTTTGGATCATCTTTACTATCATTACTCTGAATTCTTTTTCAGGTAGACTGCCTATTTCTTCTTCATTTGTTCGGTCTGGTGGGTTTTAACCTTCCTCCTTCATCTGCTGCGTATTTCTCTGTCTTCTCATTTTGCTTAACTTACTGTGTTTGGGGTCTGCTTTTCGCAGGTTGCAGGTTCGTAGTTCCCATTGTTTTTGGTGTCTGCCCCCTGTCGGTAAGGTTGGTTCAGTGGGTTGTGTAGGCTTCCTGGTGGAAGGAATGGTGCCTGTGTTCTGGGGGATGAGGCTGGAGCTTTTCTTTCTGGTGGGCAGGACCACGTCTGTTGGTGTGTTGTGGGGTGTCTGTGAACTTATTATGATTTTAGGCAGCCTCTCTGCTAATGGATGTGGTTGTGTTCCTGTCTTGCTACTTGTGTGGCATAGGGTGTCCAGCACTGTAGCTTGCTGGTCGCTGAGTGGAGCTGGGTGTTAACGTTGAGATGGAGAACTCTGGGAGAGCTTTAGCTGTTTGATATTACATGGGGCTGGGAGGTCTCTGGTGGTCCAATGTCCTGAACTCTGCTCTGCCACATCAGAGGCTCAGGCCTGACACCCGGCCAGAGCACCAAGACCCTGTCAGCCACATGGCTCAGAAGAAAAGGGAGAAAAAAAAAGACAGAATGAAAGAAAGAAAATAAATAAAGTAAAATAAATAAAGTTATTTAAATAAAAATTTTTTTAAAATATTATTGAAAATAACAAAATTTAAAAGTAATAATAAAAAAAAGAAAGAAGAGAGCCACCAAACCGAAAAACAAATCCACCAATGATAACAAGTGCCGAAAACTATAAAAAAAAAAAAAAAAGGACAGACAGAACCCTAGGACAAATGGTAAAAGCAAAGCTTTACAGACAAAATCACACAAAGAAGCATACATATACACACTCACAGAAAGAGAAAAAGGAAAATATATATATATATATATTTTAAAAAAAGAAGAGAGCAACCAAATCAATAAACAAATCTACCAATGGTAATAAGTTCTAAATACTAAACTAAGATAAATATAAAAGCAGAAACAAATTAGATGCAGAAAGCAAACCCCAAGTCTACAGTTGCTCCCAAAGTCCTCCACCTCAATTTTGGGATGATAACGTTGTGTATTCCGGTATTCCACAGATGCATGGTACATCATGTTGATGGTGGAGATTTAATCCGCTGCTCCTGAGGCTGCTGGGAGAGATTTCCCTTTCTCTTCTTTGTTTGCACAGCTCCTGGGGTTCAACTTTGGATTGGCCCCACCTCTATATGTAGGTTGCCTGAGGGTGTCTGTTCCCTGCCCAGACAGGACAGGGTTAAAGGAACAGCTCATTCAGGGGCTCTGGCTCACTCAGGCCGGGGGGAGGGAGGGGTACCGAATGCGGGGCAAGCCTGCGGCGGCAGAGGCCAGCATGACGTTACACCAGCCTGAGGTGCACTGTGAGTTCTCCTGGGGAAGTTGCCCCTGGGTTACAGGACCCTGGCAGTGGCAGACTGCACAGGCTCCTGGGAGGGGAGGTGTGGATAGTGACCTGTGCTTGCACACAGGCCTCTTGGTGGCTGCAGCAGCAGCCTTAGCGTCTCATGCCCGTCTCTGGGGTCTGCGCTGATAACCACGGCTCGCGCCTGCCTCTGGGGTCCGGCTGATAGCTGCGGCTCGCGCCTATCTCTGGAGCTCGTTTAGGCGGCGCTCTGAATCCCCTCTCCTCGCGCACCCCGAAACAGTGGTCTCTTGCCTCTTAGGCAGATCCAGGCTTTTTCCCAGACTCCCTCCCGGCTAGCTGTGGTGCACTAACCCCTTCAGGCTGTGTTCACCTGGCCAACCCCAGTCCTCTCCCTGCGATCCGACTGAAGCCCAAGCCTCACCTCCCAGCCCCCGCCCGCCCCGGCAGGTGAGCAAAGCCTCTCGGGCTGGTGAGTGCTGGTCGGCCCCAATCTTCTGTGTGAGAATATCTCCGCTTTGCCCTCCACACCCCTGTGGCTGCGCTCTCCTCCGTGGCTCCAAAGCTTCCCCCCTCTGCCACCCGCAGTCTCCGACCGCAAAGGGCCTTCCTAGTGTGTGGAAACTTACCCTTCTTCACAGCTCCCTCTCACTGGTGTGGGTCCTGTCCCTGTTCCTTTGTCTCTGTTTTTTCTTTTTTCTCTTGCCCTACCCAGGTACGTGAGGAGTTTCTTGCCTTTTGGGAGGTCTGAATTCTTCTTCCAGCGTTCAGTGGGTGTTCTGTAGGAGTTGTTCCACATGTAGATGCATTTGTGGGGTGGAAAGTGACCTCCATGTCTTACTCCTCCACCATCTTGATGATCCCCCAGTAATTCCTTTTTGTCTTGAATTACGATCTCTAACTTCTCTCTCCCTAGTATTTTTTATCTTTATGTGTACTTAAATTAGTTTCATACTTTGTCATCAATTTTATGTCCTTTGACAAGAAGGTATATTGAATTCAGAAAAACAACAATATATTGGCAAACAAGAACACTTTAATATTCGTTTATTTAATTCTTAATTTTCTGTTTCCTTGATCTTTGTATTAATTTTCCCTTCAAGTGCAGAGTTCATATCAGGTGGCTGTATTATTTTAGTGAAACAAGGATTCGGTGATCAGTGAATTTGGTGTGTTTTGTTTAATTGCTTTTTATGCTTGCTGCCATGCTTTTCCCTTCTGAGAATCTACTAATCTTCTTGTTTCACAGAGCAAGGCTCTTGGTTATGTTCTCTGCTTCTGTCACATAGCAGTATTGAAATTATGCTCTATTGTTCATTGAAGATGACTATTTTATAGACTGAATTTCTGAATGGTGCTCTATTAATAAAATTTAAACTAACTTACTTCAGAGCTAATCAAATTAGTTACTTCAAATTAGTTACTTCAGAGCTAATCAAATTAGTTATGTGTTTATCATTCTGGTAATGTTAACACATTTTAGAGATAAACATTGTAGAAGACCAAATACTTCATGAATATAGAAATTTTATATTCATGGATGTATTTCATTTAAAAATAATAAATTACTCAAGAAATATCCTCACATTTTCTGATTTCCTACCTGGTTTAGAACTACACTGTCCTCTGTGATAGCACATAGTTTAGTTGGCACATGTCTATTGAACACTTGAAATGTGGCTAGTGAAACTGAGAAACTGCGTTTTTAACTCTATTTTATTTAAATTAATTTAAATTTTCATAATAAACTATAGTAATGTAAAATATTTTTTTCTGTTAAACACAACTGTATTGTTTTACCAGGACTACATTTCACTTTTTGTTTTTTGTTTTTACTTTTTTTTTAATTGAAGTATAGTTGATATCCAGTATTGTATCTGTTTCTGGTATACAGCAAAGTGTTTCATATATATATGTGTATATATATATATATACATATATATACACACACACACAGTTTTTGTACATATGTATGTATAATACATATACATTCTTTTTCATATTCTTTCCCTTATGGTTTATCACAGGATATTGAATGTAGCTCCACATGCTATACAGTAGGACCTTGTTGTTTTTCCAGTCTATATATAATAGTTTGCATCCACTAATCCCAAACTCCCAATCCAAACACCCTCCACCCTCCCCCTCCTTGGCCACCACAAGTCTGTTCACTATGTCTGTGAATCTGTTTCTGTTTCATAGATAGGTTCATTTGTGTTATATTTTAGATTCCAAATATAAGTGATATCATATGGTATTTGCCTTTCTCTTTCTGACTTACTTCACATAATATGATGATCTCTAGGTCCATCCATGTAGCTGCAAATGGCATTATTTCATTATTTTTTTTATGGATGGGTAATATTCCATTGTGTGTGTGTGTATATATATATGTGTGTGTGTGTGTATATATATATATCACACATCTTAACTTTCACTTTAACTATTAAAATTTTAGTGTTCCAAATGAAATATGCTATAAATTTTAAAAGTACGTGGATTTTGAATCCTTAGTATGAAAAATGGAATGCAAACTATTTCGTTAACAATTTTTTTTATTGACTATATGTTAACATGATAATGCTGTGGGTATAATTGTTTAAATAAAATATATTATTACAATTAATTTTACCTGTTTTATAGTGTGGCTTCTAGAAAATTTAAAATTACATATGTGGCTTGCATTATCTTTCTATCTGACAGAAATCATTGATATAAAGAGAGCATTGATTAGCCATTTCCCAACGTACCTCCGTTGAACTCCTCAGGGCTACACATATATATGAAAAAGTTTCGTATAATTCAGTTAATTTCTGAAAATTACCTATCGGTCACTTTCTCTTCTAGTAATTTACTCAAAAAATTGAAATTCTACAGTCAAATAAAAAGTGTATACAGTAAAAAATGTTTTCCTTGTCACATGGGTTGAACCTTTCCCTCTTTATGTGCTGGAATAATAATTGAAACTTTATGAACATGAGCTAAGGACATCTCATTATCTCACACACACACACACACACACACACACACACATCAGAGAGAAAGTGAGAGGGAGAAAATTAAAAGGATTCTTCTTTCCACTTAAATAAAATATCCCATTCTTGTTTTTTTAGTTACCACTAGTTTGATCAGGTGGTTTACAGAAAGCCAAAAGTTTGCAAAACCCACTGAGCCATAGAATTTTCTCCTCTGTGTTAGCAGAGAGGGCAGAAACACAAATCATTTTGTTGCTCGTTCTGCAAAGCCCAAGATCCTAGTTAGCATCAGGATTCTAAAAAGCCAACAGTTTAGCGTGAAGTGGCCCCCGGTTCCTCATGCTGACACAGTGCTTGTTATGAAGGCTGTGGAAAGTATGCGACCTCAGTCTTAGGGGAGAGTGATGGATACTGGAGCTCAGAACTCTTAGATCAGGATTATTCAGACAACCAAGGATAGTCTCTTAGATTTTTCACAAGGATCTTAGCGTTTGTTACCTCTGTCACGTTTGCCCATAACACACTGATCTGTAGAAATTCTCTATTTTGTAAATGTCAATAGCATATGATATAGGGCCTGTGGTGTCTTCTGGATTTCTTTATTAAATACAGTCCAAAAAAGGCCTTAACTGAGTAAATATTGCATTATATATAATAAAGCACAACATCATTTAACATGGTCAAATAAGTAATATAAAAATATATGCAACTTTGACAGTTCTCTTCATAACAGGTTTTTAAAAACTTTAAACATTTTTAAAATTAAAACAAAGACACTTGATTGCTCAATATTTTAAATGAAACAATTTCTTCTTCATAGAATAGTATTTAAATTTTCAATTAAATTTTATTTAAATGTTACATGGACCAGTCTTGCCATATTGTGATACTATCACATATATATTTATCTTTACAATAACAATATCTGTAACAATCCTGTTGATAATGACATTATTATTCTTATTCTATCTAATTGTGAAAAGTCATTACCCTTTCTACACAGTAGGTAAACATTTTCATATCATTTACTATGCTTACAAGTATATTTCTGTTATTACAAATTACATTCTGTAATTATGTGGCTTACCAACCTATTTTCAATAACTTGTCACTTTTCATTGGTCTCTAGGAAAGAATAGATACAAAGGAGCATTTTGGTACAAGAGCAAATTAAAAATTTATCCAAGAGAGCATTGCAACACAATAGTAAATTAAACAAGCATTTTATGTCAGTTGATCAACTAGAAACTGTTCTCCATTCATGCAGATGCTAAAGGCATCTGGAAAACGGAGACAAAACAAAACAAAACACAAATGTTAGATATTCCACATTTCAGTAGTTTCAGAGGATTTCTTTAGCATTTCCAAGTGAAGCACATATTCTGCCATCCTTTGAAAGCTCTGAAAAATATTCCTGGAAGAATTGTTTTTTTTGAGGTACACTCAGATTGTTTCCACAATAAATAGGCAGTTAAAAATAATGTGCTAAGCTTTAATTTTTAAAGCACTTAAATGGCTGCTGTTTAAATAGATTTTTGGTTTGAACATTTTGTCCTCTGAATGCGCACAAAAGTGCTAACTCAGAACATCCAAACATAACAATATCACAGGTGTAAAATAATTCCTATTACCATATAATATTTAAATCTCAAGTCTGCTTTAGAATATTGGCTATAATAGAGGGAATGATTAATTAACTGGATGTAGAAAATGAAATATTATTAAATTAGCCATATCTGTGTATTTAACAAGGGGGTTTTAGAGGGAGGCAAATGATAGCTCATGTTTGGAATGAGAGGCAGCACAAATACACCTTCTACTTTGCATGGGATTGTCAACTTTATACCTGCTGGCCCAATATAATTATGAATAAAAGTATCCCTGTTTATATGGCAGATTAAATGGTCACCATAGCATTCTTGGGGAAGGAACTGAATGACTTGTAGGAGAACAGGAAGTGAAGGAAACGGTGTGCTGCTCCTAGTAGGGAAAAAGAACAGTCCAGATTATAGTTAAAGCATAGCCCACAGTAAGTCATGTACACAAGACTTGAATTTGATTTGCAAAAGACAGAGTGAAACCCGTGCTTTTTGAAGTGGTTCACCTTTGTTTCTTGATCTTGATGATATTTCAGGACATTGCTCTTATTGTTTCTCACTAGATGTTTCTCATCTCACCCCTTAAACTCTGTTCCTCCCATTCACCTTCCTAACAGTGAGGATTTTCTTACCTATTTCCTTTTATACTTACTCTTCCTGTTGGTCCTACAACATTAGCATATTGATCTTACTATCATGAATTACCATAATTGGCATTCCTTAAATAAAAGTCTGCAATGATTCCTACTCTTTACGGTGAAAGCCAGTGTCTTTCGTAAATTGGCCAGTTACTCTCCAGCCTTTTATACCACTGCTTCTTCAATTAAAAAAAAAACCCCTTCAGTCCATTTACTCTGTTTAACCCATGTCTGTTCTACCCTGTATGGCTTTGTCCCAGGACCTCTTCATCTTTGCTAGTGTAAAGAAAAAACTTAATTCTCACCTCTCTGATGACACAGAAGGTATTGTCTCACTTCTCTGATAAGACAATCTCTAAAATTTTATATTTCCTGCAAACAGTTCTCCACTCTCTAGTAACTGGCTAATTACTTCGGTCAGGCTCTGGTAATTTCGTGTTTGCTATTTTTTGTGTTCTTAACTGTATTACATTTTGGAAATGAGTGAGCATGCACACTTCTTATTTCATCTTAGCATAGCTTAGGTTTTCAATATTAAAATGAAGAGGCTTGCAAAATTAACATAAGAAATGTTTCAATTGATATATTTTTTACTTCGTTATCTATGTATTATCTTGTAATTTTAAGTATTCTAAGACAAACTCCCTTGTAAGTCCTGAATATCAGAAAGAATTAAGGTAAATTTTCTTTCTGCTAACTAATCAGTAGAAATAGTTGGCAGAAGAATTCTTTACTTCAGGACAAGTCACTCTCTGCTGTAGTCAGTATTGATTCTACCTTGGTTGAATGGGATGGGTCTCTTCCAAACTCTCCAGCTCATTCAGTTGTTTTTGACTTTCAGGGCCAGCTATGTAGTTGTCTCTTCTCTCTCGACCAGCTCATTTATTCACTATTTTGTTCATCTTCTATTAAGCGCCAGGCACTTTTCTAGGGGCTGAGGACATATTGTTGGAAAAGAAGTTAGACAGGAAAGCAAACTAGAATCCAGGCCCTCCCTGTTATTCGGAGTAGGGAGACAATTAAGTTGAAAATAAATGTACAGTATGTTGGAAGATGGTGAATAATATGGAAAAGGTATAACAGAGAGAAGAGGATTGGAAGTGCCATGCAGGCAGGAGGGGTACAATTTGAACTGGTTGATGTAATGACCCTTCCATCCTTAGACCCTCTAATCTCACCTCTCACATCAACATATCCCTCATCTTCCCAACACATACAGTTTCTGCCCAACCAGGTCTCACCTCTTTCTTCTTCTGATCTGTTGGTATCATTCGGATGGTTGTGCCATTAGAAGACACCACAGACTGGGTGACTTAAACAACATAAATTTATTTTTCTTACTTTTCTGGAGGCCAGAAATACAAGACAAAGGCGCCTGCAGGTTTGGTTTCTCCTGAGGCCTCTCTCCTTGGCTCATAGATGGTCATCTTCTCACCGGCCTCACATGGTCTTTCCTCTGCACATGTGTATCCCTGGTGTCTCTTTGTGTGTCTACATTTTCTCTTCTTATAAGGACACCAATCAGATGGGGTTAGGACTCATTCTAATGACCTCATTTGAACTTAATCTCCTTTTTAAGGGCCCTATATCCAAATAGTCACTGAGGTACTATTGATGGTTAGGGTTTCAACCTGTGAATTTTGGAAGGATCCAGTGCAGCCTTTAACAGGCCCCTTTGGCATACAACCATAGAGAGTTTATCTTGGCTAGTGTTAATAATTGTCCAGAGTCAATAATTTACATGCAAGCAGCATAATCCTTGTGTCATTTTGAGCTAAAATATTATATCTTTTTATTCCATTTTGAGTTTTGTTAAAAATAACTTATTTCTGTTATCTTAGAAGGTTGATGGATTTGTGCCAAACACCAGAAATTGGGTGGAAGACTAGAAATGATACCATACAGACAAAAGAAAAACAATATATATATATGTATATATTTAAATACCTTAACCTCTCAACTAATTAGTGACTAAGTATTGTGTGTGTATAATTAGCTAGCCACAGTTTCTCTCTTCAAGGTTGTTGTCATGTTCTGGTTAAAAATAAGATTGCTACATATTAAATAAAATTAAGTGCTAAACACTGTAATTAAGAACATGAATTGACATGTATTAAGAGTTTACTGTGCACCAGATAGTGAGCCAAAAATATACACATACACGTTTTTAATCTTCACAGCAACCATAATAATTATTTTTAAATAAATGTGTTATTTATCTATCAAACAACCCAGTGAGATATGTATTGTTATTACACAGGAGGAGAAGTGAAGTTTAGGATGTTTAAATACCTCCTCAAACTCTCATAACTTTAGATTCTTAGAGATGAAGTTAAACCCAGATTTGCCTTACTTCAAAGCCTCAGTACTTAATCTCTGGTGCAAAAATGAGTTCAGAGATTAATTTCTAACACATTCAATTGATCCATCCAAATGCTATTAAATTGACAAATATATTTTTAAGAGATGCTACATTTTAGATCCAGCTATTTCCTTTGTGTTATTTCTTCCCTCATTTTGCAAAGATATTCACTTTGTGCCTTTAGCCATCAATCATTAGAAGCCACAGTCCATCTTTCACAGAAAGAAAACAATAAAACACTGGAGATACTTTATGGAATTCAGATATTGGAACATCTTGCAATTGCACCATCATGTTACCTTGGTTTTTTCAGTATCCATCTAGGAGGCCAATTTTGCTTCAGTGATTGGGGTCACCACCTAGGGCTGGCTGTTTCCCTCTCTCTTTTTCTCTCTACCTTTCTCATACTAATTCTTCAATAGTCAGAAATAATTTAATGCTGATTTTTTCATATTTGTCATTTGTAAATGCTACTAATAATCCACCTTTAACAGTTTTATTCTCTAATCTTTAATGGCTATATCCTGAATCAGTTCTTTAAAATTAAATCCTACATGCAGGCATAGAAATAATTTTAAAGATACCTTAAAATAGTCTCTCCAGATACATCTTTATATGTGCCATTTGTCATGTTTTTATTTCCAATTAAATATGAACTGAATATATTTACTCACACTTGTGCTGAGTATATTGTTGGTGTCTGTGGGTATTTTCGTCTCTCAGTGCTAGCTGTATAGCATTACCTGAAATAAGAGAACGGTATTATAGCTTTCTGGTGTGTTCATAATATTCTGTGTTGACCATACACATATTTTTGATGCTGATAATATAACAGCTGCTCAGCAGAAACTGAAGTTTATATGTGTTACTATTAGGAATGATTCTATTTAAAATAACCCCAATATGGGTCTGTAACATATTTTCTCTCAGACAGTAAGGGATATCTATGGCTATGAGATCTAGCAATATTAAAGAGAAAACCATACGTGACAATTACCAAAAAAAAAAAAAAAAAAAGAAGCTATATAGTATAAGAAATCTAACAGTTGTTGCTCTCATCCTACATTTGAGATATGATTTATGTTTTGCAGTTCTTTAGGTTTGATCGAGGAGTTAACATTGAGTTTTTTTTAAACAAAATCAATAGGGATGCCCCCAGAGTTAACAGTATTTAATAATAACCAATTTATGTTGAATGTTCGAAAATGTGGAGTGTGGCATATACCAGCATACCAATTTACCTAAATGAACCATGGTTGACCCTCAGGCAAGTTGTAGTATTCACGGTCTTTCCTGGAATATTCTAAGGTTGATATATCTGGATGCCATAAAAGAATTAAGCTGAGACAGTTTTTCTGTTGTTTTTGTGTGTATTACATGTATTACCTCAATCCCTTAATTATTGAATTTTTACTCAGCCAGCCTCAGGTAACAAGACACCCAAGTACTGCGAACAGAGTGGTACCTACTCCAAGATCTGTGATAAGGTCTAACTCCGAATGATTATTGTAGGATTTCAGTTCCTTTCAACTGCAATGAAGACTTTAGTGTCAGACTCTATAGCATATGGGTTTTCGTATTATTAATGTCAAAGAGTTTTTGAAATTATACACTTGGATTTAATTCCCGGTATTTTTTATGTCTTTGCAAAAGTTAATTGAACATTGTACACATTTGTTTTCTCACCTATAAAATTGATATAATGATATAGAACTGATGAGATTGCTGTGACAAAAGATAAAGAAGGTAATATGTATTAAAGAGCATCTACCTAGATCTGGGCTTGGCCCTCACAGGGGTGCCCTCAGCCTCCTGCTTGGAGGCTGTGCCTTCAAGGAACGGGTGGTTATCTGTTAACAGATTAACTGAGGAGTGCCTTGACTTTCTGCAGGAGAATAAAAAGCGTCTGTGGTCTCAGACACAAAGTTTGTCACAGTCTCACTGTCTTAAGGTATAAGGAATAGTGGATGTCAAGCTAAACATGAGTTTAGAGAAGTAAATTCATGATTGAAGTTAACATATTGGAAGGTAGTAACTTGTGATTCCTCTGAGTCATCACATCCTTATCAATAGTTTTTCATTAGAGATATTCAGTACAAATTTATAAAGTCTGAATCCTCCTTTTTAATTTTAATTTTAGTTTTCTCCATCTATATTTATTGCCAAATGTGGAAATGATACACGATTATGTACATTGTGATTTTTCCTATGGTAACTCAAGCTTGACTTTTTTTTTTTACTCACTGCTAGATGCCTCAGCTGGTCTTCAGTATCAAACATTGCATTTCCAAGATTGTTCAATATGCAATTACTATTATCTTCCTGCATTTATTAAATGTTTCAATGATGGCATCAATTTAACACTCTTGTATTTCCAGATGTGAAAAACAAAATTTGAAGCATCTAAGTAAAAAGTCAGCTTTTACTTTGACAACCAATAATTGACTAATATAAAGGAGATTTGTCTATACTAAGAAAAGAACCCAGAGTGACCCCTCATAATTAAAATACTGTATGAAATATATCTTCCCAATTTTTACTTGAAATCAGATTTATACTCAAATGTCTTAGTTTGGACAAAAAGTTGAGCAAGAGTAAATAATTTGCAGGTGCATGTACATGAATTATTGTGAATTATGGGGATAAATATTTCACATTTAATTCTGAGTTTGTTTTTTTGAGTATTCTGTCAAAATTCTATTAGCAGACAAACATTGAAAAATGTTGAAATATGACAGATAGCTGCTACTTTCTTGTAGAGCAAACTTTGTTACTCTAAAGAAGGAATTGACCACTTTAGAAAGAGTCAGACTTTGTGTCTTTTTCTACATGGTCTGACATTTTAAGCACAGTGACACCAACAACGATGTGAACTAACATCTAAAGGATGTGTGCTATTTTAGAACATCAGGGAAAGGTAGTTCATTTTCATTTGCCTCACTTTTATTTATTTATTTATTTATTTTTGGCTGTGTCGGGTCTTCGTTTCTGTGCGAAGGCTTTCTCTAGTTGCAGCGAGCGGGAGCCACTCTTCATCGCGGTGCGCGGGCCTCTCACTATCGCGGCCTCTCTTGTTGCGGAGCAGAAGCTCCAGACGCGCAGGCTCAGTAGTTGTGGCTCACGGGCCCAGCTGCTCCGTGGCATGTGGGATCTTCCCAGACCAGGGCTCGAACCCGTGTCCCCTGCATTGGCAGGCAGATTCTTAACCACTGTGCCACCAGGGAAGCCCCCATTTGCCTCGCTTTTAATTAAGCCAAAAGAAAATCAAATAATGTACACCCCAAAACAAGAAAACAGACACTTGCATTTCAGGACCAAAATCCCAACTTCATTCAATTTCTTGAAACTAAAGTTACCTGTTAACTTTCATAAAACTGCATCCCTGAAATAACTGGTTCCTCAGACTGAAATAAGACAGTACCTTTTTGATATGAAAAACTAAAAACACTACTGAAAATTATATTATGCACTGCTGTGATTCTCTGTAATGTTTACATTTTCCCCTGTCATCTAATATAAAGTTACTAATAGATTTAGACATATAAATTATTTTATTCATATCACATACAGACTTCTTACTTTCATCTTTACAAGGTAATACTTTCTATTTGTTATATTACAAGTTTAGACTCTCAATCCTAACTAAATGTACATGTTCTATTTATGAATATAGGGATACACTAATGAGCAATCTTGATAAGGTTTCTTTATACCTCTTCATTGGTAACTTTTCTGCAACATAAACTATTTGAAATACATCTTAGAAATTGGAAACTCATAAAGAGACTATGCCTAGACAAATAGAAGAACCAAGTGCGTTCACTAATGCCCATATTCTTTATTTGTAGAAAGGCAACTTTGGCCCTTAGTGTCAGTGTGTACTCATTTTACACATAACTGTGATGACCATATTTATTTATCACAAACCAAAGTGAAAACAGAAGTGAAAAAGGAGGTTTTTAGACAGAGTATTGCAGGCATCTCAATAGAAAGAAAGGTAAGAAAAATCAGAAAAACCCTAAAATCATAGCAAAAGAAAGAGCGAAGAAAAGAAGAAAAGAAATGAAGGAAGGAAGGGAGAGAGAGAAAGAAAGAAAGATTTTCAAGATAACTTTTCTGTGTGAATTTATTCTTTTTTGAAGTGTTTACTATTTGATTCAGCAGATTAGGTTGTAAGTTCTTCTGTTTTATTTACTATTTTATATCTAGGACCCATCACATGATTGAATCAGTGAATATTTAGGTAGTATCTGCTGAATGAATCAAAAAGATATATGAACTTTACAAACCATTTATGGATGTAGTTGTAGAGGTCAATGCCTATTTCCACATTACACTAAAACCACCATCATGCCCTCTTTTTCACCACAGAGCGGGTGACCTACAGCTCACTACAGAATACTTACTTATGCAGTGTGTCTCCACTGAAATCTTAGAATGTCTAGACTGGTTCAAAAGAAAAACATAAAAATAAAAATTTAACAATAATTATCTTAAGTTGTATTCATCAAGGAGGAAATATGGACTATGGAACAAAAAACTAACAAACAAATTTTTGCTTCAGGAAATTGATCTCTAATGGAGGCCAAGGTGATTCTGTTTATGAAGAATGTTAGTACATAGATCAAAGCACTGGGGAACTCTTTGATAAACTGTTGCTGTTTTTTTTGTAGTCTCTAATGTGTTACAAACAATTTTTTATTTTACTTTCTAAGTAATGTTAGTCCAGGAGAGTGATGAGAGTAGGGAAATCCTTAGCTTCCTACTCTCAGTTGTCAGCTTTATTGCGTGTCTCGTCTCAGCTCTCCTTGCCAAACAACCTAAGCTTAGTCCTGACCATCCCCCAGGAGTTACATGAATGCAGATCTAACAATAAGTATCATTGTCCCCAGTGCGTAGGTTTGGGAACTACAAAAGAGGAAGGATAACTGAGTTTCATATAGCAGGCATACAAAGAATCGTGTTGAATGTAAAGGCAGAAAAACTGAGACAAAGGAAATTCAGAAAAGCTAAGAAAGATGTTAAGGATATGAATGATACCTATCTATACAATTAATGATACTACAAAGTGAGACATCTGACCTTCACTGTCCAATATGGTAGCCACAAGCTTCAAACAGCTACTTAAATTTAAATTAATTTAATTAAGCAAAATTAAAAATTCAGTTCCTCGGTCACTCTAGGAGCATAGTGCTAGTTTCATGCTAATACCAAAAAAGCAATTCTAAATTATTTTTAGTCCAAGAAGTTTGTTTCGAAGTTAATGCAACTTACTGAGTGTACTCCATTTTAGGACATTTAATGAAATAAAAGAATCAGTGTGTAAAGTGAATTCAGTTCTTTTTTTTTTTTTTTTTTTCAGTTTCTGCTTTATAACAAAGTGAATCAGCTATACATATAGATATATCCCCATATCTCCTCCTTCTTGCGTCTCCCTCCCACCCCTCTAGGTCACAAAGCACCCAGCTGATCTCCCTGTGCTATGCGGCTGCTTCCCACTAGCTATCTGTTTTACATTTGGTAGTGAATATATGTCCATGCCACTCTCTCACTTCTCTCAGTTACCCTTCCCACTCCCTGTGTCCTCAAGTCCATTCTCTGCGTCTGCGTCTTTATTCCTGTCCTGCCCCTAGGTTCTTCAAAACCATTTTTTAATTCTTAACTCATAGTAACACACTGTCATCAGTTTTGCTTTGGATACATTTTTATGTTAATTGACATCGTTATTATTGTTATCATTATTAATATTATTTGTGAAGGAACATTCAGAAGTTAATTCTTCATCTAGTTCCCTCTTTCCCTGGAGGTTGATTTGTTCAGTTTGACATCATCTGGATTGGTGATTCTTGGTTCTGAAAAGCCTGGTTTATATTGACTTTGTCTAAAGAGCGTTGGAAAGAAATTAAAGACTCAGGAGTGTCTTTAATGTCTCCACCATAGAAAAAATGAGAAGTTTCAGCCATTGTGGTTCTTTGTAAAACAACAGGGAATTCCTTAGAATAAATTCAGTCCTAAAATGTATTCAAATCTATGCTCATCCAGAACTTGCACTTGCAGAGACCTACCTACCTTAGATAGCAAGAGACCTCGATCAATAACAGTTTGCCTCACTGAATTCTGACTAATCATTTTATTCGCTCAATAGACATTTATCTCCTTTCAAAAGCCACCTCTGAAAAATCTCATTCAACAGTGACTTTTCTTTGTCTCTTCTAAGGGTGTCTACAGAATTAAGCCTGAGTCGAGGCAGTGATGCAGGGGGGCACAGGTTACAAATCAGACAGATCTCAATTTTAATTCAGTCCTTGGAAATGAAATGCTGGAAATGTCTAGGTGTTAGAGTCACTTATCTGTAGAACGTGCCTTTCTAGGCCCCAGCATGTGAGCGTTTAGCCTACCTCATGGCACACGGTGAGTGCTCACTAACTGTGCTTGGCAGAGACTAGGTTAGTACCATCCAGAGGCAACTGTTCTATATTTGTCATGTCATCTGATAAATCTGGTTAAACTCCTTGAATTCGGGAAGTAGTTATTCATGTATAGCTTGAATGGTTTAGAGATTTGTATAAAAGTGTTACTTAGAGCTCACAATATCTTTGTGTATATTTAGGGCTACTTAAATGCTTTTAAATAGATAAGACAGACCTTCAGTAATACCACCACTGAAACGTTCAATCAGGTATTGAGTGTGCTAGCCCTGAATGTCCATATTTATTCATTCATTCATTTACGATAAATTTATCAAGCACCTACTACTTGCAAAGGACAATCACACAGGACAATTTTTAGTCTGACGGGGCTTGCAAGTGTTTTGTTTTGTTTTTTTTGCAAGGGAGACCAAGATTGGACAATTGAGTACACAATTAATCCTTCGATTACAAATGTGAAAAATGCTGAAAATTAAAAGTGATGAGATGCTCAAATTCATAGACCAAGTGAAATATAAGCTCACTCTGAGGTGCAGAGAATGGTTGTTTGAGTGAATAGCATTTAATTTGAGAAGATAAGATCAAGCCAGATATAAAGTATACAAAGGTAGTATTAGAATTTTTGGTACAGTGATTTGGGTGACAGCTGGGATCTGGAGATTTGTAGGCCATTCAGACTGTGGGAATAGCATGTGAAAAAGCCCTGGGGTGCAAAGGGCCATGACACATCTAAGGATTTAAAGAAGGGTGCCTTGTTAAGTGAGGGCACAGAGTTAGGGCCTGTGAAATAAGCCAGGCCTAGATGTAGGGTCTGACAGGTAATGCGTATTTAATGTGCATTTTATTTTATTTTGTGTCTATCTTGACAACAATGGGAAACTACTAAGTTATTTTAAGCATGGGAGAAATAATCTATGTGAATTTCTAAAATATCACTTTGGCTGACTTTAGGAAAATGGATTGAAGATGAGAAAAGTGAATGCAGAAAGAAAAATAGTCTAATTATAACAACATAATCAACAAGAATACTAGCATTTATACTTGTCTTTAATATCTGTCATTTAAATCTCCCAATGGTCCAGTGATGAAGTTCTCTTATTCTACCACTTTGAGGAAAGGAGCTTAAAATGTAAATTATCTTGCCTAAAGTCTCTTAGAGATGGAAATGTCTAGGTGTTAGAGTCCAGATTTAATTTCAGACAAATTACCTCAGGGCAAAAAAAGAACAATAACAAAAAAAGTGAACAAGTCAAAATTGGTTTCTGGGCAGAAAAAGAACCCAGGGCAAAAAAATTACCCCAGGGCAAAAAAATAACAATAACAAAAAAAGTGAACAAAGTCAAAATTGGTTTCTGGCCTAAACACTGTCAGATAACACTAAAAATTGAGAGTAAGTATAAGAAAAGCCTATGTAGTTTCTCAGTATATATCATAAAATTGGTGGAAATCTATTTCATTTGCTTACAAATGGTATTTCCATATGGAAAAAATATATGAATATGTATATGCATGTGTATGTGTATGTGTGTAATCACCACACAACTAAGTTAATTGTTAACTGCTTTCAGTTGAAATTCCTGCTGTTTTCCAGCAGGCCTGATTTTGATATGCATGGTCATTTCATTTAGAAACAATTTATTTATTCTTAAATCTCCTAATACATCTTGCAAAATCCAGATCTTTACTCCCCCACTAATAGCTTTGTTGCAGGAGGTTATTTAGCTTCATGAATAAGAGCATAGACTTAAATTAGACACTTTCAGCTGACATCCAGTCCTATAATCTCACAAAGATTATTTTCTCCGTGCCTATTTCCTCACTATTATCAATATCACCTTCCTCATTTAATGCCTCATTTAAACACCTTATGTAAAGTGCTTTAGAACATGCCTGGGATATGGCAGCAACCACTAAATGTTAGATATTAAATGCTAGCTGTTGAAGAAATAGAAGCCACTCTCATATTTTTGTCACCAAAGCTTCAAACCTGCACTTATAAGCACTTCTTCCCCCATTGTTCTTTTCTTACCCTGGAGAAGGAATCCCTTCTCCTGTCAAATGCCATGTGCGAACTTGGTCCTCGAGATCCCATCACCTCTCTTGTTCTCCCCTCCTTTAGGAATCCTCTGTTTCCTAAAACTCTCTCTCACTCTACTCAATCTTCTTTTCATTGACATGTAAGCATCCCCCTTATGACAGACAAGACATACTCTTGACATTCCCTAGTCACTTGATTTCTTTGTTCCCCATTACAAGGACATTTCTAGAAAGAACTGCTAGTATTCTCCATGCATTTGAATGTGTCATAAATTGTTCCACTCTGATCAGGTTTCTTCACCCACCACTTACCAAAACACACGCTTGTCATTTTCCATCTTGCCAAATTCAGAGCTTGCCTGCCATTCTTCAATAACCTGGAGACCAGCAAATATGTATCTAGGACTTCCCTTTTGTCTGGTGTCCTTGCTCACTTAAAAGATGTCTAACTGACATTTCTACTTAGAAAGATGTCTCAAACGTATAGACCTGGTGCAACAGAGAACTGCTGATCCTTAATCTACCTTCATCGTTTACCCCATGAGTTACTCACAAGTGTTCAAGCAAGGTCCCACTCATTATTCTTGATTCTATTTTCCTCACCATGGCTCACCCTTCTTCCTCCACCTCTGCATCTCTCAGAATGTTTCCTTGCCACCTCCACTCCCCAAAGCACAAACCCCTTCTGACCACTGCTTCCTCCACCTTCTTCTAGACCAGCATAAGCTGTTCCACGTACTGATGACACGGTCTTCCAATTCCTAGCTCTCCCCACTCTCATAGCTTTCCCGAAACATTCCCCACAAAGTTGCAGGAGTGATCTTCTCAAAATATACAGTTGAGTATATCATTCTTCTATATTTAGCATAACAGTGGTTTACTGCGCATAAGCTTCTTGTGTGACTTTACAATACTTTATACTCAACACTCAGTACAGCATCTAGTACAAGTGGGTATTTTGTGAGTGAATGACTGAGTGATTTCAATTATTTCACAGTCACTGCTTCATACTACTGCCTCATGGAAGTACGGCTACGGGTGATGATCCCAGAATGCTAGACATAAATTCCAGCTATTCTACCTACAAGCGAACTCAGTTCTCTGGGCTTCAGTTCCCTAATCTCTAAAGTAATAATAGTAACTGTGGCACAGGATTTATAAAATACATGTGTTAATAGACACAAATCCATTAGAATCAGGTGTGTTTGTTGCATACGATAGTGATGATGATGATAATGATCAACTACTTTATCTGGATGTAATATTTTTATCCACGTTGTTTTTATTTTTTTTTTAATGTTGTTTTTAAAAAGACAGCATTAATTACTTACTGGGGGACTCTGTGAAGCCTCTATACCTCTAGAAATAAAAGGCATTAATAAAAACTAAAATTTCAATATTAAAAGGATAATTCTTTTTTCATAAATTGCTCTATGTGTTTATTTCTTGCTTTTAACATCAAGTGATTTCCAAATCAGATGACCACAAGTTTTATTCACAACCAGATAAGCAGACAGTGCCAGAAGTTTTGGCAACTTATGCGTGGCACAGAGCGGCAAAGCGCAGCACCGGGCAAGATACTTTCAAAACAGAAATAAGCGTTTTCTTTGATTATCTGTTTCTCTCAATAATTCCTCCACACCGAACACCTGTTCACCACAGACTAGGAGCGCGCTTGTGAAATTAACCATCAGAAAAGATGACTTATTAACATCACATTTCACAGTGGGTGAAAGAATGAAGAAGCTGGTGCGTGACTTTGAGAGGTAGCATTTTCTGAAAAACGAACAAATATTTAGCAAAGAAGTCAAGCGAATGGTCCTCTTCCTTTTTATCCAGATAACATCTCATGTCTTTCTAAATTTTCTTTCTTTTTGCTGGTTGCAATTATACTAGGATAATTATACTGACGTTGAGAGACAAGTGTTGTCAGCTTCTTCCTTATGTATAATGGCCAAAATCATTTAGATTCAATTCAATAGAGGCCACATTTCCCTTTTTTTCAGCCATATAAGCCTACATTAGGGTTTAAAAGACCTCCAGTAACTACCCCAGCTTTCATCCAAGGAAAAAAATCAATTTTCCAGGATTTCTACAGCTCTTTTTTGGTTTCCATAACAGTCAAGGGCAAGCTGAGAAGAAGGAAAAAAAAAAAAAAAGATTTATTTCCAGCTCTAGTGAAAGCTGAGTCCCAAGATAAAATAAAAAGCCAAGTATAATGAGAAAAAGGGAAGTAAAAAGAAGCAAACTCCTGTAGGTCAGTACTGAATATCACCTTTGTTCTGAAAATTCAAAGAGTAATAAATTATAAGAGAAAATAGGAGATCATTTGTGTCATTGAAGCTCTACCTCTTGCTTGACTAGGGAGCTGAGCAACAATACACAGATGGAGGGCAATGAATTTATGAAATTATGTGCCAGCTCCCAGGATAGGGCTTAAAATGTGCACTTGCTGTTGGCACTAGAATTGGGGCTTTGTTGATCTAATGCCAGGACTGCGTGCTCACATTCTGCTTTTTGTGCCAAAGTTAGATGCTCAGATTTGGAAGCTAAAATTTATCAAGTTTTAGCACTGCCGCTCCACAGCTAAATGATCATGGCATAAAGAGGTACATATTTTACTTCAGTTTGAAAGTAGAACTGCCACATTAGAACAAATTCACTCTCCTCAACAAATTCAGATCTGAACCATTTCCCTTTTAATGAGCTCATCTAAAAAGAGTCTAGAAAGCTTTTTCTGTCTACTTCTGTTTTTTGTTGGGTGGTATAGCCTTGTGTCAATTTCCTCTGGCTTTTAGATTTAGACAAATATTTATTTTCTCTGTCCTGAACACTAATGATATCCCTTGATTTTAAGAACTTATTTAAGATAAATAATAATACAAAGAAATTAAGGTGGCCATATTTAATGACATAGTCTCCAGCCAATTTTTAAAACTGTGATTCCATTGGAAGTCACAACCTCCCTATTCTGTTTTGTCCAGAGGGCACAAGATTATTTTTCATGTTATATATAGTACTGAAGCTCCTACACATCCTCTTCTGGCTACATCATGCCCATAATATAAAAAGCTACAGAAACTTCCAATATTCTCTACAATAAGAAATGCTTATTAAGTGCTCAGATGTTATATCCCTGAAGTCCTAAACTCTGTGTCAACAGTTCTCATCCCCTTGTTGCACCACAGAATCATCTAAGAAACAATCTAAAAAGTACCTTTGGCCTGGCCCTACCCAGAGTAATTACATCAGAATCTCTGAAAGTAGGGCTTAGACATCCATGCTTTTTAAAGCTCCCAAGTTGAGTCTAACGTGTGGCTAGAGTTGAGAACACTCTTCTATGTGAAGGGATGGTCTGTGTCTTTGTGGAAGCAAATCAAGGATGTACTGAGGAAGTATAACCAGGTAAAGACGAATCCTAAGTCAGTGATACTAAAAATAAACAGAATGTATATTACCTTTCTAGTAACTTGCTAATTTTTAGCAAGACGAGAATTAAGGTGCTATAAAGAATCACCAGATTTTCTTGTTTTTACTTTACTTTGAACTTCCTTTATACATATTTTTTTCACAGAAACACTAACATAGAAAGTATTTAAGAGTATCAGAGTTACTTGTATGTGGAAAGGGAACATGTGAGTGTGAGTATTGTCCTATACGCTGTACAGAGTGAATTTGCTACTGAAAAACGGAATATAAAATACCTTCTCTGCCTGTGGTGCAAACAGGGCAATGGAAGATAGCACTCACTTGAGATCTGCTAGGGAAACATTTATGGGGAAACTTAGAGCAACAGATCTAGGTGTGTGGGTCCCATTGCCCATTCTAGGGCAGCACTCAGAGATCTAGCACAGTCCTTTCAGACTCTGAAGGAGTGGCCGGCTCTTTAGTAGGACTGTCACGCTGCACGGTTAGGTAGGTTTAGACCTCTTTCTGGTATGATCAGGGTTATGACACAAGAGCAGTATGACATGATGGCAGCTTGTCTCTGACTCTCTCCTGCAGCCCAGCATGAGCGGATGGGTGTAGCACCAATTCTTCCTTTGTTATAATTAAACCTGAGGGACCAGTCCTTGTGGGTACAATTATGTGAACTGACAAGCTAGTGGCAGCATTTGCTATGTCTCTGTTCATGATGGGGAGAAGCCCGAGTCTCTCCTCCGGTGTTACAAGGCCTGGAATCCTTGAGATGTGGCCAAGATTAACTGTGTTAATCCCAGGGCCACTGCTAGTTTTGCCCAGGACTTTACTAGAGGCCAACTCTTTTTCTGGGAGGCTGACCAGGACAAGATCAATCTTGAACAAGGCAACACTAATCATCACTCAGTCTGTTTCTCTCATTTGAAGGACAGCATGATACCTCTTATGTCAGCAACCCATCCCATGTAGCTTGTGAGTACTGTCAGCCTAACCATCAGCATCCCAAGAAACTCTGGAAACTGGTTATAAATGGCTGAGTATCACCCTGGTGACGCAGACCACACACGCCTCAGTGTGATCGGGTAATTTTTAGGAAAAGCCTATGCGCATGCATTGTTTAGTCTAGAAAGTATACCGAGGGTGGCCTTTTACGTGAATCAGTACCTGTAGCCATGCTCCAAGTGTCCTGTAATTCCCAGGGTCCCCAAATCATTCTGGAGAAAGAAAGATCCATCCTGCACTGGTTGTTTAACCCTCTACATAGTAGGCATTCAGTTAAAACACATGGACTCAATAAAACAATGTTAGTCAGTATTTATTGAGTACTTAATATGAGTCAGGAACCATTCTAAGTATTTTTGTTTAATGGTTCATTATTCTTCACAACAACCCTGTGAAAGAGTGATTATTATTATCCCATTTTTAGAGAAGATTGAGGCATTAAGAGGTAAAGTCACTAGCCAAAGATTATGAGGCAGGTAGGTGGCAGAGCTTGATTTCAAATGATACCCTGTTGATTCAGACTCTCCACCACTGCTTTTCAAGGCATCAGTGAAATACACTGTTTGGACAATGAATTGTTTAGGAGCTCTAGTGACAGTGAGAAGACTAGTTAGAATTTAATTGCAATAGTAAATGTGACTTAGACGAGGATATGTCATTGGAACAAGAAATAAGTAGACAGATTCAAGAGATACTTAGGGAGCTGGAATCAGAAAGACTTGGTGATTGAGGGTTTGTGGCAGGTAAGCAAGAAAGATGTATCGATCACTGTTCTCAGTTTCCTATCTGTACTACGGTGGTCTGGAACCAAATCCCCAATATCTCCAAGGTATGCCTGTATTTCCTAGAGCAAACAAACTCATCTGTTTGGGGGCCTCACTAAATAATTGTTGAATTAATCTAATCATACTACGTAGGGTTATTAATTGGCCTAATTTCAATATTGTTGTGTTTTAAGGAATAGGGAGGCCTGAGGAGAGGGAGACAGTCAGAGAAAGGCCAGGCAGTGGAACAGTCAGAACACAGATTTATGGATTAAATTTGCCATTTTTCATGGGTGCCCCACAACAATTACAATAATAACATCAAAGATCACTGATCAGAGATCACCATAAAAAACAAAAATAGAAAATGTTTGAAATCTTGCAAGAATTTCCAAAATTTGACAGAGACATGAAGGAAGCAAATGCTGTTGGAAAAACAGCACCAATGGACTTGCTTGACACAGGGTTGCCACAGACCTTCAATTTGTAAAAAATTGCAATATCTGTGAAAAGCAACAAAGCAAAGCACAATAAAATGAGGTATGCCTGTGCTAAATAAATAAATATCTACTGACTTCAATGGACTCAACTTCTTTATTTGGGAGAATAGGACAAGAGAATGGAATCTTGAAAGGCATTGGGAAACATGGGTCCTACCCTCAGTGCTGTCAAATATGAGTTGTATCACCTTTGTGAACTTACTTAATATTTTTGGAATCTTACTGTCCTTACCTGCAGAAAGGAAATGGTAATGCCTAGCTGAGGATGTTATTAAAGATTATTTTTCAAGTTCCTGGCACAGAAGCTGTCACAAAGCAGTAACTCAATCCTGTTCACTAGCATGTTACAAATGATGGCCACACAGAGTGATGAATAGGGTAACGTAACCAGTGCTTCAGAAACTGAAAAAGGGAAATGTTTATTTCTGACCAGGATTAAGAAGGATCTGTCTTGAATTAGTCAGAGTTTGGCAGGCAGACAAAGGAAGGAGGGCCTTTTAGGCAAAGACAGCTGTCTCCACTAATGTACCCAAAAGTAGGAAAGGCTGGGAAGGAGGGAGGCCACAGGAGAGGGCTGATACCAGGAAAGGTATCTTCAGATCTATGTTTCTTCCTCAGATCTATATTTCTAATTTCTTACCAGGCATTGCTGTTGACTGTCCCACAGACACTTCAAACTCAATATGCCTGAAAAGAAACTCATTATCTTTTATCCCAATCCATACTCCCCTTCCTTATTCCTTGCCAATGATGTATATTCATCCTCCCAAACCCAAGGTGAAAAAAATGGAGTCATCTTCAGTGTATAACTTTCACATGCAGTTTGCTGCCACCTATTGTCATAGGGCCAGAGAAAAGGAAACAACTAAAGTTTGCTATTTGGGGAAGATTGAGAAAGAGGGAGAGAAAGGATGATAATTTTGTAGCTGAGTATTTTTTTTTAAACATTTTTATTGCTGTATAATTGCTTTACAATGGTGTGTTAGTTTCTGCTTTATAACAAAGTTAATCAGTTATACATATACATATATACCCATATCTCTTCCCTCTTGCATCTCCCTCCCTCCCACCCTCCCTATCCCACCCTTCTAGCTGGTCACAAATCACCGAGCTGATCTCCCTGTGCTATGCGACTGCTTCCCACTAGCTATCTGTTTTACATTTGGTAGTATATATATGTCCATATATACACTACCACTCTCTTACTTTGTCCCAGCTTACACTTCCCCATCCCCGTGCCCTCAAGTCCATTCTCTAGTAGGTCTGCCTCTATTCCCATCTTGCCCCTAGGTTCTTCATGATAATTTTTTTTCTTTTTAAAATTCCATATATATGTGTTAGCATATGGTATTTGTTTTTCTCTTTCTGACTTACTTCACTCTGTATGACAGACTCTAGGTCCATCCACCTCACTACAAATAACTCAGTTTCCTTTCTTTTTATGGCTGAGTAATATTCCATTGTATATATGTGCCACATCTTCTTTATCCATTCATCTTTCGATGGACACTTAGGTTGCTTCCAAGTCCTGGCTATTGTAAATAGAGCTGCAATGAACATTGTGGTACATGACTCTTTTTGAATTATGGTTTTCTCCTGGTATATGCCCAGTAGTGGGATTGCTGGGTCATGGCAGTTCTATTCTTAGTTTTTTAAGGAACCTCCATACTGTTTTCCATAGTGGCTGTATCAATTTACATTCCCACCAACAGTGTATGAGGGTTCCCTTTTCTCCACACCCTCTCCAGCATTTATTCTTTGTAGATTTTTTATAATGGCCATTCTGACCTGTGTGAGATGATATCACATTGTAGTTTTGATTTGCATTTCTCTAATTAATGATGTTGAGCATTCTTTCATGTGTTTGTTGGCAATCTGTATGTCTTCTTTGGAGAAATGTCTATTTAGGTCTTCTGCACATTTTTGGATTGGGTTGTTTGCTTTTTTGATATTGAGCGGCATGAGCTGCTTGTAAATTTTGGAGATTAATCCTTTGTCAGTTGCTTCATTTGCAAATATTTTCTCCCATTCTGAGGGTTGTCTTTTTGTCTTGTTTATGGTTTCCTTTTCTGTGCAAAAGCTTTAAGTTTCATTAGATCCCATTTGTTTATTTTTGTTTTTATTTCCAGTTCTCTAGGAGGTGGGTCAAACAGGATCTTGCTGTGATTTATGTCATCGAGTGTTCTGCCTATGTTTTCCTCTAAGAGTTTTATAGTGTCTGGTCTTACATTTAGGTCTTTAATCCATTTTGAGTTTATTTTTGTGTATGCTGTTGGGAAGTGTTCTAATTTCATTCTTTTACATGTAGCTGTCCAATTTTCCCAGCACCACTCATTGAAGAGGCTGTCTTTTCTCCATTGTATACTCTTGCCCCTTTATCAAAGATAAGGTGACCATATGTGCATGGGTTTATCTCTGGGCTTTCTATTCTGTTCCATTGATCTATATTTCTGTTTTCGTGACAGTACATACTTTCTTGATTACTGTAGCTTTGTAGTATAGTCTGAAGTCCGGAGGCTGATTCCTCCAGCTCCGTTTTTTTTTCTCAAGATTGCTTTGGCTATTCAGGGTCTTTTGTGTTTCCATACAAATTGTGAAATTTTTTGTTCTAGTTCTGTGAAAAATGCCAGTGGTAGTTTGATAGGGATTGCATTGAATCTGTAGATTGCTTTGGGTAGTATAGTCATTTTCACAATGTTGATTCTTCCAATCCAAGAACATGGTATATCTCTCCATCTATTTGTATCATCTTTAATTTATTTCATCAGTGTCTTATAATATCTGCATACAGGTCTTTTGTCTCCTTAGGTAGGTTTATTCCTAGATATTTTATTCTTTATGTTGCAATGGTAAATGGGAATGTTTTCTTAATTTCACTTTCAGATTTTTCATCATTAGTGTGTAGGAATGCAAGAGATTTCTGTGCATTAATTTTGTATCCTGCTACTTAACCAAATTCATTGATTAGCTCTAGTAGTATTCTGGTAGCATCTTTAGGATTCTCTATGTACAGTATCACAGCATCTGCAAACAGTGACAGCTTTACTTCTTCTTTCCAACTTGGATTCCTTTTATTTCTTTTTCTTCTCTGATTGCTGTGGCTAAAACTTCCAAAACTATATTGAATAATAGTGGTGAGAGTGGGCAACCTTGTCTTCTTCCTGATCTTAGTGGAAATGGTTTCAGTTTTTCACCATTGATGACGATGTTGTCTGTGGGTTTGTCATATATAGCCTTTATTATGTTGAGGTAAGTTCCCTCTATGCCTACTTTCTGGAGGGTTTTTATTATAAATGGGTGTTGAATTTTGTCGAAAGCTTTCTCTGCATCTATTGAGATGATCTTATGGTTTTTCTCCTTCAGTTTGTTAGTATGGTGTATCACATTGATTTGCATAAATTGAAGAATCCTTGCATTTCTGGGATAAACCCTACTTGATCATGGTGTATGATCCTTTTAATGTGCTGTTGGATCCTGTTTGCTCGTATTCTGTTGAGGATTTTTGCATCTATGTTCATCAGTGATATTGGCCTGTAGTTTTCCTTTTTTGTGACATCTTTGTCTGGATTTGGTATCAGGGTGATGGTAGCCTCGTAGAATGAGTTTGGGAGTGTTCCTCTTTCTGCTATATTTTGGAAGAGTTTGAGAAGGATAGGTGTTAGCTCTTCTCTAAATGTTTGATAGAATTCGCCTGTGAAGCCATCTGGTCCTGGGCTTTTGTTTGTTGGAAGATTTTTAATCACGGTTTCAATTTCAGTGCTTTTGGTTGGTCGTTCATGTTTTCTCTTTCTTCCTGGTTCAGTCTCGAAGGTCGTGCATTTCTAACAATTTGTCTATTTCTTCCAGATTGTCCATTTTATTGGCATATAGTTGTTTGTAGTAATCTCTCATGATCCTTTGTATTTCTGCAGTGTCAGTTGTTACTTCTCCTTTTTCATTTCTAATTCTATTGATTTGAGTCTTCTCCCTTTTTTTCATGATGAGTCTGGCTAATGGTTTATCAATTTTATTTATCTTCTCAAAGAACCAGCTTTTAGTTTTATTGATCTTTGCTATAGTTTCCTTCATTTCTTTTTCATTTATTTCTGATCTGATCTTTATGATTTCTTTCCTTCTGCTAACTTTGGGGTATTTTTTTTTTCTTCTTTCTCTAATTGCTTTAAGTGTAAGGTTAGGTTGTTTATTTGAGATGTTTCTTATTTCTTGGGGTAGGATTGTATTGCTATAGACTTCCCTCTTAGAACTGCTTTTGTTGCATCTCATAGGTTTTGGGTCGTTGTGTTTTCATTGTCATTTGTTTCTAGGTATTTTTTGATTTCCTCTTTGATTTCTTCAGTGATATCTCGGTTATTAAGTAGTGTATTGTTTAGCCTCCATGTGTTTGTATTTTTTACAGATTTTTTCCTGTAATTGATATCTAGTCTCATAGCGTTGTGGTCAGAAAAGATACTTGATACGATTTCAATTTTCTTAAATTTACCAAGGCTTGATTTGTGACCCCAGTTATGATCTATCCTGGAGAATGTTCCATGAGCACTTGAGAAGAAAGTGTATTCTGTTGTTTTTGGATAGAATGTCCTATAAATATCAATTAAGTCCACTTTGTTTAATGTATCATTTAAAGCTTGTGTTTCCTTATTTATTTTCATTTTGGATGATCTGTCCATTGTTGTAAGTTGGGTGTTAAAGTCCCCTACTATGATTGTGTTACTGTCGATTTCCATAAAAGAGGCTGTTAGTATTTGCCTTATGTATTGAGGTGCTCCTATGTTGGGTGCATAAATATTTACAATTGTTATATCTTCTTCTTGGATTGATCGTTTGATCATTATGTAGTGTCCTTCTTTGTCTCTTGTAATAGTCTTTATTTTAAAGTCTATTGTGTCTGATAGGAGAATTGCTACTCCAGCTTTCTTTTGATTTCCATTTGCATGGAATATCTTTTTCCATCCCCTCACTTTCAATCTGTATGTGTCCTAGGTCTGAAGTGGGTCTCTTGTAGACAGCGTATATATGGGTCTTGTTTTTGTATCCATTCAGCCAGTCTGTGTCTTTTAGTTGGAGCATTTAACCCATTTACATTTATGGTAATTATCGATATGTATTTTCCTATTACCATTTTCTTAATTGTTTTGGGTTTGTTGTTGTAGGTCTTTTCCTTCTCTTGTGTTTACTGCCTAGAGAAGTTCCTTTAGCATTTGTTGTAAAGCTGGTTTGGTCGTGCTGAATTCTCTTAGCTTTTGCTTGTCTGCAAAGGTTTTAATTTCTCCATTAAATCTGAATGAGATCCTTGCTGGATAGAGTAATCTTGGTTGTAGGTTTTACCCTTTTATCACTTTAAATATGTCCTGCCACTCCCTTCTGGCTTGCAGAGTTTCTGATGAAAGATCAGCTGTTAACCTTATGGGGATTCCCCTGTATGTCATTTGTTGTTTTTCCCTTGCTGCTTTTAATATTTTTTCTTTGTATTTAATTTTTGATAGTTTGACTAATATGTGTCTTGGCGTGTTTCTCCTTAGATTTATCCTGTATGGGACTCTCTGTGCTTCCTGGACTTGATTAACTATTTCCTTTCCCATATTAGGGAAGTTTTCAACTGTAATCTCTTCAAACATTTTCTCAGTCCCTTTCTTTTTCTCTTCTTCTTCTGGGAACCCTACAATTCGAATGTTGGGGCATTTAGTGTTGTCCCAGAGGTCTCTGAGACTGTCCTCAATTCTTTTCATTCTTTTCTCTTTTTTCTGCTCTGTGGTAGTTATTTCCACCATTTTATCTTCCAGGTCACTTATCCATTCTTCTGCCTCAGTTATTTTGCTATTGATCGCTTCTAGAGAATTTTAAATTTCATTTATTGTGTTGTTCATCACTGTTTGTTTGCTCTTTAGTTCTTCTAGGTCCTTGTTAAACGTTTCTTGTATTTTCTCCATTCTATTTCCAAGATTTTGGATCATTTTTACTATCATTATTCTGAATTTTTTTTCAGGTAGACTGCCTATTTGCTCTTCATTTGTTTGGTCTGGTGGATTTTTACCTTGCTCCTTCATCTGCTGTGTGTTTCTTTGTCTTCTCATTTTGCTTAATTTACTGTGTTTGGGGTCTCCTTTTCGCAGGCTGCAGGTTCATAGTTCCCATTGTTTTTTGTGTCTACCCCCAGTGGCTAAGGTTGGTTCAGTGGGTTGTGTAGGCTTTCTGGTGGAGGGGACTAGTCTCTGTGTTCTGGTCGATGAGGCTGGATCTTGTCTTTCTGGTGGGCAGGTCCATGTCTGGTTGTGTGTTTTTGGGTGTCTGTGACCTTATTATGATTTTAGGCAGCCTCTCTGCTAATGGGTGTGGCTGTGTTCCTGTCTTGCTAGTTGTTTGGCATAGGGTGTCCTGCACTCTAGCTTGCTGGTCGTTGAGTGGAGCTTGGTCTTGGCGTTGAGATGGAAATCTCTGGGAGATTTTTGCTGTTTGATATTACGTGGAGCTGGGAGGTCTCTGGTGGACCAGTGTCCTGAACTTGGCTCTCCAACGTCAGAGGCACAGCCCTGAGACCTGGCTGGAGCACCAATAGCCTGTCATCCACATGGCTCAGAATAAAAGGGAGAAAAGAAAGAAAGAAAGAAAGAAAAAGATAAAATAAAATTTTAAAAAAGTTATTAAAATAAAAAAAATAATTATTAAAAAAATTTTTTGAAGTAATTAAAAAAGAACGAAAGAAGGAAAGAACTACCAAACCAAAAAATAAATTCACCAATGATAACAAGCACTGAAAACTATACTAAAAAAAAAACAAAAACAAGAAAACGGACAGACAGAACCCTAGGAAAGATGGTAAAAGCAAAGCTATACAGAGAAAATCACACACAGAAGCATACGCATACACACTCACAAAAAGAGAAAAAGGGGAAAAAATATATATATTGTTGTTCCCAAAGTTCACCTCCTCAACTTGGGATGATTCGTTGCCTATTCAGGGATTCTACAGGTGCAGGGTACATCAAGTTGATTGTGGAGATTTATTCCGCTGCGCCTGAGGCTGCTGGGAGAGATTTCCCTTTCTCTTCTTTGTTCCTACAGCTCCTGGAGTTCAGCTTTGGATTTGGACCCACCTCTGCATGTAGGTCACCTGAGGGTGTCTGTTCTTTGCTCGGACAGGACGGGGTTAAAGGAGCAGCTGATTCAGGGGCTCTGGCTCACTCAGGCCGTGGGGAGGGAGGGGGACGGATGCGGGGCGAGCCTGCAGCGGCAGAGGCCGGTGTGACGTTGCAAGCCTGAGGTGCGCCGTGCGTTCTCCCAGGGAAGTTGTCCCTGGATCACGGGACCCTGGCAGTGGCGGGCTGCACAGGCTCCTGGGACAGGGGTGTGGATAGTGACCTGTGCTTGCACACAGGCTTCTTGGTGGCGGCAGCAGCAGCCTTAGCATCTCATGCCCGTCTCTGGGGTCCGCGCTGAGAGCTGTGGCTCACGGCCGTCTCTGGAGCTCGTTTAAGCAGCACTCTTAATCCCCTCTCCTCATGCAACAGGGAACAAAGGAGCAAGAAAAAGTCTCTTGCCTCTTCGGCAGGTCCAGAGTTTTTCCCGGACTCCCTCCCGGCTAGCTGTGGCGCACTAGCCCCCTTCAGGCTGTGTTCACGCCGCCAACCCCAGTCCTCTCCCTGCGATCTGGCCTCCGAAGCCCGAGCCTTGGCTCCCAGCCCCTGCCCGCCCCGGCGGGTGAGCAGACAAGCCTCTCGGGCTGGTGAGTGCTGGTCAGCCCCGATCCTCTGTGCGGGAATCTCTCCGCTTTGCCCTCCGCACCCCTGTGGCTGCACTCTCCCCCGTGGCTCCGAAGCTTCCCCCCTCCGCCACCCGCAGTCTCCGCCAGTGAAGGGGCTTCCTAGTTTGTGGAGACCTTTCCTCCTTCACAGCTCCCTCCCACTGGTGCAGGTCCCGTCCCTATTCTTTTGTCTCTGTTTTTTCTTTTTGCTTTTGTCCTACCCAGGTACGTGGGGAGTTTCTTGCCTTTTGGGAAGCCTGAGGTCTTCTGCCAGCGTTCGGTAGGTGTTCTGTAGGAGTCGTTCCACATGTAGATGTATTTCTGATGTATTTGTGGGGAGGAAGGTGATCTCCACGTCTTACTCTTCCGCCATCTTGAAGTTCCTCCCTGAAGCTGAGTATTTAGCTCAGATGTTTCCCTGGCGCTGTACCAATAGTATCTTTGATTACTCTTCCCTCTTATTATTTCTCATCTAAAAGCTCTTTCTTGTTGTTTCCAAACCCATTTAACATTAGAAATTGTGCTGCAGTGTAATGTGTATTCTATGTTTGCTTATGCTTTTGTTTTGCTGTAAGTATAGTGAATATTATTATATATATATACATATATATATGTGTATATATATATATGTATATGTGTGTGTGTGTGTGTGTGTGTGTGTGTATATATATATATATAGTTCTGAAAAGGAAGTTGTGTCTGTAGACCAAACATGAACATTCAAGTAATTGTAAATGTTTATGATTTTTGTCCAACTTAATTATTTTCCCTGGTATTTATTTGAAAATTTACCTTTGGGAAAGAATACCTAGTTATATTTTCCTCACTTATTATATTATCAAATATACATGCTTGGCTTTAGCATGATTTCAAACAGTGATTTATTTCCCTCATACCATTGGTTTACAGTCAGTTAAAGTTGTCTTTGGGCTACATTGGTACTAATTGTTTTACTGGTACTTTTTCTTATTCTAGTTTATTCTTTCTAGTACTATTTGTTGAGCATATACTATAAGCCGTATTTTAATTTTTTCTCATTTAGACTAGTTTGATCACAATGTAAATAACCTAAACTAATGCACTTTAAAATAACTTGAAAAGGCTTGGTTAGATGAAAGAGAGCTATATACTGATAAGCTTAATAATGAACTAGACAATGTAGATTCAGTATTAAAAACCAAAATACACCCAGTTAGGTCTTTGTTTTCAATGTATTTGCTTTTCCAACTAGCCAGTTTTATGAGGTTAATATAAAATCAAGGTGACTTAGTTATCTGTTCTCAGTACATGAAAGGCAAAACATTTCCAAACTAAATCACATTTTTACCAAGATAGACATCCTCAATATATTTATTTATTGTTCTCATGGTTCCAATAAGAACGTATATGAAATCTATGAACAGTTTGCTTAATATCTTATCAAATAGTTATGGCAATACAGGTTTCTCCTGCTCTCTGAAACTAGAGTGCTTCTATGAAAACTTTCTCAAGCTGAAATGGTGTAAAGCAAAACAATTTTCACTTTTCATCTTTTTTTAGCAAAAGTGAAAATTCTCTTCAGATTTCTTTCTGTTATCAGAAACAGGTACTAACATAGATCTTCCTTTTGTAAAAGTGAAGTGGCATAAAGTGAACTTTTGAAAGGCAGGGGATACCTGTAATCTAGTTGAGGATGTTAAATGTGACCATCTCATATTTACTGCAGGATGGCACTGCTTACCATCTTCTTTTGATTTAAAATGACTTCGTTCTTGTAAGTTTCTCTTTAGTAATTAAATATATTTGTTGTTTTTGATTCCAAGTCTGATGACATACAGATTAACATTTTCTGTTACACTAGCACAGAATGCTTGTGGAGTGAGTCCTTCCATTTTATACTAAAGTCCTTCATTTGAATTGGTAACATCAATGACTTAGACATATTTGTTTTGTAAGAGAATGAATGAATGAACAATGTATAATCTAAAGTATACTGATGAAGAGAGTTTCAGAACTAAAAATTGAGGTAACTACTCTCTTCTATTAATACTGACTTTTAGTTCTTCTTTGAATACATATTTTGTCTATATGTGAACCTTAAAGTTCCTCAGTATTTTATTGTGTGCTAATATATTAAAATAAATTCATTTACAGTTAAATACTCTATTATGATTTAAAAGCATTCTGTCTTTGAATGTGTATCTTAGATTTAAAATTCTTATGGGTGGAAGGGCAAATGAGATCTTTGCAGTTCTTGCTGTGTATTTCCTAATTAAAAAAAAAAAGTTTTGCACAGGTCTATATAGAAGCTTTAGCTATATAAAATGTAAAATAATAACAATGGCAATAATATAACTTTCAATGCAATCATCTAAAAATGGCAGACTTAACAGATACAAATATGATGTTAGCATATTTAATCTGCTATGTGTGTCATCTTGAACACATGCCCAACGGTTGTGATGAAGGGTAAAACCAGGCTTTATGCTATTACTTGGATTCAGTTATAAGGGATAGTCCACCCAGAGCAGGTGGCATTGTATGCACTGTCCTATATAAAAATCTTGCCATTTGGCACCTAGGCCCTGAGGCAGAATTCCAACCAAATTGTCAGTAGGAATGACGCCAACCTAACAGATGAGCGGAAGGCGCCAAAGCTGGGAGTCCATATTCACGTATCAAATGTGTTTACTTACAGCAGGATTCCCAGTTATACGTCTTCAAACATGTTCAGAAAAACCGTGCCAACATGAAGAGGTTGCCCTGCCTTTAATCCCCCGAGATCAAGGATTAACCTTGAATTTATTTTTAGAGATGCAATTTAGCCACAAACCTCTGTTATCATTTTAAGCTGGAGGAAGAATAGTTAGTTTTGGATTTTTTTTTTTTAAAGATTTATTATTTATTTATTTTTGGCTGCATTGGGTCTTCGTTACGGCACGTGGGATCTTTGTTGAGGCATGCAGCATCTTTCATTGCAGCGTGGGGCTTCTCTTTAGTTGTGGCATGCAGGTTTTCTCTCTAGTTGTGGCATGCAGGCTCCAGGGCGTGTGGGCTCTCTAGTTTGTGGCACACAGACTCTCTAGTTGAGGCGCGCGAGCTCAGTAGTTGTGGCACCTGGGCTTTGTTGTCCTGCAGCATGTGGGATCTTAATTCCCTGTCCAGGGATCGAACCCACAACCCCTGCATTGGGAAGCAGATTCTTTACCACTGGACCACCAGGGAAGTCCTGGATTTATGCATTTAATTGCTCAATCCTTACTCTGTTGTTTATCTGGTCACTCATTATAATAATAATAATTTAACTGCCATTAATTCAAAATTTTGTGTTGATTGTATTCATTCTAAACTATTGTTTATGAATGATACAGCAACATAACATATAGGACTAATTTTTTAAAAGGATGAAAGTTGATTTCCTTAATATTCCCACAATATTCACTCAAAGCTGTAAGTAAGGCAATGAATAATTACCTACATTTCACCTTTACAAAATAGTGAAAATTAATACTTCACTGGGTCATTTTACCCACAGATGACTCGATGAAAATGTGTGACAGGAATAAATTGCAAATATTTTGTTGAGAGACTCAATATGATGGTTCTTAAAAATCTTGAGGGGCTTCCCTGGTGGCACAGTGGTTAAGAATCCGCCTGCCAATTCAGAGGACACAGGTTCGAGCCCTGGTCTGGGAAGATCCCACATGCTGCGGAGCAACGAAGCTTGTGCGCCACAACTACTGAGCCTGTTCTCTGGAGCCCGCAAGTCACTACTGCTGAGCCCACGTGCTGCAGCTACTGAAGCCCACACGCCTAGAGCCCGTGCTCCACAATAAGAGAAGCCACAGCAATGAAAAGCCAGCACAACACAATGAAGAGTAGGCCCTGCTCACCGCAACTAGAGAAAGCCTGCGCGCAGCAACAAAGATCCAATGCTGCCAAAAATTTTTTTGAGTTATTTTTTTAAAATATGTGACTAGGAAATGTTTTAGAGAAAACTGTTGGACAATTACTGTGTTTACTAAAATGGACTAAAATGTATTCCTACTTGAAGTTTAGTGTCTGTATAGTAAAATATGCTGAGACTAAGTCTGATTCACAAAGGTAGTTAGTGCACTTAGATAGTGGTGTTCTCGTCACATAATTTAGCAATTGACAGGGCAACGAAGTTAAAAAAAATGCAAGTATTTAAAGGCCACAGTTTACAAAGAAAATAAATACTAAGAGAAAGATCATTCTTTTAGCTGTTTCCAGTGTGAGAACAACATGAACTCTCAAAAGGAAAAATTGCTGTAAAAGTAAAGCTTCCAGCTGCTTTATAATCCATATGAAAGCCAAATGCTAATCTCTAGATTGTTTTACTAGATTGCCTCAACATAAGATGCCTTTCTTATGAAAAACTTTATGATTTTGTTAAATAAGTAAAGCATGACAGTTATAGGAATCTTAGACAATAAAGATGTGCACAAAGAAAAATGGCTATCGAATCACTCCAAATACAACATCAGTCTTTAAAATGCAAATATTTTGTGCTATTCGTACATGTGTTCATATTAAAGTGAGATCACATAAAACGTATTTAGGTACTGAAATCTGTTTTTTATTTTTTCGCTTAAAATATATTGGTACCATCTCCTAATTTAAAAAATACACCTATTGCATCAATTTCAAATTAAGGGTATATTTCAGGACACTTAGATTGTTTGTAATTTTGCATCTTTAAAAAGAGAAACTGTATAGTTCCTTTACTATCACTTGGAGAACATGTTTCAGTGTTTTCTTAGGTTCTGACCCTGTAGATGGTATTGCCTGACTTAATGTTACACACTTTTGTAAGCATTTTGAATTGCCCTCCAGAAAGTTAACTCTAGTAAAAACTCACACCAACAATGCATGAGAATGAGTTCCCCTACAAAACAAAAAACACTACCTGTAATCAAAAATTTTTATCATTTACCATCTGATAAGAAATAAATAGAATGTCATTCAAAATATTTTTTCTATTATTATGAATGACTGAATTATTTGGCCTAGGTTTTATTGGCCAGTTTTATATTTTGTGATTCCTTTATTTGAATGTAAGATCCTATGGTAAAAAGTTTATTTTGTTTTGTTCAATTTTCATCTCCAGTAACTAGAACAATTTCTGTAACATAGGAGGCACTATCTTCAACTGTTTTGTTTAAATTAACCATTTTTGAAGCATCATTTCTGTTCTTTGCTCATTTTCTATTGGCATGTTAGCGTGTGTGTGTTGATTTGTGTTATGTGTGTTTTTTTAACTGTAAAATTATTAATCTCTTGTCTGCCAAAAATGAAAGTCTATTTTTTTTTCCAGTTACCTGAAATATGTTTATAGCATCTTATCTGCCTCCTTCCCTCCTTCTCTTTCTAATTTTTATTTTAAAATATATACTGTTAAACAGCTCAATCTGTTTCCTTTTGCCTTTGGAGTCATACTTAAAAATCTGTCATTTTTAAAAGATGTATATTTAAATCCACGCTGGATTTTTTTTTCTAAAAATGTTAGATAAATATAATTTTCTCTTAATTTCTAACCTGTTATCCTAACACTGTTTATGAATTAGCTCCTTTTTCCTGAAATTGAGTTATATATATACTACATATATTAAATATCTAGGAATGTTTGGCCCTATTTCTCTAGCTTTTGATCTATTCTATTGATATGACCATTTTTCCCCTAGTACCTTGTAGTTTTCACTCAATTGATAATGTGTTTTAATAGCTGATAAAGTCCTCTTTACTCTTGATTTCATCTACATGCTGTCTAAATTTTAATAAATATTCATTAAATATTAATTGCTCACCTTATTCGTCATTAAACATGTTTTGAGTTAGTCATCTTAGTCATTTTTTTCTTCCATAAGCATTTGAGATTTATTTTGGAGGGAGTGTTTTTTTTTAATGCCCTACTTGTTTTTTAAAAGAATGTTAGTGCTTTGGTTAGAAAAGCAATTATACTCCAATAAAGATGTTAAAAAAATATATATTCCAATTTTAAATCAATAAAGGATATATTTTGCAAATAAACATATTTTGTATTTAGGTTAGGAAGTTACCTCCATGTCTGTTGTGCCAGTCAACCCGCAGCATTACTTAAATTTAGCTCTCTGGAGTGTGAAAAATCTAAAATGCCATGTGGCTGCCATTTCTCTTGTGCTTCCATCAGTTTGTTAGGTGTTTCTTACCTTATTATTAAAAATATATTGGCCATGAGTTGTATGTAAATATTAAGCTTGCTGCATATCCACGTATATGGAGGTAAAACTTCAGACGCATAAGCATTTAGCTACAGATATCTAAAAATAATTTTCCTTTATCTTAAAATACTGTTTTGCAATCAAGAAAATGTATCATGAGGTGGAATTATTTTTCACGCAGGTAAAGTAATCCTAATCATAGTTAATGAGCAATATGCACTTTCCAAAGCCTTTTATATCAGTGGCAGACTGAGAGTTCTTAGAAAAGAATTAAATGTCAAGGCAAACAAGTATAAGATTTGTATGGTCAAATCATACCTTATAAGTGAGGATATTGTACTTGAAAGAGAAAATAACCTCTCATTCAGGTACAGGCTATGCTGAATTCACACGTGAAATGCTGCCTGCAGATGAGTGTAACATTTCAAAAAAGGTATGTTAGGTTTGGAAAAGCCAAGAGAACAAAGGTGAAATGGTCAAGGGCAGGCAGTTGTTTTCCTGGAGGATGCCCTTGAAGTTGCCAGGGGTGGGTTGTGGGGAGAGCCACACTGAGCTCCTCCAGTTTTGGCACAGATAAATGACAGTATCTCAATCTCAGATGAAGTGCCACATTAACACAAGCACAAAATCTGTCACTTGTATTAGTCTAGATTGTCTAAGATGTGAGTATTGATAGGAAATTAGATGTGTGGGACATTTATTCAGGGAAGAGGGAACGGAACCAGACAAGTCTGGAAGAACCTTTGGATGATGATGGAGGTCTGACCCCTTCAAGAAGAGAAGAAAGAAAGGAAGTGAAACATGGTTTTAAGAAAATTCTAGTAAAGGTGTCAGGAAGTCCTGAGCCAATGTCCCCACTTAGGGGAGTGTTTCCCAGAAATGGTCCATCTTAGTACATCTCTCATGCTCGGTCATTGATTAGGAGCAGCTGTGAGAATCACAACTTCCATCCGAACGGGTTCTGCATCTCATAAGGCAGCAACTGAGGCTGCAAGTCATATATGTAGGAGAGCCCATAGATGTATTGTCATGGCAGCCAAAGCATTTGACACCTGTCCCCCCCGTGTTTGTTCTTCCAATCTGGATGCCTTTGCTAAATCTCTTCTATACAGACTTTCTGATTCTTTATTGAAGTATAAATTAAAAAGCTCAGGGGTCAAGTGAGAGAATAAATACGTGTTGTTACATGATTAAAGTGTACGCACAGTGTGAATCATATAATATATAGTTTGGGTAAATTTAAAATAGACATATTCAAATATATCCCGAGTAAAGAGGATCCTCTCAATTTAAATCAGTTAATGTGAAATTTCAAAGTGAAAGCTCTGTATGTAATTAGACAACAAAGTGCCACTAACCACTTTTGTTATATTTTTAAATGCTTCTTTTTAATGTATTATTTATAATGTTTTGTTCTTTATCAAGGATTTAAAACTTTCTGCAAAACACTTCTGAAAACTCTGTTTCAAAGTAGATTAGCTACTTCTGTTAAAAATAATGTAGTTACACTTTCTTTTAAGTAAGATTTTAAGTTTATAACTGATGGAAGCAGGAAGCTGATCACACTTCTCCTAAAAAAAGTGAATTTTTAGAAAAGCAAATTGACCAGGAAACCATTAAGAACTCAAGAGTTCTAATCATGGTGGGCAGGGGACTCTATAAGCCAGTGGTATAGGGAAGCCTGTCTAGTTTCGTTCCCATTCTTCATCCCTGTGGGAGAAGGGATGAAAGGATGCAGGAGCTCTTGGGGCACAGCTGATCCAGAGTGCCAGAAAAGACAAATTACAGCTTTCAAGAGATGGGAAATAGTCATGGAAATGAATCACCCTTGCTAAGGTGGTAATGGCTGATTGTTGTATGATAAACAGTTCCAGAAAGACTTCGTTGCCAAGAGCCTGAAGGTTAAGGAAAAACATCAGGAAGAATTTCTGACTGACAACCTGAATTCCAGGTGAGTCAGAAGAGAACCTTGTAATAAAAGGCTGTATGTATGATCAGGGTGAATTAGGAAGACAAGTTAAATAGGATTTAATATTAATGTGCTGCATGTATATTGTCATTTCCTTAGTGAACTGGTTCTAAGGAGATGATAACCTCTTTTATGAATTTTGAGTTTACTTAATTTATTAATATATTTTAATTAAAACACAAGAAATAGTGTATAACACCCTATTAATAACCTAAAATATGATAAGGTTAGCCATCTGTCTTCCTGAAAAGCAATCTCTGAAAATCCTAATTCTGCTGACAAACACATGTTTGCAAACTGGAATCTTGGACACACACGCTTGGGCACTTAGAGGGGAGCTGCCAAAAAGGAAACGAGGAAAATCAAACTTCAGTTATGAACAGAGAATCAATGCAGAGAGTGTTATAACTTACTCATGTATGAGGGACAGAAGACTGTATTCTAGTGGAACACATGAGGCCAGGATAAATCAATGACTGTTATATATGACCTTCTTTCAATAATCAGGGGGAAAAAATGAATCAAAAGGAAAAACTATCTCATTATTCTTTGTGATATATTTAGAGAAAAAACAAAAAAAGCATGAAGGCTTACATAAAATGTTCCTTTCCATTAGTATTCATAACTAAGATTGTTTTGGTTAGTGTTATCCAGTTTTATACTTTCCAGCTTGCTATATTTTAAGAAGATATTTAGGAATAAAAATGTCTGAACAATTAAAAAATATAAATTGCATCAATAGCATCAACTTAAAAGACATTAGGTTCATATTTCTATACATAAAATTCTAATATTAAGATAATTATGTGTATTTAACCACTTGCGTGGAAGATTAATGTAGATGATTATTGCATGTTTTTGATAACTGAATGCAGTGGGAAAGGGCATGGGTATTGCAGTCATATCCGTGTGGAGTTAAATCCTCTATATACCTTGTATTCAATATCCAGATCCTGTCAGAATTCTGATTCTCTAACTAAGCTTCTACTTGCTCATCTATGCTATGGGGAAAATGATACCATTATTGTAAAAATTGGGGAAAAATTTCCGTGACTGTTTTTGAAGGTATCAGCCCTCATGTGGTAACTATCCAACAATTGTTTCCTGCATGATGCAGAATAAGACTGAGTGCTGCTTTGTCTTATTTTAGAGCCACCCTCTAGTTAACTTAAGCTGTTGAGCTTTGTTTTTATGAGAGCTGAGGAGCTGTCATTTCTTCCTCTCTCACTGCCACTTTAGCCTCAGTGGAACTTCTGGGTTCCATACTTTCCAGGGCTGCATAAAAATTGGAAATATCATAGCAAAATGACACCAAAAAAAACATAATTAGAAATATACATGCACCCCAATGTTCATCGCAGAACTATGTATAATAGCCAAGACATGGAAGCAACATAAATGTCCATCGACAGATGATGGATAAAGAAGACGTAGTGTGTGTGTGTGTGTGTGTGTGTGTGTGTGTGTACAGTGGAATACTACTCAGCCAAAAAGAAGAATGGAATAATGCCATTTGCAGCAACATGGATGGACCTGGAGATTATCATACTAAGTGAAGTAAGTCAGACAAAGAAAGACAAATATCATATGGTATTTCTTATATGTGGAATCTAAAAAAAAGTCATACAAATGAACTTATTTACAAAACAGAAATAGACCCACAGACATAGAAAACAAACTTCTGGTTACTAACAGGGAAAGAGGGGGAGGGATAAAATAGAAGTTTGGGATTAACATATACACACTACTGTATATAAAATAGATAATCAACAAGAAGTACTGTATAGCACAGGGAATTATACTCAATATTTTATAATAACATATAAGGGAAAAGAATCTGAAAAAGAATAAATATAGATATATATGTATAACTGAATCACTTTGCTGTACGTCTGAAACTAACACAACATTGTAAATCAACTACACTCCAATAAATAATAAATAATCAGACAACAAAAATATAGATTTTTATCTCACTAATAGCCATCTAGTAGTAGCATAACTAGATGGCAGGCAAGTCACTGAATCCTGCATTTTCACAATGGACTTTCATATTATGACCATTATATGCTGACACAACTAAATCTTATCTTTCACTTGCCAAAATTGAATTTTCATATAGCAGCTGGTCAAAAAAATATTTGAACTATTGCATAGTGATATCATCCAGCCAACAGAGCTCATAAAGTTTACAATATTGAAAATAAAAAAAAGATATGAAGAAATAATTAGGTGTGCTGAAAAGAGCCACATCTTCAGCGTCAGTCAGATGGTCTGTGCTTCCATCTCTTCAAGCACTTCAAGCAGAAATTATCTTTCCAAAAGCCAGATGTTGTATCAGTTATACAGACAGATTTAAGAAGAGCTCAGTTATAAATGGTTTGTCTTTGTAATACCACCTTAACCCTTAAATAAACAGCAGGCGGCTGTTGATGTTGCCTTTACTGAAAATAAGATATTTGCTAGGAAAGCATTTTATGTGGTTTTGTTAATTCCTTCAGCAAGTGTTTACTGACTATGTCCTATGTGCTAGGCATAGTTCTAAGCAGTTGATACATAAGTTAACATAAAGGACAAGATCTCTGCCCTCACAGAGTTTACATTCCAGTAGAGGGAGACAGAAAATAAACAACACAAATACAACACACACACACAATAATTTAAGGCATTTACATAACAAGTTAGAAGGGGATAAATGTCAGAAAATAAAGAGGTGGTCAGGGAAAAGTTTGTACTAGGATTTGCAACTAGGAGCTTAAAAACTCCTTTTTTTTTTTTTTTTTTTCTGTTCCAAAATGAAAAGATTTAGAAGTCCATTGAGATAGTTTTAAGTTTTCTTTCTGTTCCTTTATCATCTTTTATTATAAAGAAGCTAAAAGTTTGAAGAGAAAGAGCACCTCTAAACCAAATAATATTCTGAATGGCTCAGGTAAATAGTGTAGTTTTAGAAACTATTCACTCTTCCTCATCTTCTCATTTTCCTTTTTTCAAAATTCTAAGCTACCTCCTTCTATCTTATTCTTCTGTCACAGTCCTAAAATGTCTGCCTCCAGAGGGCGCATGAATAACCATAAAGATTCTTAACGTGATCTCCTTGTACAACTAAACCCATGAAAGTCATGAAATATGGCAATGTCAATTCATCAGTGCACAAAGAGTACCCATGATATGAAATCTGCACAAGACAGTTAATCCATGGTTGGATTATATATTGGCAAGCTAGGGATAATATTTTATAAAATATAGGTACCTTTATGCAATGATATTATACTTCATAATATCAATACATTTGTGAAGTGATATTATAGGTAATATTTTGCTGGCCTTAATGATCAGAAAATAGAGTATATTTTACATAGGGAAATTGACATTTTTTTCTGTTTCTGTAATTATCTAGCAACAATATTGTTGGAGATAAAAATCTCTGGGACTGAGATTTCTCTGGATTAAATTAAATAAAACATATCAGAAAATGTATGTATCAAAAGTCACTGAATCCTATTTTATTTTAGGATTATGTTTGGTTTTCATTGTGTATATCAACATGAAAAGTTGGCTGCTGCTTTTAATGTGTAGCCAGTCAAAGGAACTATGATGAGATGAATATTTCAGCTTAAAAAAAATTGTCTTCTAATATAAGTCAACATTAGAAGAGATCAGTAAGCAAGGAGACCCCTTATGAATCCTTGTCTTACCTTTTGAAAACCACATATCTAAATATAAAATACATAAGAGCTCCAGTTTTCTCTAGAGCCAGACTTCGCTATTTCTTTTCCAATATAGCTGGGTGAGCTATATTGAAAGGATATGTCAGCCTTTCTCGCTTGGCTTTGGTCAACTGTGACACTTGCTTTAAGACCATGAAAACTGCTGTGCATGGTGCTATATGCAAATGTGAAATATATGAAAATGTGAGAACATAATTTTACATAGCACGATATCAAGCTTTATTATACTGTCTCTAGCTCATTGCTTCTTAAAGGATCAGAAATGGAGTTGAAAATATATCCCACTATTTGTTCTATGTTAATAGTTATCCGATATGATTTCTTCCTAGCTTTGAGACAATGTATTCTGACATATCTTTTGAAAATTGGACATCTGCAATGGAGTGTTGTATATGAAAGAATAACATCCATTACATTTATAGATAAGCAGCTAAATCATTATATCTTGCAATCTTTGTGTAGTCCAGATGTGTGACATACTGATATTACATTCTTTTCGTGTTGTTCCTTACTCTGAATACATAACCCAAGACCTTGTCTTCAATAATCTACTGTTTTATCTTTTATCTGCACATTTGAACTCTAATGTCTGCTGGATCAAACACTTCCTTTCATTAATAAGATGAAAAGATTTTCCATCTATTATTCTCAATTTAAAAAATAAACCAGTGTATTGTGAAGATTAGAGGCAAAAAGCCAGAGATTCCAGAGTATTCAGTGAGTTCTACATAATTATCAGGAATGTATATTGCATTTGAACTTGAAGCACCTTACAGTAAAATTTGACTTTTTGTCTTGAAAAAGGCCGAATAGCATGTTAAAAAAAACAAAGAGAGAAAAGAAACACAGAAAAAACAAAAAACTTGTCTTCAAAGTAGTGCTGATTGGTGTAGATGTTTAAAATTTCAGTGATAATACAGGAGTAAAAGAAATTCAAAATGACCTTTAGAAGTTGTTTTTGTTCCTTAGCACACCACCAAACCCTTACTTCTATTCCTTTATTTATGGTACAATGTATGAAATCATAGCATAGATAAATAAAAAGATCAACATTGAAGTACTCTTCCTTTTTGATAATTACATGATAGCTAACTTCAATGAGTAACGTTTTCCTATAAAATGTTAATATAAATCTCCAAAACAGAATCTAACATTAGTAGAGAGCAAACATCTTCTGAAAAATAATTCTACGCATCCAAGGAAAAACATCTGTGCTTTTTGGACTTTATATCACAGGAAGTAAAAGCTTTAGGATGTGTGTAAGAGATGAGTTTTTGTTTTGTTTCTGTTTGTTTTCTGAGGATGAAGGTCCAGAGAGAATGGTTGTCATTCTCTCTGCTGCCAGAGAAAGGGGGGCCTGTAAAACTATGTCAGATGTAATGTTCCTTAAAAAATACTCGAGTCTAGAGGCTAGCCTTGTCTCATCCTTCTGTCTCTTCCCTTAATGATTCCATCCACTTTACATTGTCTTGTTTTTCATTATATATTCTTACTTTTGAAATGCTGTTTTCTGAGTATGGTACAAATTCCTTCATTGCTTTTACTCCTCTCTGATCACCTGTTCAGTTTCTTTCTTGGGCTCATTTCACGTCAGATTTTTTTCCTATCTTTGTCACAACAAATGATCTCCCCCCACATGTATACTGTCAAGCAGTCTCACTCCTAAAAGCCAACATAAACTGATAAGGAAATGAAAAATGTTTTGCCTTGCTGCCTGTAGGCATTAAGACTTCACTGATCTTTCGTTAACTGGTTTGATGATTTTATTCTGAAGTCTTCCTGTCAACCTACTTTTTGCATCAGTATTTTCTCTTACATTGTAATTGTGTACAAGGCCGAGATTTGCCTACATGTTTGTCTTTGAACATTGCAATTAAGCAATTAATGGACGTCTTTTCTTGTTAATGAGTTTGTTGTTCCATGCGATGCAATCTCATTTCACATCCAAACATACTTGGGAGGGAGGTGAGATGTTGGAAAAAGATTGCATAATTTGCTCATAGTCACACATTTATTAGTAGATCTAGACTAGATGGAGAGGGATTTCATTTTTTTTTGTCATTTAACAGCAAAACATGTTCGTTCAAAGAAATAGTTGGTAATGCATAAGTTTATTCATTAGGCTGACCTTTATTTTACTATTTTATCTGATTTTTCCTTTCTAAAAAGCACCACCCCACGTAGATCTCATAAGAAGTGTGCCTCAGCTTTCTCATTTCTAAGATGGGGATTTGTTAAAAGTAAATGTAAGCAGTTTAAAAAATATTCTTTCATAGTGTAAAATAATATATGAATGAAAAGTGCCGTTAATATCTTTTCTTGAAAGTCTGCCTTAATGTTTTTCCTATGTATTTTTTTCAATTGCTTGGTTATACACTTTAATTCTCATTTGTTTGCTAAAGAAATATTTACTGATATGCTACTATGTTTCAGAGACTCATGGGTGCTGAGAATACAGCAGTGAACAGCAGATAAAATTCCTGTCCACTCTAGTGATAAGACTCAGAAAAATAATTAAAGAAAGAAATTGAAGCGTGCATATATTAGAGAATAATAAGAGAAATAAAGAAAAATACAGTGGCTGTGAGGCTTAGGGAGTGATGAGGCAGTGGAAGTTTTCCATTTTTAATAAGAAGATCAGGGAAGTCCTCCTTGGGAAAATGGCCTTAAAGAAAAAGTCTGAAATAAGGGTGATTATCTGGAGGCAAATTATAACTGGCAAATGAAACAGCAAAGGCAATTGTCCTGAGACAGTAGGGTACTTGTCTTATTTGAACAATAAGAAGACCAGAAGTGTAATGTAGCTAGAGGGGAATAAGGAAAGAGTAGTGGGGCATAAAGCCAGAGGTGTGAAGCGGGGAGTGTCATGTAGGGGCTTTGTAGGATTTGGACTGTGACCCTCCCTGTGATATGATAGGAAGCTATGGAAAGTCTGAGCGAGGTTCACTCTCCCTATTGTGAGATCAAGAAACCAAAGAGGAACAGAAAGGAATCAAGAAGACCAGTTAGGAAGCTATCACCCATTGGCTAGGTGAGAGAGGATGATGGTGTTGACGAAATGGCAGTGAAACAGGCAAATTCTCGATGTGTTTTTAAGATAGAGATGACAGTATGTCCTGATGGGTTTAATGTTGGTGGGAGAAAAAGAGAGAAGCCTAGAACATCTACAAGGCTTTAGGTCTGGAAAGGTGGAAGAATGGGGTTGCCCTTTATTGAGGTGTAGGAGGAGCCATTTGTATGTGGGGGGTTGGTAAGTGTGATGATGGTGGTATACGTGTGTGTTGGGGGGAATTTATAAAGTTTCTTTTATTGATAAGTGTAATATAATTATTAGATCAAGTTCTCTAGTCTAGACTATTACCTTCCTTCACCCCGTAAACACTTAGTTGTCAGTTTCTTTTGATTTTACATTGGTCCGCTCTCTGTATCCCTTGCCTCCTTCCTATACTCACTGACTAACATTGCCCTTCAGTCCTTCTTGCCTGAGTTATTAAAACAGCCTCTGAATCTTCTCTCTGCTACTCACCGTTACTCTATCGTGTTCCTCTCAAGCACTGAAGTCAGATTAATATTTTGAAATGCTGTAGAGATTATGACGCTATCCAGCCCAAAGATGTTCAAAGACTCACCTTCCTTTCCCTACACATTTCCTATCCTGGTATTCAAGATATTCTAAAATCTGACCCCAAACTTTTATCTTTTAAATTTACTTGATATTAGTACTCATCACTAATTACAATTCTGTCAATTGAATGGTTCCTTATGACAGGAATAACCAACTTCCTCCTTACCTATCAACCCATTTTCACTTGACCAAAACCCTTTTCATTTGAGGTCAATGCTAATTCTCTCTCCTTAAAGACATACTCAACTCCTGCCACCAATAGGGAGTAATCATTCTCTATTCAAACTCCCATTTTTAATTTTGTTATACTAACTATGTCCATTAGTTTAAAGTTGTATCTTTCCTTATAAAGTGATTCCTCCAGAGAAGATCTTACTTGGCTAGAAAAGATAATCCAGGTAGAGATGGACCTTTCTTTGGTCAAGGTGTACAAATTGCTGCATAACAGTGTAACCGATACTGGTTTTTAAGACCAATGCAATCATACCACTGCAGTCGATGCCAATTAAATTCTTAAGATATTGAATGCATTTGTTTTTTAATTTCACTTGCCTCATTTGAATTGGAGAAATGAAATTGTTCACAATATCAACAAAACAAGGATTATCTTTACAAATGGAAAAGATGCAGCATTTTGATCCTATATTGTCCCCATGCAACAGTATTCCTATGATTGTGCATCTTGAGATAAATTTTGATACCCATTAGATAATAGGCCCCATAGTCAAAAGGAAGCAAAGACTTAAGTTTTTGGCAGGAATGACCTTTCACTACAAGAATTATTTTTTTTATCTTTTTTAAATGTTTGTTTACTCTTTTTTTTTTTTTAAGGGAACGCTATTTATTTATTTATTTATTTATTTTGGCTGTGTTGGGTCTTCGTTTCTGTGCGAGGGCTTTCTCTAGTTGCGGCGAGCGGGGGCCACTCTTCATCGCGGTGTGCGGGCCTCTCACTGTCGTGGCCTCTCGTTGCGGAGCACAGGCTCCAGACACGCAGGCTCAGTAGTTGTGGCTCACAGGCCTAGTTGCTCCGCGGCATGTGGGATCTTCCCAGACCAGGGCTCGAACCCGTGTCCCCTGCATTGGCAGGCAGATTCTCAACCACTGTGCCACCAGGGAAGCCCAAGAATTATTTTAAATGTCTATTCTTATCACCAAAGACTTAGTCTAAAAGGAGTAAAAAATCAATAAACCTATTTAAGGATGGTGAGACAAAGTAGATGACATAGTTGGAGCATTAAGGGCAGAGGAAGATGGAAAGAGAGTGCGTTAATTTGGACAGTAAAAAATAGCAAATATCCTGCCATTTTAAATGTTATTAGGACCAAATCTGAAGAAGTACATAACCTTTCAATGAGCTCAAGTTAAATATTCTAACTTAAAAATAGTATAGTTGTAGGAATAATTGCAGTCAAATTTGCACAATTATCAAATAATTGCGATAGAAATCAAATAAGCAGGTTTAGAAATAAACTCAGATGATACGAATGCCACTTAAAGGGCTTCACTGAACCAAAGCAAACTTCGTTCATCACAGACTAGAACTTGTGGGCAGAAGGGCTTGAAGATGCCCAGGATCCTTGTTCTTTAGACCCAGTGGAGGCAAGTACTTGACCTACAGGATGACTGGAAACATCATAGGGGCTGGACACTCTGCAGGCCTCTTTTCCAGCAAGAGGCCTCTCTCGTTTTTATTTTTATAGGGCAAGCTTGAGGGAGTTCTTGATAGAAGCAAGACAAAAACAGTATGTATTTGGGCACCAAATAGCCTGAACTAGGATATCAAATCTTTAAATGTGTTACTAAGAATATTCGAAGCATAGACCTTAAGACTACAGGAATTTGGAGTCAGCTGTGGCTTCTTCAGCAGGAGGGAGGGAGAGCCCCCTGTCTCAACTATCACATTGGCAAAGAGCTCCTGGAGCCATATGTGGACAATCCTGCTTGTCTATCTACAACCCTGCTTGTCTATCTACTAAGCCCCTCTGATGAAATGTCAGAGCCAAGGCTAGGGCTTTTCATAATAACCAGGCTGCAAGGTGAAGAAGAAAGCCACCGGTGTCAAAGAATGTTGGATCTATGATAGGCCTTTCAAAAAAAAATCGATTTCACACCTTTATAGGCCCGAAGAGGTGAAAAGGTTTGACGAAGGTGACTCAGCGATCCTATCACTGTCAGAACTTGGATGAGAAGTGAAATCTCTTTTTGTTTTTTCCATACAATCTTGAATGAAATCTTGCGGAGAAAGAAAGAGAGAGAATGAAAGAGACAGGAAGGGAGGGAGAAACGGAAGATCGAAGAAAAAAGAAAATAACAAAAGTAACTCGGCATGTAGTCTACTTTAATCTACATGAAAAGACAACCCAGAGGATTGTTAAATTCCAGAAATTCAGATCTTTATTCTGGCTATGCCTGAAATTCCCAGAGTTGACAAATATTAAAGAAAAATGCTTTCTATCCTTAATCTTTTGCATATGTCCACTCTTAATTCTTAGCCTTAGCCCAAACTTTTGTATCACTGGGCCTGAATTTCCTGAAGTGTACTTTGTAGAACATGAACTTTATGATATACCAATATTAATAATACTGTCTCAGGAGACAAACTGGGGGGAAACTTGTAAAAAACTAACATTTCACTCAAATTGATTGCCCAATTCTACTTCTAAAAATAGCAACAGTCCTCAAAAAATTTACCTTTTGGTTATTTAATTGTCCTGCCAGGATGGTTACTTCAGCAACAGGGCTCCATTGCAAATTCTGATAATTAATATAAGCAACTATTTAAAACATAATAACATTATTTTTATAGAGGTAATAAAATTCTGATAATTACACACATGTACGTTTACTTCATGAAGAAAGATCTTTTTATACATTGTTTTAAATTCTCATTTGGGAGTTTCTAAGATAGTTATTTTTTATTATTGGTACCCGGATTTTAGTTGCAAGTTTTCTATTTATGAGAAATGATATTGCACTTAGCAGATTTTATGGCACTAAAATATCCAGAATCTACTCTAGCTTCAGTGACATATGCTACATGAAATATGTATCTGTTAGCTTTATGAGACATCATTAACTCCTTGTTGGAAAATATTATAGTATATAAGCAGACTAAAATTCAAGGCTTATTCTTTATGAGCATTTTTTCCTATAGGTTATTTTTCAGAATATTTAAAATAATATTTGTTTAATTCAGTACCACTTGTTCCATTTTATGTTCTCTGTATATTTTAGCCACAAATGTAGTTTGATCAAACAGAAACTTTCATAAGTTGAAAGTTGCAGATATTGGAACTACCTGAAATTCAATACGACTTCAAAAGAAATAGATCAATAATGATCTGTAATTTATGTGCCTTTGTTCAGCCATTCTGTACCTACCACAGAACCCTCTGCATTCACTGTCTTTCTGATATGCATTATTCAAGGCTCAGTGCATTTGCAAATGCTCACTGAAGCCCTCAGGAATGTTCTCTAGCTATTAGCTCCTTTCTTTGGGTGGGGGGTTGGGGGGTTATTGAAGCAGTTATGTTTGTAAGGATAAACATGATTTAGAGGTTAGAGGAGATAGCTGACATTTTTAGTTTTTGATGGCTCTAAAACTTGTTTAATATGACCTATCTTTACCAAAAATATAAGCACATCGTACATATTCTAATCTCTGAATTTTAACTTAAAAGGTAACTGTACCTACACATCTATAAATATAATTCAAACATATAACCAAGTGTCCCATCCACTTGACATAGTGCTGTCAATATGGGTCAAATTACATTAACTCATCCATTGTCCCACATACTCACATACAGAGAGTAATAGTTAATCTGGCCATGCAACTGTTTTTCTTTTAACAACAACATAATTTTATATTCAACTTCAAAACCTAAACAATGAAAGTGTGTTTTTACTCTATAAAACGTATTTGTTTCCATCCTGAGATGATTTGATTCATTCAGATTTTTTTTTCTCTAATTAGTCCCTCATTGCTACCACAGTCACTTCCAGCTGAAGTTAAATTTGGATTTGGAGAGTTGAGCATGATATCCAAGAATAAATGTAAAGACCAAGGGGGTTGTTTAATTTAGAAATAACAAGTTGGATTCTTTAATATATAAATAACTCAAGCCTTCAGAATTAATGATCACCTAGATAGGAATTCTCAAATCTCTTTACATATTGGAATCATTTGGGATACTTTATACAAATATAGATGCCCTGTATAATAGATACATGCTGTACTTGGCTTTTAAGGTACTATGTGCAAGTATGATATAAAAAGATCCCAGGTGATACTAAATGTGTTGATAATTTTGAGAACCTGTGACTTGGATGAGATTATACGCGATCATTGAAGCCATGACTCAGGGTGAGATCCCTTAAGAAACGCATCTAGACTATAAAGTGAAAAGGGCTTAGGAATGAGCCTGAGCCTTTCGTTCCAAAGGTGGGTGGAGACTAATGATCAAGCACCAAAGATTAAGAAGAGCTTCCTAGCAAAGGGGGAGGAAATCCTTGAGAATAGCACTCAGTAACCAAGAGAGAAGAGTGCTTCACGTTTGTCATAGCACTGGCCACTGCTGACAACACCATTAAAATGAGGGTCAGCATAGAATTTACAGGTGGCTTTGGGATAACTGTGTTGATGGGAGCAGAAACCAGATTGCAAAGGATGTAAAAGGCAAACGAATAGAAAATGTGGACAACAAGAGAGAATGTGGATTGTAAAAAGGAGGGAGATGTGTAGTCAGTTGAGGAAATGGAGTTGAATCTTAAGAAAGGTGATTTTGAAGATGAAACCCTTTTATAGGAACATTTTTGCAAAAGCATCAGAGTACACCCAGAACTGTCTGTAACGACAAAAGACCTAAAAATGACCACGGTTAAAGATTTGATGAAAGTTCATAATAATGCAATTGACAAGGAAATTTAGTTACTTCTGAGATATACATTTTAAAGTAATCTTCAAGGAATTCATGGAAAAGACTTTGACAAGTACAGGTTTCTGGTAACTGACTGTACTGCTGAACTGAATGAATAAGCATTCTCAGAACTCTAATGGAAAACTGATGAACTCATAAAAGTGCTAACAAAAGATCAAGATGAAAAAAAAATTAATTACTTGGGACTGAGTGAACTGATGAGGATGATTATAATTTTTGTGACTTTCTGTTTGAATAAAAAAAAAAAAAATCCCACAAGGACTCAGAGGCAAAAAATATACAAATCAATCTTCACTGCAAAGTAAAGGAGCTGTTACAGTGGAGGATTACTGGACTGAATGTCAATATTATGACATAGTATGAGTGTGTTTCGTGTTTGGTAATTGCAATCATTGTTGCTTTTGTTTTGGTCATCCATTTACAATGCTTGGTGTCAGCTTATTTATCTCTTGTAAAAATAAAATACAGTGTGTGTGTGTGTGTGTGTGAAAAATACTTTTTAAGATTCAAAAAAAAAAGGTGATTTTGTTTTTAAGATGGAAAAGATAAGCATATTTAAAGTGTTGAAGTAAGTGATCTAATGAATTAAAGATAAAAGAGAGGGAAAGTAAACATGATAGTGTAGAGGTTCCTAAGAAAGCAGAGAGGCTTGTGGTTGTGATGGATAAAGTTAGAGGTGGAGACGCATTTGTTTTGCTCTAATCATTATTTGTTGCTGTTTCATATTCCATTTATCAACCATCTAAGATACGACAGGTGGTGAGTAACCTCTGAAACAAATAAAAAGAAAAATGAGACATTGTCTCATGCCTGTCCTAAAATGGGATATAATATACAAGAAAAACAGATACCTGAACAAGTTACTGTGATATGATGGGGCTTCTAATAGAAACTCAGGGGATGGAAGGATTCAGTTCTAGGAGGTGACCAGGATGGCCACACAGAGGAAGCCTCTTAAAGACTGAATTAATGGAGAAGGAAATAGAATAAGAGCATTCATCAAAGAGAACAGATATTATTACTTACCAGTTTTTAAAATATCTGGTCACTACCAACAGGAGACTAGAAACTATACATGCCTTGTAAACACTTAGTTCTTTGAACATGGTGAGGTAGGTGTTATTATTCCCAAATTATAGATAGAGGAAGCTCGGCTCAGAGAAAGTAATTGCTAAAGTATATAGTTTTTAGAATTAAACGCTGATTGTCACATAAATATAAAATAATTACAAGCTGAAGATTTATTCCACTCATTAGTGAGGAAACCATTGAAATGCCATAACTGGTTCAAAGAGAATTCAAAGTTTTATGTACACACACATAGATAAAGAAAGCTGAAATAAGTGTATTCATAGATGCTGAGTTGCCTTTGTTTCTTTGTTTGGTTTTGTTTCAGCTAACTTGCCTTTTTTTGGTGGGAGATTGAGTGTCCCTCCACCAGATAGGATTTACATATCCTTTGGACTATGAACAGCGTAGAGCTATCACCCCCAACCATCACCAACAGAATCATATAGCGCAGACGGCTGTGCTAGACAATGGCTAGTTTTCCGCTGGAGACCTCTAGTAATATTTTGGTTCATTTAAAAGATTATCACACACCCCAGTGTTCATAGCAGCACTATTTACAGTTGCCAAGACATGGAAGCAGCCTAAATGTCCACTGAGAGGTGAGTGGATAAAGAAGATGTGGTACCTATATACAATGGAATGTTACTCAGCCATAAAAAAAGAATGAAATAATGCCATTTGCAGCAACATAGATGGACCTAGAGATTATCATCCTAAGTCAAGTAAGATGAAGACAAATATCATATGATATCACTTATATGTGAAATCTGATAAAATGATACAAATGAACTTATTTACAAAACAGAAATAGACTCACAGACATGGAGAACAAACTTACAGTTGCCAAAGGGGAAAGAAGGGGGAGGGATAAATTAGGAGTTTGGGATTAACAGGTATACACTACTATATATAAAATAGATAGCAAGATCCTACTGTCTAGCACAGGGAACTATATTCAAAACCTTATAATAACCTATAATGGAAAAGAATCTGAAAAATAATATATATGTGTATATATATATATGTGTATATAAAACTGAATCACTTTGCTGTATACCTGAACATTGTAAATTAACTGTACTTCAATAAAATTAATGGTTAAAAAAAAAAGAAAATAGAAATTCTCAAAAAAAAAAAAAAAAAAAAAAGAAGCATTTTGATTACCCACCAGTGGTATATTAGTAGACCATGGGTTTTTGGAGAAAAATAAAACCTGACTTTTTAGCACTTGCCTAGAGGAAGAAAAAAAAAAAGAGTATCACAAGTTTTTCCTCTGTAAGTGACTTGCTCAGGCTTCAGAGAGGATTTGAATGTGTCTCCTGAAATTATAAAATTCACAAATTCGACTCAGATTTGAACTGATCTACTGTCTTATACACTGAGGGGTGATGGGTTTGGTCTCTTCTTTTAAATTAATATAACATATTTGGAGAGTAGCTAGTTCATTTTAAAACATGCTGTCTTTTAGCCGTAGAATGTTTGCCGCAGCAAAACGCAGAGGCCTGAACTAGGTTCAGCGCTGCTACCTCGTTAGCATGTTGCTGTAATGGCTTTAATTGGCCCACTTCCCATGAGTTTAGCTATATAAGCATTTCCATAAAACACTCTATTATAAATGTTCAAGTGAATTAAGGTGTTGAGCTCCAGGATTGTGGATATTGTGAAAGAAAAATGAATTCTTAGATCTGTGTTATACATTTCCTATACAGTTTCCTGTGCTTGCAAATAATGACAACAAAAAGTGTTTAGAACAGAGTTGCTTACTATAGACACAGAGGAAACACAAATTATCTCAAATACATAAATGCAAAAGAACTAAATCTATTGCTACAGTATCTACTGGATTTTGTGAAAAAGGATTTCTCTCTGGATATAATGTATATTAAAAAGCCAAAGGGTGAGAATGTGGTCAGTTAGGTATGATATTTTCTTTACACTGAGGTGGAAAAATTATCTTACTATCTGTGTATTATACTGAATTTCAAGCACATAAAGCAAGCAAAACACTCCTTGGGATAAAAGCAGCTTGTACACCGTTTAAAGCCAAGTATATTCTCGTGAAATAGAATGGAATCGCTTTTAAAAATGTATAATATTGTCTCTTAAAGTCAAATGCTATGCCATTCACACGAATTATAAATGAAGGACCCAGGTTAAGGACTAAAGAAAAAAAAAATCAGTCTTGAAATTACACTCACAAATAGCATCGTTTCACATAATTTTTAGGTCTACAGATCAGGGGCCTGTCTAATATTAGTATAATGCACCACAGGCTGTACAGCTAAGTTATATTCCAGTGAACAAATATAGGATTTAAGATATGTCATCTCAGTGATTGTAGCTAGTCTTAAAATATGTTAATTTTCCCCATGATTGGCTTGTTTTCAAGTGCCTGATCCTTTCATTCACCACATGAATTACCTTTAAGTACTTATTCACATCTGGGATGGAATACAGACTATATGACAAAGATCATCTGTGTCTTAACATTTCAACCTGCTTTTATTTTTGACCTATTCCATTAATGACAGACTCCTGTTGCATCCAAGGATATTCCATCTAGATTTTATATTAATTAAAATAAAGGTTTACTTTTATGTTTTGACATGCAGTGTTACAAAAGGAATCAAAGTCACTGGCAAGCGTCTTGCAAATTGTTTCAATTATTCTATTTACTTTAGGTAGTTAGCATAACACGTTTCTTCATGAAGACTGTGATTTCAAAGTGTCGCTATGAAAACCAAAACAGAGCAGTTAGAATTGCTCTGTCAAGCTACTTTTTGTCAATTCATTGCATTCTTTGAAGAATTATTTTCTGCCTCCGTCTCAGTTCAGCGTCTCTAATTAATAACTTACAATAACACAATCTTGTAATAATTTTAGAAGGGAGTCTTGTTTAAAAGAGTTGAAATGCATTGAGTGTTTTCGTGCAGGACACAGCTTAGCACGTCATAGAGGCAATTCCATTTGATCCTGACCATGACCCAGCATTAACATGTCCACTGAGGAGGAATAAACTAATGCTTCAAGACTTAAGAATGTTTTCCATAGTCAGACAATTAGGAAATTGCAGAGCCAAGGCTCCCCCCATATCTGTTCAACAACAAAACATGGATTTTATTTAATGTTAAATTATATACGATGTTATAGGATGGATTTACATCTATTTTCTGGGATCATAGGCAACTTCAGTTTTAGATTTCTTTTTCTTCTATCATTGGCAGCAATAGTTATAACTACCCACAATTATAACACTGATTACTATTATTATGAATAATTAGTGTTTTATATACATTCAGTCTGTTCAAGTGGATTCATCTGAAATCAATGGCTTCTACTTAGTGGAGCAAGATACAGCATCGTATCTCCAGATTCTTCTGTGTTTGCAGTAGGAAGATGGTGTTTACCTTCCAACCATGCCCTGTTTTCCTGCATAAAATGTGTTCAGTCATGGGAAGTTTCCTGCATGCGTCTGCTTAGTTAAAGCCTATAACCACAGAGAATTCCTCATAGATCATAGCATCTGTATGCTGGAGTAAAATAAATTTCGAATATACATCAGATAAGCCTTGAAAACAGATTATGAAAAGAACAGACTTGGAGTAAATTAGTGGAAACAGGGATTTTCTTTTAGCCATGCTGGGGGGATGGGAAGAAGATTGAGAATTGGTGTTGCTTTCTTATAAGTAAATAATAGTTGGGTCTTTTAAAGTCACGATTAATGATTTTGAGTGCAACCATCTTCTTTCTTTTATTTGCTTCCTCTAGATGCATAGGAGGCCATAGCTATGATTCTCTCAATAATGCATTTAAAAGAAAAGATAAAAAGGAAAGAAAAAAAAGTAAAAGGAGAGGAGAGAAAAAGAAAAGAGAAAGGGAGAGGGGGAAGGAGAGAAAGGAACAACATAGTCTTATGAGACGAAGGGAACTTGAAAAGTAAATTTTACTAATCACAGAAACATCGTAGGAGAGAGGATTGCACTTTTTTAATATAACAATCAAGACCGTTTTATTAAAGTGAGGTGAAATTTCGATCTGAGGATCTGAGGGGAGGTTTTCTTTCTCCCAGAGTTTCTGCTTGGCTTTTCATTTGTCCCAAGCTAAAAGAGTGTGCGTAGCTGGAGGCAGCTTATAGCTGAGGACCAAGACACCAAATCCCAAATGTCACAAGGGATCCCAAATCCCTTGTCCTTAGTGTCAGACACACTAATTCCAGGCAGAGTTGCAAAGGAAGTTGATAATGGCAAGGGATCAAGGGGATTTTGAGCCTGAAGAAGGTAGTTTAGGGAACTGTGTTTCAGAAGGCTGTTGATAATCCCCAGCACAGTTCCCTCCTTTACCCTCTCAGAGTTGGAGAAGGCTCCGGGGAAACTCTTGCTTTAACATTAGAATGTGATTCTAAGCATAAAGAATTGAAGCCCACTCGCTGAGTATGCTGAGCTTTAGAACCTGGAGAATATGCCTGACGTTTCCAGGGCAAAAGAGAAAGCCAAGGAGAGAGAGGAAACAATGGAAAAGGGAAAAAGACAAGCCTGGACTTGTATGAAATATGTACTAAGTTTAAATCACTGAGAGGCTTGTCAGGGGACGAAGAGATCTCCTCCATGGCTGTGTAGAACACTAGCCACTAGTGCTGCCTGCCTGGGGCAGAGACTGCTAACGGGAGGCACGGAAAGAGCCAGCATCGCAGGATCAGAGCTGACAGGTGTCTGCAGCAGAGACACAGTGAGCGCCCTCTGAGAGACAGGATTAGGCAGGCCGGCCTCTTTGCTGTCTAGCAAACGTGTTAGAGAGGGAAGGACCGCAGAGAAGCAGAGAAATCTCAGCTAGAAACCTGTGGACCCTGAGTTAGATAAAGATGCTTGAAGTTGACGGAATAATTACCTGACTGAAACCATTTTAAAGTGAGAGTGACTAGAATATCATAAAATAGCAACATTAACTTTTCCTTGACCAAACAGAAATGGGACTGCAGAAAGAAAATTAGATTCAGTTAAGGAAAGAGAGTTTTAGGTTTCATACTTAGGTTTCTGACTGTGCAGTTTGTTACATGTATGCAGAGTCACTTCTTTTTGACTCACCCCAGAAATGTGTGGCATAGTACTTTCTGTGTGAGAACAGAAGTGATCAGAAATGATCTTAGTTTTGGACTTACACTTCAAGAAAACCAATGTCTCTCTAAGAAAAAGTGCCTGTGGGTAAAAGAAGACTAAAGAATGTTAAATTCTGCGTGGCTGTTGATTTTATGATTCTTAAATATATCTTCCTCCATCAACACCGACTCTCAACAAGCACATTCAGATCTTTATGCAAGAGCAAAGCCAACGCAAAGATTCTATGGAATGACAAGAACAAAAAAGGGGCAATGTTAATACAACACAATTCACAGTAACAAAGAGGTACTGTCTCCGTAGTGTCCTGGTATATTTAATGCAAGGAATTACTAGTAAGTGCCTTTGGAATTAGAATATAACAATCATACAGACATATATCAAAAGTCCAGGTTTGTCATGTCTTTATCAAGGTTAATTAAAATGTATAATCAGAATGTAGAATAAGTGATTAGAGCATCAAACCAGCAAAGCCATTCATACATTGACTGTACCTACAATCATTGGTCTCTAACTTTGTTTCAGTATAATGATTTTTTTCCCAGCACTGTATAAAGTTTCTAATTACAAAAGTGGATGTGCAATTTTGTAGACCACTTTTGACAAAGTCATGTGTATAGATAAATTTGGGTGGGCATCTGAAAGATGTTAAGTATTTACACAGACCTCAAATTTTACCCCTATTCCTCTTTGGTGACCATATCAGAGTTTATCATTAAAATTAATGTATTTTATCTTTAGGAAAGTCAAATCCCTAAAAATGCAAATATGCCTAAAGCAAACTGTATATTAGCTTTCAATTATTCACAGAGAAAAACAAAAATAGGTAAAAATATAACAAATGTAGATGTGTTCTGGAAGCAAAGTAATGAATACAGGGAAACTTATAGAGGAGCCAACATTCATTATCAAGTCTTGGAGTATGGGTGGTGTCTGATGAAGTGAACACAGATTTGAAATTGAATCAACAAAGAATGGGGGGTGGGAAACAAGTGTCTTTGGGAAGAGCTGTACTTTGGTTTTAACTTGCTCATAGATCCCATACTTGTTCTAGTAAAAAAGAAATCATTAAAACATCTCTAGCAGAGGAATGACAGAATAAGTACTATGTACCTTATTATAGAATGAAATAATGAGATAGCTAGAAATCAGAAAAGCATAGCAGAATCATGAGGAGGTGATAAAACAGAGCAGGTGAGTTTTCATGAGTAAACAGGTAGAGAGGGGTCTAGAATATATGGTGCTCTTCCAAGCAGAGAAGCATAAAGTGCTATAGAGAGTTTCACAAGGGTCCCTATGCTGTGTGTGGAGAGGGAGGCTTGGAGGAAATAGGCAGAAAGATTGATGGTGGAAAAGCACTTCAAGTAAATCTTACAGCTTTACATTCTTGCCTGGGACCCGTGGACAATGTTTTGTTTTGTTTTTGTTTGTTTGTTTTTTTATTGACTTGTATGAGGAAGTTGCAGTGATTGTGTGGGGAGATTTTGAATAAACTCTTATTTTGGTAGAATAAAACAGAAAGAACAACAAAAAATAATAATAATAAATAAAGACCCTGCAACTTCTCTTTCTTATCTTACCCTCTTTTGTGCTTGGTAAGCTGGAATTTTCCATTTTCTCACTTGAAGTTAGATCGGAATTTCCCAGAGGTCCACTACTGTTCCACCAGGTGCTGACAGATGTTACAAAATAAAGCAAATCAAACAAAACAATAACTACAACAATGATAGCACCTCCATGGTCAATAAAGTTGTGAAAGTTGCGGGTTAAAAACTAAATACTTTCCATTACTACAATACTTTCAGAGACTTTAATAAACTACTTTGCATTTTAAGGTCCAAGCAGAGAATATACAATGCAGCATTTGCCAAAATTGTCTTAACATATATATTACTTTGTTTTATTGTTAAGTAGAATGCTGCATAGGGCTAGAAATTCTCAGAACATTTTTGGAAATTCTACTTTGTAGACTTGTTGCCCTTTCCATCATCCTTATAGGAAGATGAGTAGCTGTATGATTATCAACTACATAATTCAGAATATGCCACATGATCAATCTATGTCATATTTTATTGTAAGTAAAATATGCTTTCATCCAAGATATCATTTTGAATATGCATGAAAGCATACATTAAACTTAATTTAAGTTCATTGTTCATTTTGCACCCATAGATAGTTGTACTAGCAAAAGTGTATTTAACATTTAAATGCTGAATGTATGTGCTTAAATTGTAAATTTTTAAAAGCCAAAACATAGAAGGATAACATGTCTTCTTAAGATGAAGAAACGATAAAAAGATTTATCCTCCAATACAAAAATACAAATAGAGCTATCTTTATTTTTGAATCTCAGTTGTACTTTCAGTCAAGGAATATGAAATTGCATTTAAATACATGCTTCTTTACACAGCTGTCAGCAAGGACTTATCCCTCATTTAGAATTTAATCTACTCTGACATTTGCTGAAATTTAAAGATGTGCCTGGACATTTATTGTATGATTACCTGGTTCTCAGAAAAAGAGGATGAAATTCTAAAAGCAAAACCAAAAAAGTTTAACAGATTTAGGTTAGTATAGACCAGACAAAAATGTTAGGTGAATACTTTACTGTATTATCTACTGTTAATAGAAAATTCATTTTGCTGCCTAAACATTGCTGTCATTCTCTTTTTATTAAATGTGTGACTACATTCTGGTATCTCTTGTAGGATATTCTTTTCTTTACAAAACTCTCTACCACTATAAAATTAAAGGGTCATTAAAATCTTTAATAGGAAAAAAAGAAGTCAGTGTACAAAATATCCAGCAACAGAAATATAGAGCATCATAAGACTTGTTGAAATGTTCTCTTCAAGGCAAAGCACAAAGACGCAATCAAAATAAAATGTTAAAAAAATTAAAAATAAATGAAATGCTGTTGGTGCCTCTCTCTCTCCCCCTCTCTCTTTCTCTCTCTCTGTCTTTGCCTCTATTTGCTATCATATTTCTTTTCTATCATCTCCTTTCTCTTCTCTCCTCTCTTCTCCAAGGTCAAAATTTCCAAGTTAAATGGAGAGCTCTAATTAGTGCCTTATCTCATTACAAAGCCAAAAAATTTCCAATTAATTCAAATTTAATAAACTTGACAGCTTCTATTCAGAGGAAGAACTGCTTCAAATTACCACCATGCTTTTCATTAGATTAAAGTAATAATGTATTAAATAATATAAAATTTGGGGTTTTTTAGGAGATAACGCTAGTCGGCATTGGAATAATCCAAACACTGTGATATTACAATATTTATTTACAACCACAATGTCATAAGCTATGATGTGATAAGAAAACTCAAGTTGCTTTTTTCAGCTGTTTCTTAACGACATCATTTTTTAGCTTTTTTAGTCCCCACCTCAATAATGTCATTTGCAGAAGTTTACAAATTTCCAATCAAATAAAAATTGAATAACATAAGCTAAGGAAATTAATAATTTCCAAAAGGAAAAAAGACCCTCATAGTATATCAGAACTGTATTAATTTTGAAAATGTCTAACTCAACCTCCTCATTTTGTTGGAAACAATATTGGGACTTCCCTGGAGGTCCAGTGGTTGAGATTCTGAGCTTCCACTGCAGGGGGCATGGGTTAGGTCCCTGGTCGGGGAACTAAAGATCCCGCATGCAGGTGGCATGGCCAAAAAAGCAAACAACCACAAAAAAAAAAAACTATCGAAAACAAAACTGAATCCCTTTAGAGTCGGTGAGTCTTGCCAAAATTCACATTGCTGATTAGAAGGACAGTCAGGATGAACCCTGGCCCTCATTCTAAAGTTTAATTGTGCCATGTTTGTCCTGCTTGTCTACATGTTATTTCTTCCTTCAGCAAGTGTATCTTGAGACCCTAATACATGATGGGCACTGTTCTTAGCTCTGGGAATAGACTCATGACAAAAACAAATGAACGAACAAAGAAAAACAAACCCAACAAGTTCTGCAGTTGAGGAGATTGGGATCCTGGTCGGGAGCAGTGACAAACACTGAACAGACCAAAAAATAAGATAAGGTTTAGAGTGGTAAGTCATGAGCATAGCCCCACACAGACCCACTCACAGCAGGGAGCTACGACACAGAGTTCCTAGTTATTGAAATAATCTCCATGAAGAATTGATAGTTGCTTGAGACGTGAATTATGAGAAGATGGTAGGTCTTGGGGGGTGGTGGTGACGGTTTCAAGCACAGGGAAGAGCAAGTGTGAAATTGGCGGAATGGGAATGAGCTTGGCACATTGTTTCAGAGAAAAAAAAGTAAAGTTGTCAACTGTGGTACAGTGAGTTAGAGGGAGATAAGAGATCATTCAGGATGGTGTAGACCCTCCTTAGAAGTTTGAGTTTTATGTTGTGATTTGGGATAGGGTTTCAAGACTATGGTATCAAGCAAAATAGTAAGTAAATGTAAGGGAATACAATGATGTGGCTTTTTATTTATTTATTTATTATTTATTTATTTATTTATTTATTTATTTATTTATTTACTCACTTACTCACTTACTTACTTACTTTTAGAAGACTGTTGACTGATACCTGGAGAGTGGATTTGAGGAGAATACTGTTGGGTTTAGGAAGACAATTAAGAGACTATGCATGGTAGAAATGATGGTAGAAAATTGAATTGGCAGCAGTGGAGAAGGGGGACAGTACATGGAGCTAAGATAGAGCTTGGGAGTGAAGCCAGCAGAAATCAGGAGCGTGACCGAAAAAGAGAAATGATGGGCTCCTCCTAGATTTTTGGCTTGAGACTCTGGGTATGTGGAAGTGTATTTAATAGAGTTGGGGGTATTTAACAGAGTGTTTTTAAAGAGTAGGCAAGCAAAGTAAAAATTAAAAAAAAAAGGAAAATAAAGCAGAAATCAAGCCTTTTAAATTTTATTTGTTAAGTTTTTGTTTGTTCCTGGGCATAATAAAGTAATTGTGTACACGCATCGTGATATGTTTTTTATCAAATTAATAAATGCTGCTTACATTAACAAACTGGCTATCATTTTAGGTAAAAATTGTTTAGTGATTCATGTTAGTTTGTAAAGGAAATAGGCATTATTCATGAAGAATACCACTGTGAAATACTGTTATGTTTTCAATAACATTTCTCAACATTTTTCTCTAACTTTATCTAGGAATTATTAGACTTTAATAATAATTTTTATTATCATGGTCACTGACTGCTGTATGCTATTGTGTACTCATCTATAGAATTCAACTGAAAATATTCAGATGTGTGTTAATAAAAATATCAATTCACAGAAAGGTAAACATATGGTTTCCTAAATTTACAAAAAATGGTTAGCATATTATTTCTTAATGTTCCCATCTATCCTAAAAGCTTAAGCTCTTAGGAAGTGAGCTTATGCATACTCAGAAAATAATGGGGTCAATATCGGGAGTTCCTACAGAGAAAAATACCACAGACTATTTATCAATAACATAGATGCACACACATAGATACCCCAAAGTAGGGCTTCCCTGGTGGCACAGTGGATAAGAATCTGCCTGCCAATGCAGGGGACACGGGTTCAATCCCTGGTCTGGGAAGATCCCACATGCCGCGGAGTAGCTAAGCCCGTGCACCACAACTACTGAGCCTGCGTGCCTAGAGCCCGTGCTCCACAAGAGAAGCCACCGCTATGAGAAGCCCGTGCACCGCAACAAAGAGTAGCCCCCGCTCTCCACAGCTAGAGAAAGCCTGCGCGTAGCAATGAAGACACAACGCAGCCAAAAATAAATAAATATTTAAAAAAAAGATATCCCAAAGTATCCAATATTTAATTCACTTTGATTTAAACTGATGTTAAGTGACCAAAATGTTTTGAAATTTTCTTAATCAGTTGTTCCTCTTTCAAGTCTCACGCAGGAAAAAGAGATATAGTGGATGAGGCAAGTGCATATAGAGAAAACAAAAATTAGAGCTACTAGAGGATTCATAGCTATAGAAGGAACTTTGAAGTTTATGTAGTATGTCTTTTATTTTTTAGATAAAGAAACCAAGAAATAGAGAACCCAAGGCCATATATATACTTAGCAGCAAAGCTAACACAGAAACCCAGGTCTCTTGAATTTCAAGTCTATAGAGCTGTACAAATTTAATCTTCAGTAATTTTACGTTCAAGATTTGTGGATGCATTTTATTGGCTCTGCTTTTACTGCAATTTAAGGATACCAGATATGTGGTTGAGGAAAAATATAAACTAAGATTTATTCAGTTCAGAAAAGAAATGAATGTAAAATTTGAGACTAATCAAAATTGAATGAATTAAGTGATAGAAAATAGTTTCCTTTCATAGTTCTGGCATTAGGGTTTAAGGGGAGCGGACTTAATAAAAGGAGAGATGGCAGATAAGAACCATCTTACGTAAGAGTAAATTTCTTTTGTTCAGTAAGGCAGCATATCTGGGTTAAATGAGCTACATATGAGTTAACAAAGTTAATAGAAAACATTTTTTCAAAAGCACTTAAAACTCTTCAGTATATGGTAAATGTATTAATTGCATAATCTACACTCTAGGCACTTAAGTTGCAAACTTTTATTGTGTCATTGAAATTAAGTAGGATGTTATTTTATCAGTACAAAATTATTACTATTTACTAAGAATGTACCTACTGCATATATAAGAATCCCCTAAGCCATGGGATAGATTAATTCCTTTCCTCAGCAAATTTTTAAGCACCTGCTGTGTATAAGGCATTGCTCTAGCACAGCAGATTAAAATTACCTCATCTATAATTGGTGAGATCACAGTTTTACATTGAAGAAATAAAGAAGAATTTATGAAAAAGAAGAAAGTTAAAAATGGCATGAAGGATAGCTCAAAGTTAGAAACGTAAAAGAAGATGGTGAATCACCCTCAGATTTGGGGAACGGAATGAGAAAACTTGAAAAGTGAGAATTTTTTTTTTCCGGTTCATCTGAGCCATCTTTCAGACTGTAATAGAAATTGTGACTTTATATTGATTATTAAAGGATTAACAGACATGCAGGGGACCTTGGCTTTGACATGGCAGATTTTAGAGAGACCTGAAAATTTTTGAGCAATGGTAATATGAGCTGTGTATGTGTGACAGCATTGGAGAAGTTAAGGTTGGAGCATAGAAGTCAGCAAGTGCTGAATAGCTACTGAATGAACAGGTGAACAAGTAGTTATTTCTTCATCCAAATGCCAAGAATCTACTAAGTGGTAACAGCGCAGAGTCAAATGCCAATCCCTATGACTTTTTTGTCTTTTATTTTCTGTCTTTTATTTTTAACAAACAAATTAAAAAGAAAAATGAGTGTGGCATCTTGCCAACTTAATTATAGAAGCTAACCATCAGAAAGGATGAAGGAAAGTCAAGGTAGAGTCATGGTAATAAGCTAGGTTATGCTGCAGAATTACACAACCTCAAAATCTCAATGGTTTATTATGATAAATGTGCATATCTTGCTTATCACATGCCCAGTGTGTTAGCTGAGAACTTTAATTCCTGTGTTCTGCTGTTACCCAAGCTAGTGGAGCAGCCGTCACCTTGGAAGTTGACAGTTGCTATAACAGAGGTAAAGAGAATACTGACGATTAAATATAACGTGTCATATTGACTCAAAGCTCAAGAAACATAACTACTTAAATGGCTGCGCCCATACACAAGAGATGGAGAAGTGCAGTCCTTCCATCTGTTCAGAAAACAGAGAGCTGGAAATATTTCCTAGGTTTCTAGGACGAGGTAGAGTAAGACGCCTTGAAATAGGTGAAAGTATTTTCTAATTTTCAAGGGTCAGGGATATATAAAATACTGAGTTCGATGTCTGATAAACTTAGCCACTCTTCTAAAGCAACCAAGGGAGCATGGCTTCATACTGTTGTTAATATAGGACCTGGAGAGTTATAAATTGGCTGCGATGAAAATTTGGTTGTCGTTGAATGTAATTTATAGATGAAGCTATAGAATGGGAATTTACGGGAACATGAGAATCCAGAGAGGTCAGCAGAAAGGTGAAGACAGATTGTTAGTAATTGGTGCTGAGGGAATGTGGAAGAGGAATACTTAATAACCAGAAGAGAAGAAAGAATAGAGGGAAGAAAATAGGCACTGCATTCAAGTGTGTTGTAAATTAAAAGAAGAGTTTCAGGAAGAAGTAAGTGGCAAGCAGTTTCAAATATTAAAAATGAAGTTGGACAAAGGAGACAATGTTATTGGAAATAGCACAGTTATAATAATAGCTAACATGCAATCTGCACTTACTCTGTGCCAGACTCTTTTTAAGATATTTATATGTATTACCTCATCTCATTTTAAAATTCTTTATGACAGATAAAGGCACAACGATTGAGGTTAAACGAAAACAAAAACAAATAAACAAGCAAACAAATGAAAAGTGACATAACCAGTAAATATCAGAGACAGGATTTGAAGCAAGCTTTCTGGCTGCAGAATCCTGGTCTACTCTTAATCAATGATTTATATTCTACTGTGGGTTGCTAGGCATTTTTTCCCCAAATAACACAGAGGAATAAAATCTGGATTACAAACTAGTAATAATGATAAATGGGGCATGGAAACAACAAGTACTGTCTATGTGCTTGTAGAGTTTAAATATGAAAGGGCACAGATTTTATATAATTGAATGGAGTGCATAGTAGGAAAAAGTTGAGATTTTTTGACCTGATTCATTTTTAGGAAAGAAGACACCTAAATACAATTAGCAAGAAAAGAAGGGAGAAACTGAGTTAAACTTTGTAGTACATCCACTATTTATCATGTATTTTATTAAGCATTTAATGAATTTCTTTATTCAATTCATTGAAAAGTTGGACACCTTCCTCAATTTGCAGAATAATTAAGATACAGCATCTCAATTCACATCCAGATTCCTTTGGCTTCAGAGCCCATATTCTTTTTACTACATCATGTTGGAGGACACAGGGGAAAAAAAAGAACCAACTAGAGAGAGAGAATGCATTTATGTATATAATAGAGGGATAAAGAGGTAGTTAGAAGTACTAGAATTCAATGCAATTTTTAAAATATTTTCATTTTTTTTGAAACTGAAAGGAAAGATACCAAGAATATGGGGTTCATAATATGCTGAAATGACAATGGTTATATAAGAGGATGCAAGCTAAATTAATAGCAGTAATAAAACACACACTGAACACATATTGTAACACTGCTTCTGTTACCAGACCAAACTTGTCTACGTGCAGTCAAGCCAATATATTGACACTGGGCTGTGGTGAAAGAAAGTGCAGTGTTTATCGCAGGGCACCAAGCAAGGAGCATAGGTAGCTAGTGCTTATAAGGCACAGACTTTCTGAAGGCTTTCAGGGAAAGGTTTTTTTTAAAGACAAGGTGAGGGAGGCGGGTTGTGGGTTGTGTGATCAGCTCGTGGATGTTCTTCTGATTGGTTGGTGGTGACGTAATCAGGAGTCAACATCATCACCCTCTGGTTCCAACCGGTCTGGGGTCTACGTGCTTGTGGGCAGCATACACTTAACTTCTTCCACCTGCTGGGGGTTTCAGTGTCTGCAAAACACCTCAAAGGACATGGCTCAGAATATTATCTATATGTAGTCCTTGAGGAGGAACTAAAGGTCCTTGACTTGGTTTAATGGCCAAACTATTATTATTTTGTCTTGCTTGACTGTTTTCCATTCTTTCTGCATTGTCTCACTTCTCTGATTCAATTTATTCTTTGAAGTTTTTCTACAGACAAAAGGCAGGAGGAGGACATGGAGGGAGGTGTCCTGTTCTGGGAAGGACCCATAGGGTCCTGCTTGGTTATATTGCCACTGAGCTATGGTTTCTCAGTGTATGTGGGGAAACCTTGATGTGATTTCAGTAAAATTACTATCAAGAAATAGCTGTAGACATTTCTGTTGCGCTTAACTCTGTCACATGTCACATATGTGCTGATAAGATAATTTAGTTAATGTCTTTTTCTTCAATTTGGGAAGCAGCATCCCTGTCTTCAGTTATTGCCCAATAGGAAAAAATATCTTTCAAGGATTAATCTTCACAATTAAATTATCAAGCCAGGTGTGAACTTTTATGTACTTTTTCCTTAAGATTTTAAAAATTCATATTTTTTATTGTTGTTAGTATCATGAACACCAATTTAGTTTTCAGATGCTTTGAAGACTTTATTTTGGTTGACAACAAGCCATAGGAACTAAGGCATATATATTTCTTGCCTATTTAGATAATTAATATTCTGACCTAGGCTTGTATAAGATGGAGAGGCTGAAATGAAGGAAGGAGGGGGCATCTATTTGCCTAAAGCAAGATTCCACATGTTCTTTTCTGTTTCTTCCCTCTTCAACATGTTAACAAGACAATTCCCTTTACAAGTTATATGAGATAGGACATCATAATCAAGCAAGTCAACCTGTCACTCCAACCTGTCTCTCTACACTAAGAGGTTTTGCCCGGAACAATTATTTTGCGTGTGTGTTTGTGTGTGCACTTGGGTGTTTAATTTTCTTATGAATATCCAGCATTCTATGGCGTTTAACTTAGCATTTTAGATGAGACCCAACCCTCTACCTAATGTCAATAAATTAAATAAATACCCAATTTTCTTGCTCCTATGTGCGAAAGCAATAACGTGTATGATTTAAGGGGTATGTGTGATCTCTGTGATCATTGTTTTATATACAAAAAAATGCCAGATTTTAGAGAAAGGCACAGAATTGTCTGTATCTGGGTACAGTTGACTATGGATTCCTGTGGCTGAGGCACACCAGTGCTCTCACTGTTCAAGACAAAGTCATTTAATACACCCAATTCTTGGACCTTTAAGATTTGGAAATATTAGAAAAACTATAACTTTCTTGGCAACTTCTATGCTGCTTTCTAATGGTTGTTTATTGAAGTACTTTCGTTCATCATATGTTAGTTATTCCTGGGTGTTTTTAAAGTTTATTAAATCAGTGTACCACTTTCCCTCCCTGTTTTCATTTCCACCCACAAAAATACTTTAGAAATAGAAATGAAATCGTCATTTTGACTTTCCAACTACACAAATTTAGCAGATTTAAACTCTTTAAACAGTTTGCTGTGAAATATAGTTTGAAATTCAGTCAACAAAAGCATCAGTCTTCAAAGAGGCAAATAAACAACTCTAGGCATGTATAATGTATATTGCTTTGGGAAAAAAAACGTCTTTTCACCCTAATATGCAGTTTTCGTCTAAAAACCTCAGTTTTGCTAAAGGCAATACAAATGTGTCCTTTCTTCCAAATTAAATAAACCTGCATTTTCATTGATGTTTATATATGTAAAATTATGAATGTTTAAGGTTAATGTAGAACAGAAACTGATCATTGTCAAAAAAATAAAGGTGAGATAATGTTAGACTGTGTCAGTGGAGACTGTCATACTTCAGTGAAGAGTATTTTGCGAGTATTAGGGAAAGTTCTTGAATAATGATCACACTGTATCCTATCTCTTGGTTATAGCTGGGATATTTGTTGCTTAATGAAAAAAAAATATCAAGAGAATGGAAATATTGTTTAGTTTCCTTCTGGCTTCCATTTCCCCATTTTTACTCTCCAATTGGTAGGCAATGCATGTAAATGAAATACAATGCATGCAGTTCACTTGAATCTCTTAAGGCAGGGGTCCCTAACCCCCGGGCCAAGGACTGGTACTGGTCCGTGGCCTGTTAGGAACTGGGCCGCCCAGCAGGAGGTGAGCAGCCGGCGAGCGGGCAAGCGAGCGAAGCTTCATCTGTACTTACAACCGCTCCCCATCACTAGCATTACCGCCTGAGCTCCATCTCCTGCCAGATCAGCAGCGGCATTGGACTCTCATAGGAGCTCGAACCCTATTGTGAACTGCGTATACGAGGGATGTAGGTTGCGTGCTCCTTATGAGAATCTAATGCCTGATGATCTGAGGTAGAGCTGCGGCGGTGAGGCTAGTGCTGGGGAGCGGCTGCAAATACAGATCATCATTAGCAGAGAGGTTTGACTGCACAGAGACCATAATAAATCAATTGCTTGCAGACTCATATGAAAAACCTATCAGTGAGTGGCAAGTGAAAACAAGCTCGGGGCCCCCACTGATTCTGCATTATGGTGAGTCGTATAATTATTTCATTATATATAACAAAGTAATAATCATAGAAATAAAGTGCACAATAAATGTAATGCGCTTGAATCATTCCAAAACCATCCCCCACCCCGGTCCGTGGAAAAATTGTCTTCCACGAAAATGGTCCCTGGTGCCAAAAAGGTTGGAAACCACTGTCTTAAGGCATTACTGCTATTATTTTTAATATGCGTGAATTAGATAATCCCTTGTCTAATGCTGTTCCAACTTTAATTTGTATAGCTGGTTAGGGTTTTGTTTTCTTTGATGTTAGAGAAAATCTGCAAAAATCATGTTACATGTTGGATATGTCTCATTGATAAATTATCTGAGACCAAGCTATTAATAGGCTACTAACAGATCTCCCACACTCACTCTGTGCCTTGAGATCTATTTTCAACCCTAAAGCCCACAATGTAATGTAAATCATTTTAAAGCATAAATCGATTCACTGCACAGCCCTACCAAAATCTCCTCAATGGATTTTCCATTACTCTTAGGATAAAAGACTTCATGTCATGCACACTCTCCTTGAACTTGCCCTCCGTTCACACTGGCTTCCTTCTCTTTGATTCTTTTAAGTTGCTGTGCACTTCCTGCCTTAGGATTCATTATGTTCCAAAATTTAATGTAATTTTTCAGGGAATTCATCTAAGATTAGAATTGGGCTCCCTGTTCCTTGTTCTTAACACATCCTGTATCTTCCTCATAACATATCAGAGTTGGTAAATATCTATTTAGTTGGATGATTATTTGAGTAACTCTTTTGCTACAACTAGCCTATAAGCTCAGTGATGATAATGACCTTGTTTTCTGCTCATCCTTTTATTCCCAGCGCCAAGCAAATTACAGACCAACAATAAGAAATCGTCCTTAAATTAATGAATCTTACTTGTGTGCACATTATTAAACTTTATGTTCTGTATTTCTGTGTGGATTTCTAAAGAGTGTATCTCTTGGGGCTTGAACTTCTGTAACTTTTTTTTTCAAAAATATATGTCTTCTGAATTTTGCTCTTATGTATTACCACTATTTTATATGGTCTTTTTGAAAAGCTAACTGACTCCCAAAGGAAGGAGAATGTCAGAATATGCTTAGACTTTTTAAAGAGATCTATCAGCTAATGTCATAATAATTATGACTTGAGGAAGAAGAATTTCCAGCTGGGTGGCAGGGGTTGTAGTGTGATGACCATTAGCAGCATGAGTTATAAATATTAAGCAATCATATATAAACTAGATAATTCAGGCTGTTCAACCATAAGTTCTATTTACAGTGCAATTTAATAATTGTCTTTTATAAAATATGAAATAAGTATATTTTAGACACATAGGAATATGATAGCCCCAGAGTTCATGGCTAAAATGGAATTGGTAGTCGTGTTTCATGTTCTTTTAAATAACTGTCTCCTCTTCCTTGGCTGGATTTGGACCGTTTAGAGGAGTGAACATAGTTGATGTCACTTTAGAAAAATGGTGCTTTGCTTGTGTGCCTGAGCACAGTTTATCCCCAGTTCTCAGATGAGGAGTCTGGAAAGAGACCAGGGTCAGAGCCAAGGGGCTCCTACTTCTGGAACAAAACATCTACATGTTTTGTGCCTGTAGCCCTGCCTGATGCCCTGAAACCTTAAATAGGCTCAAATCAGTAGTAGAACTTGGAAGCAACTGTGTCATAAAAATTATTTTTTTCTTAAACTGTCCTCTGAGTGCTTATTACATAGCACCTCCTAGACTATCACACTCTAAGTGCAGCAAGCTCATGGTTCCAGATTCCTCTAGACACTGGGGCTGCTTAGACCTTGGGACGCTGATGCATCTTCACGTTCTTCCGTGAATAACAAAGGAAGATTCCAGGGATCCTCTGCCACTTCTATCCTTGATCTTGCTTATAAACTTTGCACCGTTGTTTGGATAGAAAGTCAAAAGTAAAGAAAGTCTGAGTTGTGAATTATGCTGATCCTCAAACAATTCTCATGTTGGAGTTTTTCAACCACTTGAATTATACTATATCTAGTTAAGTGCTGTGAAATATAGACAGAAACACATCAGACACTTAGCTTTATACTCCACACACACGGAAAAATAAACACATTATGCAGAAGAGGTTTAAGTTATTCTTCATCCCCACTGTCAAAAACACTCCTCTGGGCTTCCGCCTTAGTCCTTGTAGGTATGACTCTACAAAATCTTCTGTTCAAAACAATTTGACGGACCCATGGTTTAACTGCCTCCCCAATTAGATATTTCCTCACTACAGACATCATATTTGATTTACTGGAATGGTGCTGCTTCCTGACATTTCAAATTGTTCAAGTCACAAACTAATTTAATGTTGAGTTAAAGCACATGGTCTCTAACATATATAGCAATTAGATGAGGAAAAGCATATCAGCAAAGTATCAAAAGCCAAAAGTGTGCGGAAGGATGGTGGATTAGGAAAGCAGAACTAAAAAATGCCTGTGTGTCAAAGGTTCCTTGCCTTTGGGATTCTACAAGCCAAATAATGTCTAAGGAACGTTGTTAGCAATACTAGTACAACTACTACTACTGGTTCTATTGTTACTTCTACTCTTAATAATAATGTTACCTACAGTTATTTTGCTAGAGGAGGAATTAAGTATGAAAAGAAAAAACTGACATTGAATATGGCCATGATCTCATAATTCTGAACACTTGAACACCTAAGAGCCACAGTCACAATACAAATTAGAAGAGAGTTCTTTACAATAAAGCATATCCTACATGTTTTTCTTTACTTCTTGATCCCTATGGACCAGAGAAAACTGCAGCCAGAATTAGCATTTGTCTGGATAGACTTTCAGGAACCAAGGCTCCGAGAATCTGTCTCCAAAACTTAATTGCATTCAGTCTCATGTAATCAGCAAGAGATTTAACATGCTCCCCAATACATGTATGTTTTGTAACAATAAATTATACATATATACTGCTACACTCTCCTATTATGCAAATTATATGGCATAGACAAAAATAGATGAGAATGTTAAAAGGATGAATTGAAATGAATGTAAGTTGAAATTCTCATATATTTTCCTGTACACTAGTGGAAAGTTTTAACATCCCTGTTGTACTCAACCCAGTTCAGAAACCTGTCTGCATAATGACTCTGCTCTTACCTTTGTGTAGGGGTAAGTATTGTGCTTCTCAAAAGATTCTCATGGAGGGAGACACGGTAAAGCAGGACGTCCTTCATCAGGCTTCTAAAACCACATCAGCCTGTTTCTAACAACCCATTTCTGTGTTTTCCAACTGTCTTCCGGACAGACTCGTAAAAATTATCCTTCCGGTGTATCTCTTACATTTTTCTTTATTAAGGTGAATGATGTGTGCTTAGATTGATCTTATAGAGGCTTTAACTTTCATTTGTTTTACATATTCCTTGGAAACACTAATTCTTTCTGTCACCATATGGATACGATGGGAAAAAGCATATGTTTTTTAAAAAATCACTTGTTTAAAATAATTTATTTTAATGAAGAGTACTCTTGTTGAGTGGTAGTACATGACATAAATCTAGGACTAGTCAGATGTCAGGACCTGGTGGAGATTTGGCAAGCACCAGTTCAAAAGCACAGCCATCTCATAGATTGTACGCTCTATTTGTTAGACCTGGGGGGCTAGCCTGTTGTGAAAATTAAGATAGTCTGAGGCAGTTTTGTATTCTTTTGATGATGACCCGTTTATCCTTGAGGATGTGTGAAATAGCATCTAAGGGCTACATAAAATGCTCTTTCTCTCACTTCTTATCAACAGCGGTAACTTGAAGTCAGTTCTTGTCCCACATTTCCTGTAAAGTGTGTTAAAAAAATGTGTTACTAAAGCCTAGTGTGACAAAGCTCTTAGCTGGAAAAATATATTCTGGTCTTGTTAATGTGGGGATAGATAGCAGGGAAAGAGGGGAAAGGATCGAAGTCAAAATATTATATATATATATATATATGTATATGTTATATATATATACATACATTATACACACACACACACACACATACACTTTAATCTAGGTGGAAATGATGTCTGAATTGCTCAGATCCTATTACGTGTTCAGTTTTCTATTGGAAACACTTGTGTGAATGAGACTGGGGAGATTTGGAACTGTTGACCACAAGGGGGCTCACACTTCCCTGCTATAGAAACTAAGGTTCAGTTACCCTAAGAGAAAAGATCCCAGGATATTTTTCAACATCGTATTGCAGAGTTAATTTTTTTAATCTCACACTTCAAATATTCAAAAAAAATTTCTTCATCGTATTGAATGGTGAATTTCTGTTCATAAAAATTATTTGATTTTGTGAATTCACATGGAATTGTCCTGCCTGGCTAAATCCCATTTGTAGAATAACACATTTTAATTTACTACTCCTAAATTAACATATTTTAACCTATAAGATAGTTCATCTAAAATATATTTCTTCTTGACTATTTGCAAAACCAAGGTCCCCAAGTTCTTGTTTAGGAAGAAATGGTTTTTAGGAAGAGATGAGCATAGGTCTTCTACCTCTGAACAGTATAATGTTTTGTATCTTCTTCAGAAGAAATCTGCTAGAAATAACCAATGGTTTGTTACTGTTACTGTTGTTTCTGTTTTGATGTACACCTTGTGTTGACATTTATGGGACTTCAACTTTAGGAACTCTCACCCTCCCTTTCAGTTGCTTTGGCCAAATGGTTTGGAATCGTCCTGGTTGCCTCCATTTTGATGCCAAACCACATCCAATTTATCCAGAATCTGCCATTGTCTGGACACCAGCATTTCCATCCAGAGTTAAGCCATCACTCTCTCTCTCTTTAGTACTATACTACCCTCCTAATGGACCTCCATGCTTTCTCCATGGTCCCCCTAGAATATTGATCGAAGTCATGATGTTTCATTTAAACTTCCCTCACACCATTTTGGAGCCCTATTCAAACACAGCCAAAATTTTCCCATTTCAGAGTAAAAGAAAAAAATCTGTTACATGTTTCATAATGTTCTACATTGCCTTCCCCCAGCTCTCACTCCTTATGTTTCTGATTTCATTTCTGACTGCTCTCTACCTTACTCACTCTGCTCCAGACACACTACTCTAACTTTTGTCTGGAAATCCAAGATTTCTCTGCCTAGATGTCCTTGTGCATGTTGTTCCCTCCCAGAAATGCTCTTCCCTTATCCAAACTGTTTTATTCCTCTGTTCCTTCTGTATCCATCATACCTCGAATTACATCTTTACTGACTTTTATTCCTCTTTTATACATGTATATTCAGCATTATATCATACTTCATAATCTACTTATAATAAGATATTATTGTTTGCCTTCCTCACCAGGATATAAGATGAGCTATCTTGGTCTGTTTTAATGACTGCCGTATCTCTGGAACAGTGCCTGACGTGGAGTATACACTCAATTAATATATGTTGACTGAATGACATTGTTTATTCACATTTTTGAATTCCCAGGATCTTAGAACTTAGCACTGTTTTGAGAGTCAATTACATGGGTAGATACTCTCTGTTGTCTTTTAAATTTGAAATTGAACACCTTTATGTTATTCTTGATGAGTTAATTATGTAGAATGAGGCAATTTGCTTCATTGAGTAGACAACTTGCCCAAAGGAAGGATTATCAGTCAATTGCTTTATAACCTCAATCTTCTAGACTCCCGTAGAACCCTCAATTTTGATAGCAGTCAATGCCTTGGATTTTCTTTTATCATTATTTGTAGTACTATCAGTTACATAAGTGAATATATGGCATTTAGTTATTGAATGGGGTATAAGTAAAAAAAAAAAACAAAAAACTATTTTTCTTGATTAAATCTTCTATAGTTTTTTTTTTTTAAATTTAGTTAACTGAGAGATCTTAAGGGAGAGAGAGATTCCCCCCCCCCCAAATATGGGACTAAATTATGGCTGTTCTGAACACACCTCTTCATCTGATAACTGGAAACATCTTAAAAGAGGGCCCTGCAGCTGCCCACAGAACGCCTCTCTTCAGAGTCAAGCTGGTTTTCTAGCCAGGCGTGTTCCCTTCTGTTCCATTTTCCTAAGGAAATAAAAGAATTCTACAGCTGGCTAGCTCAAGTGGCTACTGAATAATATGGGCTATGGTATTTTGGAAAGATAGATGCCTTCTAGTTACTTATCAGAATAAAAGTGTTGTAGGTATTATCGAGGAGAAGGATCTCAAACTTACTGCTGCACAGTTTTTTCCCACTGTTTGGTTCAGAGGATAGTGTGAAGGGAACTGTCTTATTCTATACCTCATCCTGTAAATTAATCATGACTTCAAAGAGGTGTCTCTTTGAATCGCACCACCCATTACCACCCCATTACTCAAGCCCCTTTAAATTTCCTTGTCTTAAAATTACGCTGTCATTGCTTACACTGAAAGGTGTTGTAAGAAAAAGTGATTGGACACTAATTCTATTCACTTGTGAGAATAGAATTCTAATGCTTGTGAGAATCTTTACCTTAGGTTATGCGGTATCCAGTTTAGGAAGACTCACAGGGCAAAGCTTTTCATGGCCTTGGCGTTTCTCCTGTGCCGTTGGCCTGTTTTTGGATGGTGGACGCTGTGGCACAACAAATGAAATCCATTACTTCTGTTGCAATAAAAATGAAAGCCAAAGCCATGGTCATCCTCTAGGAAAAAGTCTGAAGCCCTCTACCCTGATTGAGATCATGCTTTGAAGTCAAACTTGCTGAATTTCAAAGCAGCCTCTGCCGCCTGCCCGCAGCAGGACCTTAGCTAGTGGCTCAGACTCCCTTTGCGTCAGCTTGGTGAGTGAGGAGAACTCTTAGAGGACAGTTGTCCTGGTTATACATGGCAATTTGTAAAAATGCTTAAAACCATAATTTATCAAAATAGAAATGTGGGGGGGGGGCAGATTATGGAGTCATTATCATGTATTTTGTATACTAACATTTTGAATTTTTAAAATTAGCACTATTCCATTTTTATTTTACCCTGTTTTCTTCATTTACTTCTTTTAAAATAATTTATTATCCAAAGTGTATTATATATTTTAAATATATATAAGTCCTCTCCGTTCAAAAACTGCATTAATTTCTTTCTGATAAGAGATAGATAAATAGAATAGATAGATAATTAGAATAGATCCAAATGGATGTATCTATCTATCCATCTTACACCTATCTTGATATAAATATAAAACACATGTATATAACTAATAATAAATTCTTATTTACATAATAAAATCTGTATTTACATAGATTTATGGGTTTAATAAGTTGAAGAGTTTCTTCATTCATTTATGTCACTTTCAAAAAGATGGTGAAGATCTAAATAGCATAGTGAGATTATTGTTTTTTCAAACCAGGAGAGAATGACCATGCTTTCTGGAGTTGTATCCTGGGTTCAGTAGGTATAAAATGCATATAAAAGTTTAAGTGAATTTAAGATGCCACAATACCTTAAGGAATAATGCATTACATGTATTATAAATTATAAATTAGTTTACCTATACTATGTTATACTAAAGCAGATTTAGGGTCATAGAAGAAGCTTTGATTTTAGAGTAATTTAGTAACATTAAAATCTATTATAAAAATTTTAGTGGGAGTACTGTGAATTTAGTGACAATCTATTATAGAAATTTGTCAACGGCTTGATATTCTCCTGTCAAGTGTGATTATAAATGTAGAGAATGTAATTCACTGTGAATCTCAATGCATATATATATCTAAAGTGCTTGGAGATTTTTCAAAAGTTACTCTACGCTGTAATCCTTATGTAATTGGTAATCTTCTGAAAAAGTGTTTTAAAATTATTTTCTTTCTTTATTCATTGTCTCTTATGGGTCCTCTGGCTTCCTTCCAACCAAAATCATTTTTCTGTTTATTCCCATCATAATTATATAAGCTGATACTATAACTCCCTCACAGAGATCTAAAAGTCCATGGTACTAGAATTTGATATACTAACTGATACACAATAGTATAAAATTATAAAACACCTTGTTTTTTATTGATGCTATTCTTGTTGTTATAATTATATATAATGCCCAAGGTACATTTCAAAGTATGCATGTGCCATTTTTAATCCTAACAGTGGAGAAATTTGAAAACTTCAGTTAGTGGACAATCTAAAATATTATACTTTTCTTTTTTAAAATATCTTTTTCTGACAAAAAATGATCAAGTAAAATTACCCTCCACCAAACACACACACAGAGAATTCAAATTCACTTTGAATATTTCACACATTGCTGATGTACAACAGCTAAAGTGAAGTGACACCCTTTGTTAGTATGCTTACATGATAGTTCCTATGAGGTTTTCTTTTTTTTTTTTTTTTTTGGAATTTATGTAATTATCTCTCTATCTATCTATGGAGAGTTAGAAGGAATGAATTAAACATATTTACTCTAAACCACTTAGTTTTTTTCTTTAATTTTTAAGTGATACTCTTCAAAAGGCTGTGGGTGAGCTTACAAAAATATATATACATATAGTAGACAATTTTAAAACAAGGTAAATTAAGAGACAGAAAACAACAGGACAAATAAAATGAAGTTAGGTGCAACATAATTTGAATACCATTACTACTTTAAGCTAAATAATATAGTATACATTTTATTGGGATCAATAATCTACTTTCCTTGTTAATGAGATACTGTCAGCACACATAAATAAATGTTTACCATTACACCTAGCTGTAAGGCATAAAACTAGCCTTTAGCAGCCCTTCTTATCATCTCTCATTTAAGGGGAAACCAAATCAAAACCTACAGACCACACTGAAAAGCAAGCAGTGTGTATTTGTGGTACATGCTGCTTGGTTGATAGACATTATTGCTTTCCTGCCATGGGCTAACAGGATACATTAATTCACCTTTGAGGCTTAATCATGTGCAAGGAAATGGAAAAATGTTTGATAATAACCTTTATGGGCCGTTGGTTGTAAAGATGCTTATTTATTAGGCAAAACAGCCATTTGGGGTAGATAAGAAGATCAATAATGGCCTTGAAGTGCTTTCTTAACTGTGCACTTTTCAACCCAGAACTTACATATGTAAAATATGACAGGTAGTAAATATTAGACTCTAAAGCAATGGATATTTGCTGTGACTCGAAATGTGTATAAATTGTCTATGCTGTTATTTAACAATTAATACACATTCATTAAAAAAGTTTATTGAGGGCCTATTGATGCCCTTTAATTAGGGGAAAGTAGACAGAGTAGATTCAAAAGTGTACATTATATAATTATGTACATTAATGAAGTTGAGTCTAGCCTAAGACACCATAAACCAACCGAGAATCATTTCTATCCTATGTACAATTATTTCAGCTTTTGTTAGTTCTGTGGTTTTTATATATTGAACTTCAGATTTTATAATATCATATTTGCATAATATAAAATCCATCAAAAGAAGTGGCTTATATAAATTAATTATTCAAAAAAATTTAGTCATGCTAAAAAGCAATATTTTACTACGATTTTCCTTCATTTACTTAAATATCTCCAATTCTTTTCTAAAATTGATGAATCAGACATTTGTATTTTAAAGTTTATTTATTACTCTCTATCTCTTATTGAATAATATATGAAAATTATTTTGGGCCATGGAAACGTAAATTTCAAATACCCCAGAGGAAGCATAATTATCCTGATTTTTAGTCAGACAACTCTTTCTACATTGCACAATTCTTTTTTCTCTTATGTAGTAACATTCTATTAGTGTCCTTTCTTCTTCACTCAGCACACATTTCTTCCTTATTAACCCACTGGTAGGTGTCTTTGGATATCCTTCTGCCATCGTCTTTTTTCTGAACCTTTGTCTGTACCCTCCCTGCCATCACCCTGCACAGTTTTGGCTCAATCATTACAGCTGCTATAGGTTAAGTGGTGTCCCCTGAGAAGATATGTTGAAGTCCTAACCCTCAGTACCTGTGAATGTTATTTGAAAATGGGGTCTTTACAGACATAATCATTAAAGATGAAGTCCTAGAGTGGGCTGTAATCCAATATGGCAGGGTTCCTTATTAAAAAGAGAAAAAAAGACACAAAGACAGATATACACAGAGAAAAGATGATGTGAAGACATATGGAGAAAACATCATGTGATGATGAAGGCAGAGAATAAAGTGATGCTTACACATGACAAGGAAATTCTGGGGATTGCCAGCAATACCAGGGGCTAAGAGAAGGACATGGGGTATATTCTTCCCCAGAGCCTTCTGAGGAAGCATGGCCCTCTGACATTTTGATTTCAGACTTACAGGCTCCAGAACTCTGAGACAATAAGGTACCTGTTGTTTTAAGCCACCCAGTTTGTAGCTCTTTGTCATGGCGACCTTAGGAACCTAATATAACTACCATTGGTCTCCTCAACATCAACAGCCATAATGTAGAGCCCTTTCAAAACAATGGCAAGTGAAATTGGAGATAGTTCCACCACAATGTCAGTAAGGCAATCTGTGCACTCGGTGATCATTCTCTCCATCTTTGACTAGAACCATTTCTCTCCTTTATTTCTTTACTTCAGCATCTTTCTCTCCTCAATTCCAATTACATTTAGCAGCAACTGTGTTTCCCAATCTCAGGAACTAAAGCATTGAGTGGGAATTCACTGTCTCTCAGTTTTTCCACATTCATTCTTATTCCCCATTTTCACGGCTAATTGAAATAAAAACAAACAAACAAAAATCCTCCCATTTTCTGCCAAAAGCGAATGCCTCTACCCATGTTCAGACACAGTTTCTATGTCACTACCAGTATCCTAATTCTGACCTTTGCAGAAGGTTCAGTACAGGGCTCAGTCTATTTCAGCTGAAGAGGGCATTTGAGGTCTTCAGAGAGTTAGTGAATTAAAGAGTTCTGAAAACTGGATATGATGATCTGACAATAACAGAGAGGAGGCTATGAAAGAAATTGCAGGAGAGTGGAGGTCAAATCACTGAGGTGAATCAGAGTAAACAATAGGACTAGAAAAGCCAGTAGGGCCAGAGGAGATATTCTGAACATAAGAATTTGCCCTATGGTAAAATAAAGGCAGCTTGGGATCAATGAGTGCCTTGACAAGTTGCTTTGGACTGTTTTGCTTTGGGGACCTACTTGTCATAAAAAATCAAAACTTGATGCTTTCATGGTTTATGGTTTGCCTTATATCTTTAATTGTTTTCTCTTTCTGGAAACTAAACATTTTTCCCTTCTGCTAGCTCCTTTTGACATGAAATAAACCTATTTAAAACCCTCCCATCTTTTAAAAACTAGACTTTAAAAACCATTCCCTCAGAAGAAATAAAAATAAAACAAATCCATGCCGTTTCTAAATTATGCCTTTCTATACAGCCACATGATTTCCTTTTATTCCTCAACCTTTTGAAATATTTGTTCAGCTTCTGATGAACTGAGTTTTTGGCTGATTCTTCAGTGGTCTCTATATTGTCAAAGGCAGTGCAGTTTTTGGTTCGTACCTTTTTTAAACTTTATGTACTCTTTCTGAACTTAACTACCCATCACCAGTCTCAAGACCGTCCCTCTTTCATTTTCACTCTCTTCCTTCATTTTTTTCTTCCCTAGTCTGTCTCTCTTAGTTTTTTATTTTTTTTCTCCCTGGTGGTCAATTTCTCTGAGAGATCTCTTCAATTTCTATGTGGTCAGCTATCCTCTATTTGCTAAAGTCTCTCAAATTAAGATTTCTGACCCAAAACTTTCCTCTGAATTAAAAACTCTTGGATTTACTAATTCCCAAGAAATGTAAAGCTTGGCAAGCTTTACAAGCTAATTGTATTTCCTCTCAAGAATATACCTTCTCTTCCTTTATAAATTGTATTCATGACATGACTAAATATCTCTGGAAACCATACTTTTTTCATTCTTACCACTACTCTCCTAGTTGCAGACTGTGTTTTCATTCCCCTTGTCCGTTTCAATATCATCTTAATTGGACACTTTGCATTCAATTTTTGCCCTCTAATTCATCCCACATTCTGCTCCTGAAACTAGAATCTTAACACATTGCCACCCTTCTTGAAATTTCTCAGTGGCAGTCATAAGCTACATCAAATCAAGTCCAGTTTCGTAGAATGATAAACAATGCAGCACTATTCTGAACTGAGTCCACACCTCCAATTCCTATCTCACAACTTCCGCATCTGCTTTTTCATTTTTGGCTATAGAGCTATTACTGGTAGTTTTTCAAATTAGCTAAACTTCCTCATGGTTCCATGGCTTTGAACATGTTACCTCTGCTTGGGTTGCCTTTCCAATCAAACATTGTTCAATAGATTATCTCCTAAAGCTGGCATGCTTGTCAAGACGAAACTAAAATATCACCTTCTTGGGATTTATTTTAATCCTTCTGGGTTTGGTAAGGTGCCTTTATTTGGGAACTGGCATTATTACAGTTAATTACTTGAGTTATGCAAAGGCAGGGCTTATGCTTCATTCACTTTTGTGACCTCATTACTCAGCCCAGGTCCAAGTCTAGAGCAGACCTTTGAATATTTGTTGATTAAATGTGACTGTCTCTGCTCTGTCCCACTTTGGATCTTCACACACAAATCTGGCTGGAGAGCTGCATAAGCACTATTGACACACTTCTTACTCTACCGCTTGAAAAGCATGATTTCTTTGGTGTTGGTCTGTATGTTGAGCAGTCATTTTCAAACATTAGTGTGTATAAGAATTGCCTAGAGAGCTTGTTAAGATAGTTAACTTGGACTCATACCCGGAGGTTTTGATCCAATAAGTCAAGGTAGGGTCCACGGCATCCTAACGTGCTCACAGGTGCTTCTTCAACAGGATGATTCTGAGAACCCCTAGTGTAGAATATAGTTGAGAGGAAAGAAAAAAGTTATTTCCCCCTGCCTTTGGAGAACAGTCAGGCAAGACATCTGAAGTCTCTTTGTGAAATTATGTTACTTTTTATCATCTTTAAATTTTCAAAATTAGATTTGTTTATTCCAGTTGTCTTATGGGTAGAGTGGTGATAATAGCAATAGGGTTAGGTGATGAGGATATGAAAATAGAAACAGTGCTCTATGTATACCTTTCTGCAGGGTTCCCTCTGCCTATTCCTTTTAAAGGCATTGCCTTTTCCCTACTTATTGTTATGTCTTTATTGAATCTATAGGTTAATGTGTATCTGGTCTATAGAGTCTTCTTTGGTTGTACTACTACTACTACTAGTACAATTTTAAATTTGAGAAAATTTTAAAGTATATTTAAAAAATATATTTGCTTTTAGATGTCATTTGATGTCAGTACAAAGTAGTAGGTTTAACAAATTAGCTGTTTTTATGCTTATTTCACCAGTTAGAATGCTGAGATTCAAAGATGTTCACCGTGGTCCTGTGATTAGAAGGTCCCAAATTTGGTACTAAATTTGTAGACTGTCACCTAGATTAGTGGGCATTTAAATGCACCACTCATCAGACATAATGGGTGCTCATGAACATTTATGTAGATCAAAGTGGCTACAGGACATGCTGACACTGACATCTTTAGTAATAATATTTACAATATGAAGGACAGAGCTTTTAGAGCCAGACTCCCCTAACTCAAGTTTAGCTCAGCAAATTACTACTTACTGTATATCACTGAGGGAGTGAGTTAACATCTCATAATGAGCTTATGATTCTCATCTCATAATTATCATTTGTAAGATGGAAACAAGGATTGTTGTGAATGTTAAATGTTACTATATAGATATTGGATTCTGGAACGTAGCTTTAGGGCAGAAGAGAGATTAGATAAAAATGGGTTTATGAATAGGAAAGAGGTCAATTAATTGAGTACATGGTCTGATGCCACTGATCAGATAGAATGTGGAGAAAATTTGACATGATACAGGTATCATGACAAGATAATATAATTTGCATGATATTGCTAAAAATGACATCACAATTTAAAAAACAAGTCTAATTAAATATGAGGAAAGTTGATTAATTTCTGGAAAAGTAAAATTAAGTTTAAGAAATGTGAAGAATTATTCTTTTGAAATTTATCTTATTGTAAAAATAAATTATAGTCATTTAAAAAATTGTAGTTATTTTAAAATATGAAAGTTTTAAAAATTCCATTCACCTGAAATACAACCTATATTATTCATTTTTTAGGTGTAAAGGGATATGCCATCTGCATGTTTGTAGGGGTGTGTGTGTGTGTGTGTGTGCGCATGTGTGTGTAAAACTTATTGTCACTATAAAGGATTTATCAAGATAAAATTAAACATTTCCCCTTTTACTACTCTTTATTTTTTATTTCCTTAGGTCTCTCTTTCTTGATAGCCAAATTATTTTGATGTTACGACATACTAATTTATGTGCTATGAAATTAGAGTGGGGTTATGCTATACTTAGCGTAACAATAACAAAAGGTCTGATCAGGAGGAAAAAAATAATGGCCAACTGCCCATTAATTTGTATCACTGGGTCATGGTTTGTTTTTTTGGCTTTTTTTCTTGAATTTAGAAGGAAATACTTGTCTTTTATAAAGCAGTTTTATTGAAACTAAACCTTCTCCACATATTTTTAACTTGTGCATTCACCTTCACAGACATGCTTAAATTTTTATAAATGATTTCTGTTAGATTTAAAGATTTCAGTCAACTGAGAAGACGCAATGCAGTGAGATTCTGCATCTGAACTGGTAACAGTTCATTCTTTTCATATTGCAAAGTATATTCTTGCAGAAACTGAATTTATGACATCATTTTCTGTGTAGGTTGCATGGCATCTGATCCATAGTGACAGAAAAAAAATAATAATTCCAGAATATCTGCAGTATATTTTGTTGAATGTTAACAGAGGTTCAGATGCGTTTCATTTCTGACCTTGTGAAATGCTTTCTTGCTTATGAAATGCTTTATACATCAAATGCACAAACAGCTTCCAGGGCTTCAGCTGCTCGCACAAGGATACATTTCTGAAAACAAATGTTGTTCAGGTCAGTTTCACCAATGTCAATTTTCTTCTATTATTTCATGGCATGAGAAATGCATGGTATATTACATTTTAAATGTGATGCAGAGAAGTCATAATGCTCATTTGTTTCATGTGAATACTCCTTGTTCTATGGTGTTAAGAAAAATTTATTCAAGCTATCAAACCAGCTAATATTTCCAGTCGGATTTAGAGAATACTGTTTCTATTATGAACTGCTCATAATAATTCAATACGTGTGTATGTGTCTGTCTCTGAGTTGTGTGTGTGTGTGTGTGTGTGTAAATAGTATGTTATTTGAGTTGAAAATCCAAGTATCTAAACATTGTAAGCAACAGCAAAATTCTGAGGCTGTGAATTTTTAATATTTGTATATGTTTAGGATATTTGCAGTACTTAAATTGAGAAAATATTCAGGGTGCTAAAAAAAGCAGAAAAGTTTTAGATTATTTTCAAAAATTATAATAAACAGAAAAGTAATCAAATATTAGAATTAGAGGCAGCTGTGGAGAATGAGGCACAGTTTTATCCTTGAATTCAAATTTGCATAAATATTTTTTAGATCTTTCCATATGTCTAACATTCTAAAATGTGTGACTCAGAGACTGATCAATTCTGATTTGGTGGTAAGAGATTATAGAGAAACTAAGTTGAACTTCTTTTTGAGTATTATTTCACAGTAAAGTTAGTGTAATTTTCTACAAATTGAAAAAGAAAATCACACCTCTAGTTGCATTATTTTGCCTAATACAAATCCTCTTAGGCACAGAATCAGAGTTCTTGCGCAATAGTCTTAGGAGAGTTTTCCAAAATTATACTTGGGTGAAAATGTAGCCCGTATTAGTAATGAAATATCAGGATGGTATTCTCCTCATTTAATTTTTAAAGGAAGATATTCAACTTAAGCGGAGAAAAAATTCTCAAAAACAACTATTGTCTAGGCTGTAGAAACTATGAAGAATTAATGCAGTTTGCAACTTTGTGAGAGATGCTGTGATTCAGGTGAATGGTTTTTGTTTTATCCAATCAGTGTCCTCACTGCATAGACCCTGTAGTGTGTGTTTGGGGAATAACAAGTATCCCCTTAACAGTTTCAATGAGTTGCATCATGAACTTGGTCACCAGAGATAAAGGCAGGAAATGAAGAAATATTGTTCAAGCTGGTCTGCTGAGTCACTTCATACTCCGGGAACCCAAGGCTGTCACCGATGTTTAGATGAAAGTGCTGTAGATCTAGACAATTATGTTAATACCGGGCACATTAGAAAAGGGTTAATGCACACCAAGATTTTGAATATTTTCTCAACCAACAATCATGAAGAAAAATTGTAAATTATTCTCACACGAAGAAATACACCCAAATAGCAAGGTGTAATTTTATGTATCATTTTTTCTCATTTAAACCTCATATTCTTCTTGCAAATGAAATATACACTATGGTAATTCAAATTACTGGTACATTGTACTTTTTTCTCACAATGAAAAGCATTATTTTCCTTTAGCATAAATATACAGATAGTTACTGGTATTTAGCTACTATTATAAGTGGCAACTACACAATATGTGTAGCTTATTAAAAACTGCTACTGCTATGTGTAAAAAGTTACCTAACTAAATACTGAACTTGTCTGTCTCCATTAATATCAAGATTTTAATTTATAAAAGACTTGTTCTACTGACAGTAGTGGCAAAGTAAACAATGACATTTTAGAGCTATCACCCCAAATACCATATTTATATTTTTATTACGGGACTGTATGGTATGCATATAATTCCTTGCTTACATACCTTGTTCTTTCATTAGCCTTTGAGCTCCCTCAGTACAAAGGTGATATATAATTAATACCTTTATTTCTAACATTAAATACAATATGTGGTATGTAATTGGTAATAAAAAGTAAGTATATGTCAAAAATAGCAAACAAATATACAAGGGGAAGTGAAATAAATATATTGATATAATTTCATTTAATATTATTTTAAAACAATACCATTAAATGTACTCATTCAGTTGGAGAGCTGAATGACAAGATACATTTCCTTCATCTCAGTAACTAAGTTTAGTCTTCGGAAAAGTCAGTTCTAAAGATAAAGCGTATAATTGAAGTTCTAGGTTATCATTGAGCTTGGTATACATTAATTATGAGAGAGCCTGCAAACTGTAATTTATTTGTGCTGTAACTACTGCTAGAAATCCAAATGAATGCAGAAAGGGCTCTCTCTGAGAAGAGATGACTATAATATAACTAGGCAAAATGCAGAAACACTGTTGTGTAGAAAAATAACTTCTGTGATGAATTGACTCTCAAACATAATAAAATATACCAATATTTTTGCTTGTTTTTCCTTGGAAGGGTTTTTCAAGTAATCCATAAAGATGAATTGCAGTACAGCATTACAAACGATGTGCAAGCCTTGGGAATTAGCTCTGCACAGTATAGCTGTGGCACAGAAGTGAGTTCACTGGCCTCAAATGCAATTTGACTTCTAATCCTTACATTGCATTGCAAGATCCTATAATAATTAGTCTCAGATAATTGAAGTCATAAAGGTGTTAGCTAAAAACGTTAGTTAAAAGAGAGAACTCCCTGGTGAAATCAGCAGGGTCTCAGAGAAAGTCATTAGTCAATGAGGTCAAGTAGATTCGTGGTCTGGTACTGAGTGTTTAGATGCAAGACAAAATTTATTTTTTTGTACAGACCATAAGTTGATTGGTCTTAGGAGAGTGACAGACATCACTCACAAGAAGGATGTAGGCCTAACTCAAATGTCAATCCTTCAGATTTTAGTGGGAAAGAATAACACAAGAAGATCAGGATATACATGTTGATTAATCAGCATGTTTTGTGTCTCATAAAATCCATTATGATAAAGCCAAATTATAATCTTAATGATTCTTAATGGACTCAAAACAAGAAAATTAATTGAATTAATCAGTGGAAAATGCCATAGAGGAGTGCTTGTCTCCTGTCACTGTCAAATAGAGCATACATTCTCAGGTCCCAGCATCATTTCTCCTCACCAGCGTTATGGAAAAGCTGACACCTAAAAAACATCTTTAAAGTTTCCTGTTGTTTGGGCTCCATGTGGTCAACTACTTATTAGTAAACCCAGTTTTCTTTAGATACGCTACCATTAGCAGTTATACTGGTGTCTTCTAAACTGTGTTCCTTGGAACAGTCTTTGGGGAAATGATAATAATAATGGCAAGAGAAGTGATCCATGATCAAAAGGTTAGGAAAATTACTGCAATCTGTACGGTCCTCAGAGAATCACAGTGCGAAGAAGGGTACTAGATATTCAGGCCCACATTAAAAAAACATACACACATGTAACATTCAACATTGTTTAATGAGGTATTTCCCTACAGTTTCTCCCCAGGACACGTGGTAACATCCCAAAATACAAGGTTTTCTGGAATAGTGTTCTTGTACTGAAGTTCATATTTTGCTTTTGCATTTATTAAAATATCCATATGCTGATCTAGCAAAAGCACATGTTTGTTCTTGTTTGTTAATAATAGCTTTATTGAAGTATAATCAACATATGGTAAACTGCACATACTTAAATTTTACAATTTGATAATTTTCTGACATTTTTACACATCCATGAAACCATTATCAAAATCAAGATAATGAACATGAAAAAATGTCTATAAGCCTCTTTGTAATCCCTCCATTCGGACCCAGGCAAACAATGGACAGATTTCTGTTAGTATGCATTTTATGACATGTATAAATTTTATATAAATTGAATCCTACAATAGTTTGGTTGTTTGGTGGAGGAGAGGGTCTAGTTTATTTCACTCAGCATAATTATTCTGTGATTCATCCATGCTGTTTATTCATTTTTAGTGCTAAATTGTACTCCATTGTGTAGATGAATACACAAACTGTGTTATATCTATCTGTTCAGGAACATTTGCTTGTTTGATCATTTTTTCTGGTTTTTGGCTATTACAAATAAAATTTGATAAACATTTGTTTACAAGTCTCTGTTTAGACGTATGCTTTCATTTCTCTTGGATTAATGCCTAGGAGTGGAATGTCTGAATCATATTATAGAAGTATGTTTCACTTCTGAAACTATCAAAATATTTTCCAAAATGTTCTTACCATTTCATTGTCTCAACAGCAGTGTATGAGATTTCCTGTTTCTCCACATCCTCACTAATACCTGCCAGGATACAACTTTATTTTTTTTAATTTTATTTTTTTGAGTATAAAATAATATTTAATTGACATTAATTTTTTCCTGGGCACCATCTCTTTTCTTTTTTTTTAAAATAGATCTCTATTGGAGTATAACTGCTTCACAATACTGTGTTAGTTTCTGTTGTACAGCAAAGTGAATCAGCCATATGCCTCAATATGTCCCCATATCCCCTCCCTCTTGAGCCTCCCTCCCATCCTCCCTATCCCACCCCTCTAGGTCATCGCAAAGCACCGAGCTGATCTCCCTGTTCTATGCTGTTGCTTCCCACTAGCTAACTATTTCACATTTGGTAGTGTATATATGTCAATGCTTCTCTCACTTCACCCCAGCTTCCCCCTCCCACCGCATGTCCTCAAGTCCATTCTCTATGTCTAAATCTTTATTCCTGTCCTGCAACTAGGTTCATCAGTACCATTTTTTTTGATTGCATATATATGCATTAGCATACGGTATTTGTTTTTCTCTTTCTGACAATTCACTCTGTGTGACAGACTGTAGGTCCATCCACCTCACTATAAATAACACAATTTCATTTCTTTTTATGGCTGAGTAATATTCCATTGTATATATGTGTCACATCTTCTTTATCCATTCATCTGATGATAGACATTTAGGTTGGTTCCATGTCCTGGCTATTGTAAATAGAGCTGCAATGAACATTGTGGTACATGTCTCTTTTTGAATTATGGTCTTCTCAGAGTATATGCCCAGGAGTGGGATTGCTGGGTCATATGGTAGTTCTATTTTTAGTTTTTAAGGAACCTCTATACTGTTTTCCATAGTGGCTGTATCAGTTTACATTCCCACCAACAGTGCAAGAGGGTTCCCTTTTCAACACACCCTTTCCAGCATTTATGGTTTCTAGATTTTTTGATAATGGCCATTCTGACTGGTGTGAGGTGATACCTCACTGTAGTTTTGATTTGCATTTCTCTAATGATTAATGATGTTGAGCATCTTTTCATTTGCCTCTTGGCCATCTGTATGTCTTCCTTGTTGAAATGTCTATTTAGGTCTTCCCATTTTTTTATTGGATTGTTTGTTTTTTTGATATTGAGATCCATGAACTGTTTGTATATTTTGGAGATTAATCCTTGGTCTGTTGTTTCATTTGCAAATATTTTCTCCCATTCTGAGGGTTGTCTTTTTATTGTTTATGGTTTCCTTTGCTGTGCAGAAGCTTTTAACTTTACTTAAGTCCCATTTGTTTATTTTTGTTTTTATTTCCGTTACTCTAGGAGGTGGGTCAAAAACGATCTTGCTGTGGTTTATGTCAAAGAGTGTATTTCCTATGTTTTCCTCTAAGAGTTTTATAGTGTCTGGTCTTACATTTAGGTTTTTGATCCATTTGGAGTTTATTTTTGTGTATGGTGTTAGGGAGTGTTCTAATTTCATTCTTTTACATGTAGTTGTCCAGTTTTCCCAGCACCGTTAATTGAAGAGGCTGTCTTTTCTCCATTGTATGTTCTTGCCTCCTTTGTCTTAAATTAGGTGACCATATGTGCGTGGGTTTATCTCTGGGCATTCTATCCTGTACCATTGATCTATATATCTGTTTTTGTGCCAGTGCCATACTGTCTTGATTACTGTAGCTTTGTGGTATAGTTTGAAGTTGGGGAGCCTGATTTCTCCAACTCTTTTTCCTTCTGAAGATTGCTTTGGCTACTTGGGGTCTTTTGTGTTTCCATATGAACTGTAAAATTTTTTGTTCTACTTCTGTGAAGAATGCCATTGGTAGTTTGATAGGGATTGCATTGAATTTGTAGATTGCTTTGGGTAGTATAGTCATTTTCACAATATTGATTCTTCCAATCCAAGAACATGGTATATTTCTCCATCTGTTTATGTCATCTTTGATTTCTTTCATCAATGTTTTATAGTTTTCTGCGTACAAGTTTTTCGCCTCCTTAGGCAGGTTTATTCCTAGTCATTTTATTCTTTTTGTTGTGATGGTTAATGGAATTGTTTCCTTAATTTCTCTTTCTGATTTTTCGTTGTTGGTGTATAGGAATGCCAGAGCTTTCTGTGCATTAATTTTGCATCTTGCAACCTTACCAAATTCACTGATTAGTTCTAGTAGTTTTCTGGTAGCATCTTTAGAATTTTCTATGTATAGTATCATGTCATCCGCAAACAGTGACAGTTTTATTTCTTTTCCAATTTGTATTCCTTTTATTTCTTTTTTTTCTCTGATTGCCATGGCTAGGACTTCCAAAACTATGTTGAATAAGAATGGAAAGAGTGCACATCCTTGTCTTGTTCCTGATCTTAGTGGAAATGCTGTCAGTTTTTCACCATTGAGTATGATGCTTGCTATGGGTTTGTCATATATGGCCTTTATTATGTTGAGGTAGGTTCCCTCTATGCCCATTTTCTGGAGAATTTTTATAATAAATGGGTATTGAATTTTGTCAGAACCATTTTCTACATCTATTGAGATGATCATATCGTTTTTATTTCTTAATTTGTTAATGTGGTGTATCACATTGATTGAATTGCATATATTGAAGAGTCCTTGCATACCTGGGATAAATCCCGCTTGATCATGGTTTATGATCCTTTTAATAGGGTTGGATTCTGTTTGCTAGTATTTTGTTCAGGATTTTTTCATCTATGTTCATCAGCGATACTGGTGTATAATCTTCTTGTTTTGTGATATCTTTTTCTGGTTTTGGTATCAGGGTGATTGTGGCTTCGTAGAATGAATTTGGGAGTGTTTCTCCCTCTGCAAATTTTTGTAAGAGTTTAAGAAGGATCGATGTTAGCTCTTCTCTAAATGTTTGATAGAATTCGCCTGTGAAGCCATCTTGTCCTGAACTTTTGTTTGTTGGAAGATTTTCAATTATGGTTTCAAATTCATTACCTGTGATATGTCTGTTTACATTTTCTAATTCTTCCTGGTTCAGTCTTGCAAAATTGTACCTTTCCAAGAAATTGTCCATTTCTTCATGGTTGTCCATTTTATAGGCATGTAGTTGTTTGTAGTAGTCTCTTATAATCCTTTGTATTTCTGCGGTTCAGTTGTTAATTCTCCTTTTTCATTTCTAATTTTATTGATTTGCATTCTCTCCCTTTTTTTCTTGATGAGTCTGGCTAAGAGTTTATCAATTTTTTTATCTTCTCAAAGAACCAGCTCTTAGTTTTATTGGTCTTTGCTATTGTTTTCTTCGTTTCTATTTCATTTATTTCTGCTGTGATCTTTACGATTTCTTTCCTTCTACTGACTTTGGGTTTTCTTTGTTCTTCTTTCTCTAGTTGTTTTAAGTGTAGGGTTAGATGGTTTATTTGAGATTTTTCTTGTTTCTTGAGGTGAGATTGAATTGCTATAACCTTCCCTCTTAGAACTGCTTTTGCTGCATCCCATAGGTTTTGGGTCATCGTCTTTTCACTGTCATTTGTTTCTATGTATTTTTAAATTTCTTCTTTGATTTCTTCAGTGGTCTTTTTTTTATTTAGTAGCACACTGTTTAGCCTCCATGTATTTGTGTTTTTACAGTTTTTTTTCCTGTAATTGATTTCCAATCTCATAACGTTGTTAGAAAAGATGCTTGATATGATTTCGATTTTCTTGAATTTTCTGAGGCTTGATTTGTGACCCAAGGTGTGATCTATCCTCGAGAATGTTCTGTGTGCACTTGAGAAGAAAGTGTATTTTGCCACTTTTGGTTGGAATGTTCTATAAATATAAATTAAATCTATCTGGTCTATTGTGTCATTTAAAGCTTGTGTTTCCTTATTTATTTTCTGTTTGGATGATCTGTCTATTGGTGTAAGTGGCATGTTAAAGTCCCCTACTATTATTGTGTTACTGTCAATTTCTCTTGTCATGTTTGTTAGCATTTGCCTTATGTATTGAGGTGCTCCTATGTTGGGTGCATAAACATTTATAATTGTTATATCTTCTTCTTGGATTGATCACTTGATCATTATGTAGTGTCCCTCCTTATCTCTTGTAACAGTTTTTATTTTAAAGTCTGTTTTATCGAATACAAGTATTGCTACTCCAGCTTTCTTTTGATTTCCATTTGTATGGAATATCTTTTTCCATGCCTTCACTTTCAATCTGTATGTGTACCTAGGTCTGAAGTGGGTCTCTTGTAAGCAGCATATATATGGATCTTGTTTTTGTATCCATTCAGACAATCTGTGTCTTTTGGTTGGGGCATTTAATCCATTTACATTCAAGATTATTATCGATATGTATGTTCCTATTACCATTTTCTTAATTGTTTTAGGTTTGTTTTTGTGAGTCTTTTTCTTCTCTTGTGTTTCCTAACTAGAGAAGTTTCTTTAGCATTTGTTATAAAGCTGGTTTGGTGGTGCTGAATTCTCTTAGCTTTTGCTTGTCTGAAAAGCTTTTGATTTCTCCGTCGAATCTGAATGAGATCCTTGCTGGGTAGAGTAATTTTGGTGTAAGTTTTTCTCTTTCATCACTTTAAGTATATCCTGCCACTCCCGTCTGGCCTGCAGAGTTACTGCTGAAAAATCAGCTGGTAACCTTATGAGGATTCCTTTGTATGTGTTTGGGTTTTTTTTCCCTTGCTGCTTTTAATATTTTTTTTTTGAATTTAATATTTGTTAGTTTGATTAATATGTGTCTTGGTGTGTTTTTCCTAGGGTTTATCCTGTATGGGACTCTGTACTTCCTGGACTTGTGTGACTATTTCCTTTCCCATGTTAGGGAAATTTTTGACTATAAATTCTTCAAATATTTTCTCATCCCTTTCTTTTTCTCTTCTCCTTCTAGGACCCCTATAATTTGAATGTTGGTGCATTTAGTGTTGTCCCAGAAGTCTCTGAGTTTGTCTTCTATTCATTTCATTCTTTTTTCTTCATTCGTCTCCTCGGCAGTTATTTCCACCATTTTGTCTTCCAGCTCACTTATTTGTTCTTCTGCCTCATTTATTCTGTTATTGATTCCTTCTAGTGTATTTTTCATTTCAGTTATTTTGTTGTTCATCTCTGTTTGTTTGTTCTTTAGTTCTTCTAGATCTTTGTTAAACATTTCTTATATTTTCTCAATCGGTTCCTCCATTCTATTCCCGAGATTCTGGATCATCTTTACTATCATTACTCTGAATTCTTTTTCAGGTAGATTGCCTATTTCCTCTTCATTTATTTGGTCTTATATGTTTCTACCTTGCTCCTTCATCTGTGACATATTTTTTTGCTGTCTCGTTTTTTTTTTTTTTTTAGTGGACTTGTGTTCCTGTCTTACTGGTTGTTTGGCCTGAGGCTCCCAACACTGGATTTTGTAGGCTGTTGGATAGAGCTGGGTCTTGGTGCTGAGATGAGGACCTCTGTGACACCTCACTCCGATGAACATTCCCTGGGGTCTGAGGTTCTCTGTTAGTCCAGTGGTTCCGACACAGAGCTCCCACCTCAGGAGCTTCAGCCCAACCCCCAGCTCATGAGCCAAGATACTGCAAGCCACGTGGATTGGCAAAAAAAAAAAAGAGAGAGAACAATAGCAAAGTAAAAACTAAAATTAGACTAGGAAACTAACAGATATGTTAGGAAGAATATAAAAATAAAAATATAGATGAATCAACAACCAGAAGGTACAATAGTGCCACAATAGTAAAAAAGAGGAGGAGGGAAAAGAGAAAAAAAAACAAAAAAGTGGGCAGGAAGGCCTTGGCTGTGGAAGGTGGGGCCTAATTTAGCAAGAGCAAGGTTTGGGTGGTGGGCAGGGCCTATGCTTAGGACCCACAGGGCTGGAATAGGCCCTGGGGACTGTCAGGGGTGGAGCTTAGGCTCAAGGAACAGAAGGGGCCCAGGCATGCCCCCCACCCCTGGTCTCAGAGGGTTGGGGACCTCACCTGGGAGGCCAGCACTCTTCCTGGGCTTGAGTGGGTGGGACAATCACCCTCCACTCCTCTCCCACTCCTTCCAGAGGACCCCTCCCACCTGCCTCGGCTGAACTCCCCTCGGCCTCCTTCCTATGCCCCCAGGACCAATGTGGCCGGGGGAAGGTGGGGGGGCTTGGAGGGCAGGGGACCGGCCTGCGAGCTCAGCAGGCTCCGCAGGCCTGAGTGGGTGAGGCAAACGCCCTCCACTCCTCTCCCATTCCTCCCAGCTGGCTCCTTCCACCTGCCTCTCCTGGTCTCCCCGGCCTCAGTGCCAGGATACAACTTTATAATTTTAGTCATTCTGATATGTATGTGGTTATCACTAATCATGATTTTAATTTGCATTTCCTTAAAGATTATTGATGCTACTTATCTTGGCATGTGTTTTTTTGCCATTTGCATATCTACTATTTCAGTGTGTCTATCTTGTGGCCATTTTGGGGGAGGGCATAAGTTTTTTTTTTGTTTTCTTATTAATTTATGTGAGTCTTAGGTTTTTGCTATGCAAATATTTTTTCCAAATCTATGGCTTGTTTTTCCGTTCTCTTAAGAAGGTCTTTTGAAGAGAAGTTTTTAATTTAATGAAGTCCAAATTATCAATTTGTTCTTCTAGGGCTTGTTCTGTTAGTTCCATACCTAAGATACATGCATATATACATGTATCACCCAAGGTCATGAAAGTTTTCTACTGTGTTTTCTTCTAGAAATGTTATACTTTTAGCTTTTATCTTTAGATGTGTAGTGCATTTTGAGTTAATTTTTGAATATTGTGCCAGGTATGGATCCATGTTCTATTTTTTAATACAAATATTCAAATGTTTCAGCACCAATTGTTGAAGATACTACACTTTTTTTACACTGAACTGCCTTTGCACCTTTGTTGAAAATCAGTTCTCCTTATATATGTGGGTCTATTCTGGACTCTACCCCCTTTTGGCAATCTGTTTGGTTTTTCTACATAAGTACCATATTCTTTTGATTAATGTAGCTATAATAACACTTGAAGCAGAGATAGTTCATATCTCAAATGTGTTTTTTTTCAAAGTTGTTTGCTATTTGTGGTCCTTTGCATGTCCATATAAATTTTAGAATAATTTTGTCAATTTCTAAACAAAGTCAATTGAAAATTCGATTAGAGGTAAATCTATAGATCAAATTGAGAATATTGATATAAATATTGAATCTTCTTACACATAAACATAGTATATTTCTTCATTTATTTCAAATTTCAATTTCTCACAGCAGTGTTTGTCACTTTTATTGTAAAGGCCATTCACATCTTCGTCATATTTTTCCCTAAGAATTTTATGGTTTTGATGATATAGTTAATGGTATTGTGATTTTTAAAATTTTGATTTTCAGTTGTTGACAACTAGTATATACAGATATGATGGATTTTTGTATGTTGATCTTATGTCCTATAGACTTGCTAAACTTGCTTATTAGTTTCTGTAGCACTCATTATTTTTTGCATATAGAAAGTCTTGTCCTTTGCAAATAAAGACCATTCTACCTCTTCCTTTCCAATAATATGGATGCTGTTGTTTATTTTTCTTTCCTTACTGTACTAGCCAGAGCCTATAGTGCAATGCTGATTAAAAGCAGTAAGTACAGACTTCCATGTCTTGCCAGTAATTTTAATGGGAAGGCATTCAGTCTTTCACCATATTGGGTTATTAATATTTACCTTTATTACTTTTATCCCAAATAAAAGTGTTCTGGATCAGAGATAGATGTGCTAATTTCCTAGCTCTGCCATAATAAAATGCCATAAACTAAGGTGGTATTAAATAAAATGTATGGTATTAAATGAAATACCACAAATTAAGGTGGCTTAAAATGAACTTTATTCTCACAGTTTTGGAAGCTAGGAGTTTGACATCAAGTTGTCAGGAGGGCTATTCTCTCTCTGAAGACGCTAGGGAAGGATGAGTTTCACACTTTTCTCTTAACTTCTGGTGTTGCTAGCAATCCTTGTTGTTCCTTGGCTTATCGGTACATCACTGAAAATCTCTGACTCCTTTCTTATGTGATGTTGTCCCTCTCTCCTTTTAAAGACGCCAGACATATTGGATTATTACCCAGTCCAAAACCTCATCTTATCTTGTTTACATCTGAAAAGATCCTATTTCCAAATAAAGCTGCACTCACAGGTACTAGGGCTTAGGACTTCAACATATCTTTTTGGAAGACACAGTTCAACCTATAACAACTTACCTCTACAGGTGCTTAATTTAATCTAGTTTATATGTATAGGTACCTCATTTTATTGCACTTTGCTTTATTGCACTTTGCAGATATTGCATTTTTTACAAGTTGAAGGCTTGTGGCAACCCTGTTCCGAGCAAGTCAGTCAGTGCCATTTTTCAGTAACACTGGTTCACTTTGTGTCTCTGTGTCACATTTTGATAATTCTCACAGTATTTCAAAGATTTTCATTATTATCATATTGGTTATGTAATTTGTGGTCAGTCATCTTTGGTGTTACTACTAGGACTTGCTGAGGGCTCAGATGATAGTTAGCAATTTTTAGCAGTAAAGATTTTTTAATTAAGCTATGTACATTGTTTTTTAAGACATAATGTCATGGCATACTTTAATAGACTATAGTATACTGTAAACAGAACTTTCACATGCACTGGGAAACAAAAACATTCGTGTGACTTGCTTTATTGCAATATTTGTTTTATTGTGATTGTCTGGAAGAGAACCCACAATATTTCCAAGGTACAATTGTCATGTCCTGGCATCGCTTTGATGTGAGCACTCTTTCCATGTTTCGGTGTCCATCATGGTAGTCACCTATTTACTGACAGCATTGATTATCGACAACTGACACCCCAAATGGGTAAGTCAACAAATACTAACAATGTACATGTAACAAGTATAAAATATGCATTTTGTTTGACTTACACTGTAACATTTTTAAGTTTTAATTTTTTGTCAAGATTTGATAGTTCAGAAATTTCACATAAAACACTAAATGTCACATCAAGCTTGAAATATCAGTGACTGGGCAATGGTGGTTCTTTATTATCTCATTACATCCATTAATTGAAAGTATAATAGTAATGCCTGGCACATTCAGTGAATAATCTGCTCTCCAATTAACTATTTTTCCTAATTATTCATATTGCTTCTTAAACTAAATCCACTTCATTTCCCCATATTATCTGCCTCAGCATCATAAGCATATGTTATCTTAATCATAGATTACACTAACCCCTTGTGCTATTTGAACATCAGAACAGCTTCATAAAATCAGTATAATAAACTCACAAGAACACAAGGCTCTGAATCTGGAAGGTCATGTTGTATTCATCTTTAGAGACAACATATTGTGTATAATAGGGCATGATATTTCTTTGTTGAGTGGTTGTGTCTTCATTTATTCATAAATGAGACATTGAGTGGCGGTATCTATCTTAACAGCTTCTAATTAACAAGTCCTACCTAGATGATAGAGAACAGTTGCAAATATAGCAGTAGAGATGCTGAAATACACAGCATTAGAGATACTGATTACTTTCTATTCCAATAGTTGTTTTCCTAAATAAAATGTACTTGCACAGTCCTAAGTGGTTATCAGTATATAGTAAATTGTTTGAATCCAGATAGTTATATATATGCATTAGTTTATTTTTAGTGTCGGTCCAGGTACATTCACTTTATTTTCATAGAATTTAGCTATTACGTTGAAAAATTTGACATCGGGTACTATGGACAAACACATTTATGACAGAGCATAATAGTGGCCATTCATAATTTCTTGGAAATCCTTTCAGCTTTTACATCAACAAAATTATTTTATTTACTTTAATTGTTATTTACTTCCCATATACCCATTTCTTTTTTAAGTGGTGTACAGAATATGCTGAGATAGGGGCTTCCCTGGTGGTGCAGTGGTTAAGAATCCACCTGCCAGGGCAGGGGACATGGGTTCGAGCCCTGGTCTGGGAAGATCCCACATGCCGCGGAGCAACTAAGCCCGTGAGCCACAACTACTGAGCCTGCGCCTAGAGCCCGTGCTTGGCAACAAGAGAAGCCACCGCAGTGAGACGCCTGTGCACCGCAACGAAGAGTAGCCCCCGCTTGCTGCAACTGAAGAAAGCCCACACACAGCAACGAAGACCCAATGCAGTCAAAAATAAATAAATAAATTTATTAAAAAAAGAATATGCTGAGATAGAATGCTGCAGTGGGGGTGGGGGGGGGAAATAATGGTCTTTGGAATCAGAAAGACCTAGGGTTATTTGCGAGAATGTTACCTTAATTAGAATTATTACTTCACATTTTAGCTTCAGTTTTATCTTCTCTGTAAAGGAAATAATATTATGTGCTTTGTATTATTATCATACTGTTCCATTCAATTCTATCCAACAAATCGGACTTTGCTGCCATAGTGATTTTCTCTTTCTTCTGTATTTTCACCCCATTGTTCTGCCTTGACTCTTAACATGCAGCATATGAAATATTATTCTCTCTCATCTAAGAAAGTCTAAAGAAGAGAAAAAAAAATCATCCACAGCCTGTAGATACTATGTTAAAGCCTTCCCACTAATCACCACCATCCTATTTGAAACAAGCAAACAAAGAAGAAAATTAGTCATCATCTTAGTCCTTTTAGGATGCTATATAATAAATGCCACAGACTGGGTAGCTAATAAGCAATAGAAATTTAATTCTCACAGTTCTACAAGCTGGAAGTCTGAGATCAGGGTGCCAGTGAGGTTGGGTTGTTCTCTTCCATGTCACAGACTTCTCCTTACGTCCTCATATATCAGAAAGGGCAAAGAATCTCTCTGAGATCTCTTTTACAAGGACACTAATCCCATTCAGGAGGGCTCTGCCCTCATGACCTAATCACTTCTCAAAGGCTCCACCTCCTAAAACCATTACCCTGAGGATTAGTATATAGTAATGCATTATTAACTATAATCACCATGCTGTACACTAGATCCCCAGAATTTATTTATCTTACAACTGAAAGTTTGTACCTTTGACCAACATCTGCCCATTTCATCCAACCCTTACTTAGTCCCTTGTAACTACCACTCTACTCTCTATTTCTGTGGGTTCAGCTTTTTAAAATTTCACATATCAGTGATATCACACAGTATTTGTCTTTCTCTTTCTGACTTACTTCATTTAGCATAATGCCCTCAAACTTCATCTATGTTGTCACTAATGATAGGATTTTCTTTGTTTTCAAGGCTGCATAATATTCCATTGAGTATAGATATACCACATCTTCTTTATCCATTCATTCCTTGATGGACATTTAGGTTATTTCTGTATCTTGGCTATTGTGAATAATGCTACAGTGAACTTGGGAAGCAGCTATTTCTTCCAGATCCTATTTTCATTTCCTTTGGATATATACCCAGCAGTAGGATTGCTGGATACAGTAGTTGTATTTTTAAATTTCTGAGGAACCTCCATACTGTTTCTATAGTGGCTGTACCAATTTATATTCCAAAAAAAAGAGGCCACAAGGATTCCCTTTTCTCCACATCTTCCCCAACACTTATCTCTTCTTGCCTTTTTGATGACAGCCATTCTAACAGGTATGAGGTGACATCTAATTGTGATTTTCATTTAATTTTGCATTTCTCTGATGATTAATGATGCTGAACACCTTTTCATGTACTTGTTGGTCATTTGGGTTTTGTTTTGTTTTTTGGAGTTTTTTGAAAAAATGTCTATTCAGTTCCTCTGCTCATTTTTTAATTGGGTTGATTTTTTTTTTCTTTTTTGCAGTTGAGTTGTATGAGTTCTTTGTGTATTTTGGATATTAACTTTTTTTAGATACACGATTTACAAATATCTTCTCATGTTCCATAGATCCATAGATTTTTTTTTTTTTTTCCTGCTGTGCAAAGATTTTGAAACTGAGGAGGAAGCCCTGATGAACTCTGAATCACCTTTGGGGTCCTTCTTCCCTTGTGTTGAAGAATGGTGCACATTCACAGCCAAATAGCTCCATGGTTCCAGCCTACAAAATCTAAGAACAAAGATCTTCCTGTCTGTCTCTTTCCCCTTCAGTACAAACTGGCTGTTTTCCTGTTGAAGTGGCTCATTAAATCCATGCTTCACACCCAAATTAATCTCCTTATCAAATGGTCACTTGGCCATACCCTTAGTGTTCTCTTCTTCACATGCTTTCTCATTTTTTGCAACATGGATAGGCTGAGAATTTTCCAAATTGTTAAGTTCTGCTCACCTTTTGATTAACAAGTATGTCTTTAAGTCATTTCTCTGTTCCTGAATGTCCCTATAAGTTTTCAAGAGAAACCAATCCACACCTTCAACATTGTTCTTAGATATTTCCTCAGCCAAGTATCCCATTTCATCACTCACAAGATTAATCTTCCACAGCATACTAGAACATGAATACAGTTTAGCCAAGTTCTTTTCCACTTTATAATAAATATGCTTTTTCCTCTGTAGTCCAGTAACATGGTTCTCATTTCCATCTGAGACCTCATCAGAATGGCCTTTACTGTCCATATTCCTACCAACATTCTGCCACAATTCCTCAGGTATTCTTTCAGAAGACGGAGGCTCTCTCTAAGCTCTCCGCTTTTCCTTCTGGGCTCTCACCAGAATTGTCTTTAAAGTCTGTTCATGGCAATGTAGGTTTTTCCTTGTATGTACCTCCAAAGTCTCTCAGCCTCTACCTCTATCCAGTTCCAAAGCAGCTTCCACATTATCCAGTATTTGTTGCATCAGCACACCCACTTCTTGACACCAGTTTTCTGTCTTCATCCTTTGATGCTGCCGTAACAAAATACTACAGACTCGTAGCTTATAAATGTCTATATTCGGATTTCCTTACTACTCCCAATCATATGTCTTATTTTCTTCCATAATCCTTTATTACTAAAGTTCCCTTTACTTATTTATATATAATTTTAATTTTTTAAAATTTTTTAACATCTTTATTGGAGTACAATTGCTTTACAATGGTGTGTTAGTTTCTGCTTTATAACAAAGTGAATCAGCTATACTTACACATATATGCCCATATCTGCTCCCTCTTGCATCTCCATCCCACCCTCCCTGTCCCACCCCTCTAGTTGGTCACAAAGCACTGAACTGATCTCCCTGTGCTATGTGGCTGCTTCCCACTAGCTATCTATTTTACATTCGGTAGTGTATATATGTCCATGCCACTCTCTCACTTTGTTCCAGCTTACCCTTCCCCCTCTCCGTGTCCTCAAGTCCATTCTCTACGTCTGCGTCTTTATTCCTGTCCTGCCCCTAGGTTCATCACAAACTTTTTTTTTTTTTTTTTTTTTTAGACTTTAGATGTTTTGTTCTCTTTCTGACTTACTTCACTCTGTATGACAGACTCTAGGTCCATCCACCTCACTACAAATAACTCAATTTCATTTCTTTTTATGGCTGAGTAATATTCCATTGAATATATGTGCCACATCTTCTTTATCCATTCATCTGTTGATGGACACTTAGGTTGCTTCCATGTCCTGGCTATTGTAAATAGTGCAGCAGTGAACATTGTGGTACATGACTCTTTTTGAATTATGGTATTGTCAGGGTATATGCCCAGTAGAGGGATTCCTGCATCATATGGTCATTCTATTTTTAGTTTTCTAAGGAACCTCCATATTGTTCTCCATAGTGGCTGTATCAATTTACATTCCCACCAACAGTGCAAGAGTGTTCCCTTTTCTCCACACCCTCTCCAGTATTTATTGTTTGTAGACTTTTTGATGATGGTCATTCTGACTGATGTGAGGTGATAGCACATTGTAGTTTTGATTTGCATTTATCTAATGATTAGTGATGTTGAGCATGCTTTCATGTGTTTTTTGGCAATCTGTATATGTTCTTTGGAGAAATGTCTATTTAGGTCTTCTGCCTATTTTTGGATTTGGTTGTTTGTGTTTTTGATATTGAGCTGCATGAGCTGCTTGTATATTTTGGAGATTAATCCTTTGTCAGTTGCTTCATTTGCAAATATTTTCTCCCATTCTGAGGGTTGACTTTTCATCTTATTTATGGTTTCCTTTGCTGTGCAAAAGCTTTTAAGTTTCATTAGGTCCCATTTGTTTATTTTTGTTTTTGTTTCCCTTTCTCTAGGAGGTGGGTCAAAAAAGATCTTGCTGTGATTTATGTCATAACGTGTTCTGCCTATGTTTTCCTCTAAGAGTTTGATAGTGTCTAGCCTTACATTTAGGTCTTTAATCCATTTTGAGTTTATTTTTGTTTATGGTGTTAAGGAGTGTTCTAATTTCATTCTTTTACATGTAGCTGTCCAGTTTTCCCAGCACCACTTATTAAAGAGGCTGTCTTTTCTCCATTGCATATTCTTGTCTCCTTTATCAAAGATAAGGTGACCATATGTGCCTGGGCTTATCAGTAGGCTTTCTATCCTGTTTCATTGATCTATATTTTTCTGTTTTTGTGCCAGTACCCTACTGTCTTGATTACTGTAGCTTTGTATTATAGTCTGAAGTCAGGGAGCCTGATTCCGCCACCTCCGTTTTTCTTTCTCAAGATTGCTTTAGCCATTCAGGGTCTTTTGTGTTTCCATACAAGTTGTGAAATTTTGTGTTCTAGTTCTATGAAAAATGCCATGGGTAGTTTGATAGGGATTCCATTGAATATGTAGCTTGCCTTGGGTAGTAGAGTCATTTTCACAATGTTGATGCTTCCAGTCTAAGAACGTGTAGAATTAAAGACTTGTAACATCTTTAATTTCTTTCTTAAGTGTGTTTTACTTTTCTGCATACAGGTCTTTTGTATGAATAAACCTTATTTATAACCTTATTTATAATAAACCTTGGTTTATTCCGAGGTATTTTATTCTTTTTGTTTCAGTGGTAAATGGGAGTGTTTCCTTAATTTCTGTTTCAGATTTTTCATCATTAGTGTATAGGAATGCAAGAGATTTTTGTGCTTTAATTTTGTATCCTGTTACTTTACCAAATTCATTGATTAGCTCTAGTAGTTTTCTGGTAGATCTTTAGGATTCTCTATGTATAGTATCATGTCATCTGCAAGCAGACCCAGTTTTACTTCTTTTCCGACTTGGATTCCTTTTATTTCTTTTTCTTCTCTCATTGCTCTGGCTAAAACTTCCAAAACTATGTTGAATAATAGTAGTGAGAGTAATAGTAGTGAGACAACAACCTTGTCTTGTTCCTGATCTTAGTGGAAATGGTTTCAGTTTTTCACCATGGAGAATGATGTTGGCTGTGGGTTTGTCATTTATGGCCTTTATTATGTTGAGGTAAGTTCCCTCTATGCCTACTCTCTGGAGAGTTTTTATGATATATGGGTGTTGAATTTTGTCAAAAGCTTTTTTGGCATCTGTTGAGATGATCATATGATTTTTATTCTTCAGTTTGTTAATATGGTGTATCACATTGATTGATATGCATATATTGAAGAATCCTTGCATTCCTGGGATAAACCCCACTTGATCATGCTGTATGATGATTTATTGTGCTGGTGGATTCTGTTTGCTCATATTCTTTTGAGGATTTTTGCATCTATGTTCATCAGTGATATTGGCCTATAGTTTTCTTTCTTTGTGACATCTTTGTCTGCTTTTGGTATAAGGGTGATGGTGGCCTCTTAGAATGAGTTTGGGAGTGTTTCTCCCTCTGTTATATTTTGGAAGAGTTTGAGAAGGACAGGTGTTAGCTCTTCTCTTAATATTTGATAGAATTCGCCTGTGAAGCCATCTGGTCCTGAGCTTTTGTTTGTTGGAAGATTTTTAATCACAGTTTCAATTTCAGTGCTTGTGATTGGTCTGTTTATATTTTCTGTTTCTTCCTGGTTCAGTCTCAGAAGGTTGTCCTTTTCTAAGAATTTGTCCATTTTTTCCAGGTTTTCCATTTTATTGACATATAGTTGCTTGTAGTAATCTCTTATGATCCTTTGTATTTCTGCAGTGTGTTGTTACTTCTCCTGTTTCATTTCTAATTCTATTGATTTGATTCTTTTCCCTTTTTTTCTTGATCAGTCTGGCTAATGGTTTATCAATTTTTTTATCTTCTCAAAGAACAAGTTTTTAGTTGTATTGATCTTTGCTATCATTTCCTTCATTTCTTTTTCATTTATTTCTGATCTGATCTTTATGATTTCTTTCCTTCTGCTAACTTTGGGTTTTTTTTTTTTTCTTTCTATAATTGCTTTAGGTGTAAGCTTAGGTTGTTTATTTGAGATTTTTCTCATTTCTTGCAGTAGGATTGTATTGGTATAAACTTCCTTGTTAGAACTGCTTTTGCAGCATCCCATTGGTTTTGGGTCATCGTGTTTTCATTGTCATTTGTTTCTAGGTATTTTTTGATTTCCTCTTTGATTTCATCAGTGATCTCTTGGTTATTTAGTAGTATATTGTTTAGCCTCCATGTGTTTGTATTTTCTACAGTTTTTTTTTTTTTTTCTTCCTGTAGTTGATATCTAGTCTTACAGCGTTGTGGTCATAAAAGATACTTGATATGGTTTCAATTTTCTTAAATTTACCAAGGCTTGATTTGTGACCCAACATATAATCTATCCTGGAGAATGTTCCATGAGCACTTGAGAAGAAAGTGTATTCTGTTGCTTTTAGATGGAATGTCCTATAAATATCAGTTAAGTCCATCTTGTTTAATGTGTCATTTAAAACTTGTGTTTCCTTATTTATTTTCATTTTGGATGATCTGTCCATTGGTGAAAGTGGGGTGTTAAAGTCCCCTACTATGATTGTGTTACTGTCGATTTCCCTTTTTATGGCTTTTAGCATTTGCCTTATGTATTGAGGTGCTCCTATGTTGGGTGCATAAATATTTACAATTGTTATATCTTCCTCTTGGATTGATCCCTTGATCATTGTGTAGTGTCTTTCTTTGTCTCTTGTAATAGTCTCTATTTTAAAGTCTATTGTGTCTGATATGAGAATTGCTACTCCAGCTTTCTTTTGATTTCCATTTGTATGGAATATATTTTCCATTCCCTCACTTTCAGTCTGTGTGTTTGCCTAGGTCTGAAGTCGATCTCTTGTAGACAGCATATATTCAGGTCTTGTTTTTGTATCCATTCAGCCACCCTATGTCTTTAGGTTGGAGCATTTAATCCATTTACGTTTAAGGTAATTATCGATAAGTATGTTCCTACTACCATTTTCTTAACTGTTTTGGGTTTGTTATTGTAGGCCTTTTCCTTCTCTTGTTTTTCCTGCCTAGCTAAGTTCCTTTAGCATTTGTTGTAAAGCTGGTTTGCTGGGGCTGAATTCTCTTAGCTTTTGCTTGTCTGTAATTTTTTTAATTCCTCCATCAAATCTGAAAGTGATCCTTTATGTGTAGAGTAATTTTGGTTGTAGGATTTTCCCTTTTATCATTTTAAATATGTCCTCCCACTCTCTCTGGCTTGCAGAGTTTCTGCTGAAAGATCAGCTGTTAACCTTATGGGGATTCCCTTGTATGTTATTTGTTGCTTTTCTCTTGCTGTTTTCAATATTTTTGCTTTGTTTTTAATTTTTGATATTTGATTAATATGTGTCTTGGCGTATTTCTCCTTGGATTTATCTTGTATGGGACTGTCTGTGCTTCCTGGACTTGATTGACTATTCCCTTTCCCATATTAGGGAAGTTTTCAACTATAATCTCTTCAAATATTTTCTCAGCCCCTTTCTTTTTCTTTGCTTCTTCGGGGACCCCTATAATTCAAATGTTGGTGCATTTAATGTTGTCCCAGAGGCCTCTGAGACTGTCTTCAATTCTTTTCATTGTTTTTTCTTTATTCTGCTCTGAGGTAATTATTTCCACTATTTTATGTTCCAGGTCACTTATCCGTTCTTCTGCCTCAATTCTTCTGCTATTGATTCCTTCTAGAGCACTTTTTATTTCATTTATTGTGTCATTCCTCATTGTTTGTTTGCTCTTTAGTTCTAGTTCCTTGTTAAACGTTTCTTGTATTTTCTCCATTTTACTTCCAAGATTTTGGATCATCTTTACTATTATTATTCTGAATTCTTTTTCAGGTAGACTGCCTATTTCCTCTTCATTTGTTTGGTCTGGTGGGTTTTTACCTTGCTTCTTCATCTGCTGTGTATTTCTCTGTGTGCTCATTTTGTTTAACTTACTGTGTTTGGGGTCTCCTTTTCACAGGCTGCAGTTTCATAGTTCCCGTTGTTTTTGGTGTCTGCCCCCAGTGGGTCATGTTGGTTCAGTGGGTTGTGTAGGCTTCCTGGTGAGGGGACTGTTGCCTGTGTTCTGATGGATAAGGCTGGATCTTGTGTTTCTGGTGTGCAAGACTGCATACGGTGGTGCGTTTTGGGTTGTCTGTGAACTTACTAAGGTTTAGGCAACCTCGCTGATAATGGGTGGGGTTGTGCTCCTGTCTTGCTAGTTGTTTGGCATAAGGTGTCCATCACTGGAGTTTGCTGATCATTGAGTGGAGCTTGGTCTTAGCGTTGAGACAGAGATCTCTGGGAGAGCTCTTGCTGATTGATATTACAAGGGGCCGGGAGATCTCTGTGGTCCAGTGTCCTGAACTCGGCTCTCCCCCCTCAGAGGCTCAGGCTTGACAGGAGGCTGGAGTAACAAGACCCTGTCAGCCACACAGCTCAGAAGAAAAAGGGAGAAAACAACAAAAAAGAAATAAATAAAATAAAATAAAATTAAAAAGTATTAAAATAAAAAATGAAAAAATTAAATATTATTAAAAATAAAAAAGTAATAAAAAAAGAAATAAGAGAGCAACCAAACCAATGACAAATCCACCAATGATAACAAGTACTAAAAACTATACTAAAAATATATGTACAGAAAGAACCCTAGGACAAATGGTAAAAGCAAACCTATACAGACAAAATCACACAAAGAAGCATACACATACACTCTCACAAAAAGAGAAAAAGGAAAAAAATATATATATATGTATAAACATATAAAAACAGGAAGAGAGCAACCAAATCAATAAACAAATCTACCAATGATAATAAGCTCTAAATAGTAAACAAAGCTAAATATAAAAGCAGAAAAAATTTAGACACAGAAAGCAAACCCCAAGTCTACAGCTGCTCCCAAAGGACCCCGCCTCAGTTTTGGGATGCTTCGTTGTCTATTCAGGTATTCTACAGATGCAGGGTACATCAAGTTGATTATGGAAATTTAATCCACTGCCTCTGAGGCTGCTGGGAGAGATTTCCCTTCCTCTTCTTTATTTGCATAGCTCCCGGGGTTCAGCTTTGGATTTGGCTCTGCTTCTGCATGTAGGTCGCCTGAGGGCATCTGTTCTTCGCTCAGACAGGTTGGGGTTAAAGGAGCAGCTGATTTGGGGGCTCTGGCTCAGGCCGGAGGGAGGGAGGGGTACAGAATGCAGGGCGAGCCTGGTGTGGCAGAGGCCAGCGTGATGTTACAACAGCCTGAGGCGCTCCATGCGTTCTCCCGGGGAAGTTGTCCCTGGATCACGGGACCCTGGCAGTGGGGGGCTGCACAGATTCCTGGGAGGGGCAGTGTGGATAGTGACCTGTGCTTGCACACAGGCTTCTTTGTGGCTGCAGCAGCCGCCTTAGCATCTCATGCCCGTCTCTGATGTCCACACTGATAGCCGCAGCTTGCGCCCATCTCTGGAGCTCATTTAGGTGGTGCTGTGAATCCCTTCTCCTCGCGCACCCCAAAACAATGGTCTCTGCCTCTTAGGCAGGTCCAGACTTTTTCCCAGACTCCCTCCCATCTAGCTGTGGTGCACTAGCCCTCTTCAGGCTGTGTTCACGCCGCCAACCCCAGTCCTCTCCTTGCGATCTGACCTCTGAAGCCCGAGCCTCAGCTCCCAGCCCCCGCCCGCCCCGGCAGGGGAGCAGACAAGCCTCTCGGGCTGGTGAGTGCTGGTCGGCCCCGATTCTCTGTGTGGGAATCTCTCCGCTTTGCCCTCTGCACCCCTGTGGCTGCGCTCTCCTCCGTGGCTCCGAAGCTTCCCCCTGCCCACCCCCCATCTCCACCATTGAAGGGGCTTCCTATTGTGTGGAAACCTTTCCTCCTTCACAGCTCCTTCCCAGAGGTGCAGGTCCCGTCCTTATTTTTTGTCTCTGTTTTTCCTTTTTCCTTTTGCCCTACCCAGGTACGTGGGGAGTTTCTTGCCTTTTAGGAAGTCTGAGGTCTTCTGCCAGCGTTCAGTAGGTGTTCTGTAGGAGTTGTTCCACATGTAGATGTATTTCTGATGTATTTGTTGGGAGGAAGGTGATCTCCATGTCTTACTCCTCCACCATCTTGAGGGTCCTGACTACTTATTTATATTTATAAAACAAAAATCTGAAGGATAGTGACACATCTTCCAGCTCACACCCACTCTATTAACTTATTTAACCTTGTGTTGATACATTGTACCTTAAATATTGCTCACATATGTCTTCCCCTCTTCCTTTCCACTGTGTTCACTTAAACCATATATAGATATATTTTTTCTATATTATGACCATAGTCTAACTAATTTTCTTGTGTTCATTTCTTATTCCCTCAATCCCAAATTGTTAACCAGGGAAATTTTTAGACTGCAAACATGTCTCATTATTCCCCTGCATGAAATATTCTCTAGGCTTTTGTTTCCAATAACAGTGGTGTTTAAGGAGGGATTTATGAGCTTTGGCAGTCACTCATGTCAACTGATTTTGTACAAAGATAAAATAATAGAATTTATTTCAGTATTTATTTTTCTTGTTTTATTTTTTATGAATTGTAAGGCATAAGCATATTAGAAAATAAGCTTAACTTTCTATATATTGTGTATATATATACATTTTAATTTTTACACCCCCTCCAGCCTCAGATTAATTCCATATTCTTCACTTTCTATAACCTGTTGCATCCCTCCTGCACCTTATTTCCCTAGGCGTTCTAAAATAAACTGGTATTTTATTCTGAAAGTTTCTTCTGTCAAATAGAAATAGTATATATTGGGTTAATTAGAAAACTGCACCTTTGTTCTTAAAGAGATAGTTTTTTCTAGAGTGTTTCATTTTATTTTCCACACAAGGAAAAACATGAGTAGCATTCATCGAGGAAAAAATGGGGGGGATTTCTTCTCTTTCCTTGGACTTTTTTCTCTTGCCTTTTTATAATGTAGTTTTATTAATGAAGAACTCTCCTTTCTATACATTACCAAAAAACAAGCCAAAAAAAAATTTCCTATTTTCAGAAATATCATCTCTAATAGAGAGCTGATGGCTAGAGAAAAGGGCATAAACGTTAAAAAGTCAATACGAAATAAATTTAACTTCAAAGTTGCATGTTAAATATCATGCAATGTAAATGACAGATGCTGTCTTTGCTTAGGTAAATTTTGGGTAATGTAACATTTGTCTTAGATTGAACTGGGCTTATTTAGATACTATCTTCAAGTTACACAGGCTTCTCTTTTAACACTCTCCCAATATATCCTGATATCAGTCTTCTTTTCTTCATATCTTTCTTCTTATCACTAGCAAATTATTCTTGGGAGAACTAGACATCCCAGTAGATTTGTCAACTAGTGAAATGGAGAATTTCAGCTCTGACTGATGAATATCTCAGCTCACATGCCTGCAGAGCATACACATATCCCCGTGCCTGACAAAAAGCTTCATTGTGTGTTACTGTAAAGCCACACATTTTTTTAATGCCAGGTATTTGGAAATTGAAAAATATAGGACTTACGCTATCTGTGTGAATTTTTTTAGAATAAATAATTACCAAATAATGGATTCAATCATTCAGAAAATTTTAGATAGCTAACAAGATCTATTTTAGAGTTTGTTGTCATTGTTGTTTTGTGTCTCTTTTTTTGATGTCACATATAATCATTAAAATAAGTATATTACCAACTGCCAGGTTTATATGGTCTAAGGGAGAGCAATCTAGTTAATTCTAGAATTAACATAATATAGGTGGTGAAAATTTTGATATTACGTTGATAGATACACTATTAAATTAAGTTTTTTCATATTTAACTCCTGTTGTATTTCTCTTTAAGGGCAGTCATTCACAACTCAAAAATTCTTTGCTGAAGTGATTGTGGAATAATTACATTAGTATTTAAAAATTTTATTCCTTGAGGTAATTTTAAAGCACTTTTTGATTAAGGACTTCTAAACGATTTAATATGCAAACTAGCAAATAGGTCACAATTAGCAGCAGCATCACTGGCAACTTTCACTATTTCATTGAATATTGATAGTTTGGTTATAGCATATGAGGATTATCATATCTTTAATTAGTATTAAGTCTTTTAAACAGTCCAGACAGAACAGAGTATCATGTTATATTAAGTTAAAATAATAAGACTTTATAAAGCATTATTTTAATTGATTGCGTTTTGAGCATTTTTGCATTGCTGTTAATTACTTTTTTAAAATAAATATTTAGGTTAAAAAAGAAATATGCTTTTATGATTTACCTCTGAATCAGTAGACTTAATGTACAATTGATTCTACCTACTGTTATATGTTTATATTTTTATAGTTAGGTAATGAAAATTAAAAGAACCATGACCTTTTTCTCAGGCAGTAGTAAATAATGGAAGAGCTCACAGCTGATGAAAATTATTAAGTCCCCTTCTCCAGCATATAGCAAGCAGAAGGATAGTTTTTTGATCCCAATTGAAACATGAAAAATGCTCAGGAAAAAAATATTAGTTACATTTGTAGTAAAACAGAGATTAAATGTCAAATTCGATGGGTAGGTTTACAAAATAACAGAGAGAATAAGGCAAAGTAACAGAGGGGATAAGGGGTACTGATAACTCTTTAAAAATCATTAATTTGGGAAGGATTTTCTGGACAATTAAAATTGTTGATTATAGAGATCGCATCTTTATCATAATGTAGTTAATAGAACAAGAGAATACATGACATCTCTTCTTCAAGGTCATTTTTTTCCCAGTAGTATAGTTTTCATATAGAAGTTTCTATTGCCTTTGAATGATCCGTGAAAAAATGTGACTTTTGCTTAAATGTGACATAAGAGGAGAAATATAATGGAGTATTACTCATATTGCCTTTCCATGTCCTCTTAGACTCACACAAGAATGGAAAATTGGATTACAAAGTGACTTTTTTGAACATTAATAGTGTATTTCTCCACATCATGCCATAAAAGTTTTCCTCTTTTCTCAGCTTTAAAATTCATTACCTCAATTACCTTATCTCTCCACTGAAAAGTGAGAGTCAGTTTGACCAAAATATTTTGGAATTATAATAAGTTTTAAGAACTGGAGGAAACATTCCTGGGGAACATTGTGAACTGATTTCGTATACTTCTGCCATCCTCTTTGAACGACGCAATTTGAAAACATTGCTTCATCTCTTAGTAGTGGATGGAATTTTACATTTATAAATGATAGAAACTCAGTTTAAAAAAAAGAAAAAAAAGAAGAGGAAAGCTTCTGGTTGAGCTTTTCTTCCAAATAGAATGAATACCATGTTCTCTGCAAAGAAAGAACATGCAACTCTGGAGATGAAGAACAGTAGATGACTGCACTCCATGGTACCTTGTTATCATTACTATGGCATCGTCTACCCATAGCAAGAGAACTGGCAGTATATCATGTCTAGCATTATTAGATATTATTCATGCAGAACATACATATCCATAAAGAAATAGATAATTCAATCACTTCCTTTTTTAACTTTTAAATAAAATATTTAATATCAACAAATGAATACTTTTAAAAAGCATAATGAATTAAAAAAAATAGTAAAATGACAATTCCTTTATCCACTGACCAGCTGAACTTCCACAGTCTCCTCTCTGATCTCATTTCCCTCCCTCTTCCCATGAACAATCAGGTAGCTGAATTTTGTGTCAGTAATTCCTTTTTTTTCTCTACAAGTTTACAAAATGTATCTGAAATCCACAGTTTTTTGTTTCTAAAATTTTCGTAAGTAAATTGATGTATATTTTCTTTACTGATTTTTCCCCTGAGATCATTACAGTTGTAATACATTCTGTGTTATGGATATAAGGGTGATTTTCACACAACTCCCTTCCATCCTTTTCCTGTCTTAGTGGACTTGTATAAGTCTCTCTGAGTAAATGCTAAGAGCAAATTTTCTAAGTAATACCATTTTTTTCCGCCCAAGGTACGAGTAGAGATTTTTCACAGCTGTCAGTAACATATAGTTAGGCCATTATCTACATTTTTGCTAACTTTTAAAAAATATTTATTTATTTATTTTTGGCTGTGTTGGGTCTTCGTTTCTGTGCGAGGGCTTTCTCTAGTTGTGGCAAGCGGGGGCCACTCTTCATCGCGGTGCGCGGGCCTCTCACTATTGCGGCCTCTCTTATTGCGGAGCACAGGCTCCAGACGCGCAGGCTCAGCAGTTGTGGCTCACGGGCCCAGTTGCTCTGCGACATGTGGGATCTTCCCAGACCAGGGCTCGAACCCGTGTCCCCTGCATTGGCAGGCAGACTCTCAACCACTGCGCCACCAGGGAAGCCCTTTGCTAGCTTTTGATATCACTGGTTTTTGTTTGTATTGAGTGTCAAGTTGAGCTATTTATTTACTAGTGAGGATTACCACATATTATGTTTTTATGGAGTAGTTATTTCCTCTTCTATGAAGTGGTGTTCTGTAATTTCTCTCTCTCTCTTCTTCTCTCTCTGTCTGTCTCTTTTTCCTGCAAGTATAGAATGCTGAAGATTATAATAATTCTTAGTACAGTAGGGAGCCACTTCCTTGATTTATGCTAAGAAACAAGCAATTTTACTTACGATTTTTTTCTTTCTTTTTTTTTTTTGGTCAATGGCCCTGTCAACACCGTGAAAATAGTAAATGTAACATTGAAGTACTGTTAAAATAGTTTCAACCTCACACATCTCCTGATAGGGTCTCAGAGGTTTCCAGGGGTCTAGGGACCATGCTTCAAGAAGTGAAGCCTTCATGAAATTTTTATGTCACATTTTCAGTACCTGAGATTTTATGCAAATGTATCACATGGAAAAACAACATAAATCAGACATAACGTAGATAGACATTTTTAATGAATAATAGTATACATAGCATAATTATTGCTCTCAGTTATTATGTCTCTTTCAACATTGTGGACACACATTGAAGGAGACTTGCCTAGTTATTGCTCTGTGAGCCCTTTATGCCAAGGCTACTAAATCATTATCATTTAAGAATATAATTAGCACATCTCATTAGCTAATGAAGATAATGACCATTAAAATTCTTTCCCACTTTATGGTTTCCCCTTTATCATAATTTAACAACAATATCGTTTCAGGGTAATAAGAAAAATTGGCTTACAAATGACCCTTCTACTAATGAATGAGCAGCACCTTGTGTCAAGGAACAAAGGATTATTTATTCATTGCTCTCCTAATTATATTATGTAGAAGAGTTGTACTGCTGATGTCTTTCTAATGTGATTCAGTCAAAATGTTCTGTTTTATCATTATGTTAAAAGTACAAAGCCAAACTTCACAGTATGTGATTATTTTTCTTTAGCAAACCTTACTTATGGAATAGAGTCAATTTCTACATTCCAAGCTGTAGAGTGATAGATTATAATGATTAGTGCATATAGACTATAAAAGTATCTCATAAGTAAAATGTCCTTATTTTTATATTCAAAATTCTCTTTCAACTCATTTTGTTTTTTTTGATTTTTTTCATATTTTTAACATATAAACACATTTTAAAATACCTGAAAAAAATTTAAATGTTCTACTGATAATTATTCACTTTCACAAAAGGATAATACTGAAGGAAAACATTTTTGGACATTGCTAAAACAAATGCATTTACATTTAACTATATAAATCAAAAAAGTTGAATCAAAAGTTCACTGATTCCTAATATCACTTTGAGGGTGGTTTCATTAGTTTTCTGTGGCCACGAACAAATTACCACAAGCTTAGGTTAAAACATCTATTTGTTATTTCATAGTTCCTGTGACTCAGGGGTCCAGGCCTGGGTTATCTGGCTCTCATAAGGGTGAACAGTGAGTTAACTGGGACTACACGCCCATCTGAGGCTCAGGATCTTCTTCTAAGCTCATTCTTTTTTGGAAGAAATTAGTTCTGCACAATCCGTCTTCTTGCTGGCTATCTGCCAGATGTCTCTTTCAGATTCTGAAGTTAGTCCTCAAGTCTTAGTCAAACATGACAACTTATTTTTGCAAAACCAGCAGGAGAATCAGCCTGCTATACAGAGTTTTATATATCATAATATAATCATGGATTGACTATACCATTACATTCTTAGTTCTTGCCCACACTAAAGTGGAGATGATTATACACAGTCAGTACACCAGGGGGCGGGAATCTGCCCACCTCTGACCCCCAACTAATTAAGACCGTCTGAAATGTAAATTATATTTACCCCCTTCCAGTGTTCTCAGGGCTTTATTTCATTACAGCGCCAGCTCAGAGTCCAAAATCTAAATCAGGCCGGGTGTAGAGATAGGCCTGGATGTAGTCTATGAAGTAGATCTCCTGGGGCACATTCTTCTCCATTTGTGGACCTGGAAAACCAAAGGGACAAGTTATCAGTCCCAACACTCCTGACTTACAATGGCAGGTTAGGCACAGAACAACAGTTATAAACATTCCGATTCCAAAAAAAAAAAGGGATAGTAAGCATGAATAACTGGTCCATAATGATTCTGAAATGGTTTTTTCTTCGTTGGGTATTAAAGCCTACAAAAAAGCTTTTGTGACTTTTAGCTTCACCCCTTGAGCTTTTGGTTGAGAAAAATCTGTAGGCACATCCTTAATCCCTTGAAAACGCCAAGTGTGACTAAATCCTCCAACATTTTGATCTTTCTAAGGTGTTAACTAAAGGTTGTACAGTTCCACCCTCAGTCTTTCCTCTATGCCAGATTTCCAGCAGTTACTTATGACTTTTAGCATCTTTTGCCGTCTGGAGAGCCAATAACTTTAAAGTCATCTAGTTCTGCTTCTTTTTGTTTAGCAATTCTTCCCTAAATTTATCTCTCTCCTTTTGCATGTTACTATAATCAGCAAGAAGAAACTAGGCAGCACTTTTGGCATTTAGCTAGAGGTCCAAGTCTGTCATTTATAAATTCAAATTCCCACATAACTGCAGGACACAGTTTTACAAATCTTTTGTCACTGTATAACAGAGGTTTTCCCTCGTATAGTTTTCAGTAACATGTTCCTCCCTTCCTTCTGGACCCTCCCTGGCAGGATCTTCCAAATCCAGATTTCAAACTAACAGTCTGTTGAAGGGAATGTAGGCTTTCCCTCTCATGCTCCTTAAAATGTTTCCAGTCTCCAGCAACTTCCTGGTTTCAAAGCTACTCACACATTTAAAAATAATTTTTGTTGTTGTTATTGTACCAGTACCTCAATTCCAAATGTCAAAATCGTTATGCATTTCTATGCTGTGTACTAAATTATCTGAAAGTTTCCATGGGTCAGAAGTCTAGGCATAGCTTAACTGTGTTCTCGACTTAGGGTTTCGCTAGCTAAAATGGTATGAATCTCAGGGTCAGAATACTTGGAATTCACTTTCGTGACTAATGCCAGCTTTCTCTGAGATTGTTTTTACCCCAAACCAGCCAAAAGCCATTTCATGGCTATTCAGGTATTTTAAGACTCTATTTCTGTTTAACAGTTATTATATTGGGCATAAGTATGATAATGATAATGGTAATCACAAACATTTACATCATAGGAACTGGATATTGTATTGAAAAAAAATTGAAAGGTACAATGACTGTGAATACCACAGTTAATTTGTTCATGAATTACTTAATAGATTATTGCAAATTCAATATAATATTTGAATTATTCTTTAGAAGTTAAATAGAGCATTAAAGTATCCAAGTTTATGTGGAGTTTTAACATTACAAATACCTACAACTTTTCACATGACAGGCTTGCCCAGTCTACATTTAAATTCAGTTATTGGAATGCTGCTGAAACCAATATGGTACAGAAAGAGCAAATTAAATGAGTGAATAATTGGTAAAGAAATAGTTTCATTTCTCTCTGTTCCTCCTCCATTTAAAAATCTGGTTGAAAATTATTTCTTTTGTATTTATGTTTTCTTGTTATGAAAACCTCTCACCCAGTGGCCAATCTGATATGTTGCCAGAATAGTGGAACACAATCCATGAAGCCTTCCTTAACATTTCATACATTGAATTTTGTTTTGCTGCTTTATCACCGTTTCACTATGATCTCCTTGAGGGTGCGTACTAGAGTCTCTTCCTTGTATATCCAGATCATATTACCATGCCTGGTATGTAATAGTTTAGCCATAAGTATTTGAATGGCTACGTGAATGAACTAAATGTGTATAGATCTAAGTTGTTTTTAATGTTTAGACTTGTAATATTTTGATAAGGAATAGGGTCTTTTAAGCCAAAATCTGTGGTAGCAGCTGGCCTACTTGAATTCTACAGTGGACTGCTTACTTTGACCCTCAAGTTTTTATTTTTTATTTTTTCCTGGAGATAAATGTGCCCTATTTTATTCTCTGATTCTCTTTTCTGTCTCCTTTTAAAATGGAATTTCATTGAAGAAAACATTGTGTTCTGTTCTATCCCAGATTTTCATCCATTTCTATGGCTGTAATATTATTTGATTTTGATTTACTTCTATATTTACACCTATATCTACAGGTGATAGATAACATATCTATCAATGTTCTGGTCCTCTCTATATGTCTACATGAAAATATTTTTATCTTGAAATCACTCTCTCTCGCTCTCTCCATACACACACACACACACACACACACACACACACACACACCACTCAAGTTTTTTTTATTTTGTGGAATTATCACAGCTTTTCAATTTTCAGACTCCCTTGTCCAATTAAGTACCAAAACATAGAGATTATTTGTTAACAAACTGTTCTCATTCATCTTTTCTTCATCATTTCTATTGCTGTCACCCCAATTAACATAACTGTTTATTCTTATGTCTACAATGATAGTGATACATATAATAATGGGTCTTTATACCTCTTTCTGCTACCTCTTTCTTCATATACATACCACGTGCTACTTTTCCACTGCTGTTTATAAATCTCTAATCATTCAATGCATCAATATCTTTTAATCCTGAAGTAAAATCTTTGGGCAGAGCAGACATACAATTTATAAAATTTCCATAGGTTATTCTTATATATAATTAGGCACTAAGAAGCTATAAGCATATTTTAATCTAGAAAAATAAATAATGGAAAGTATATTTTGAAAGAATACTCTTAAACTAGTACCCTAGTCTTAGAATAAATACAGACCTCTTTGTCAGGTGTTCAAGAGTCACTTTGCCAATCCAACATTATCTCTCATTGCTCTTTTCTGTGAGGTTTCATCCATTTACATCTGACATTTTGGGAGTGTTTTCCTCCTTCTATAAATATTACATATTTACAAGCATTAACTATGTCATATTCATATGTTCCTGCTCACTATTATGTCATGAATGCTTCCCATGTCCTTAAAATCTTCACATATAATTTCATTGGCTACATACAACTGTAGTTTAATTTTTAATATTTTATATTATTTTAAATGTTCTCTTTATCACAAGAGATTCTCTAATGAATCTTTCTATAGGTAAATATTTGCCTTAATTTAAAATCATTCTTGTGGATATTTCCAAATTGATTGACTGATAACCTGGTGTTACATAATTCTACTCATATTCATAATTTCCCAGGCTCATGAAGTATATTATTTTAGGTCCATTCAAGGTAGCCTCTAGGTTAAAAAATCAGAGTTTACCAAAACAGAAAAGGTAAGTAACTTGCTGACAGTGATCCAGCTAGTATGTGCATAACTTGGGTTTTTAAGCAAATGATCTGACTTCAGAGCTATTGCCTTCCCACCACATGTGCAGTAAAGTTGCAGAGTATATAGGCTATATTGCAGGTTGACTTACCTGTGAAGAAGACTAGGAGATGGAGATTACTATGCAGGAGATTAATTGGCTGGTAATATTTACATGAAAACATGTGTAAGGAAAGAGAAGGAAGAAAATGGAAATAAGTAGCAGAAGAAGTTAAGTTCTGAGGTAACTGCAGAAGAGGGCTCAACAGACTATATGAGGAATTCTGATGATGGATGACCCTTTAGTGCTTTATCTACTTGGGTTAAGGGGACCAAGTCTTTATATCTCAATGACAGTCTGTTATTGAATATTAGCTTTCCTGGGAGGAGGACGTGACCTTGGGAGAGAAGCTTATTTCAACAGAGATCTTTAAATACATTATCTTCTCACTGATATTCGTACAGATAAATTCTGATTCTTAAAAAAACAAAAACAAAAGCAATATAACACTTGGATTTGTCTTTGGGTTGGTATGGTTCTTAAAAAGCACAATCAAATAGTTCTGTCATCATACTTAATTGTGAGAAACTTGAAGATTTCCTGCTGTGATCAGGTATAAGTCAAGGATGTCCCCCCTCACCATTCCTTTTAAAAATCTAATAAAAGTTTTAGGTAATGAAATAAAAAAGAAAAGGAAATAAAAAGGTATGAAGATTGGGAAAGAAGAAATAAAACTATCTTTGTTTGCAGATGACATGATTGTCCATACAGAAAATCCAAAAGGACTGACCAAAAAACTTCTAGAACTAATAAGTGATTATAACAAGGTTGCATGATACAAGGTTAATACACAAAAGTGTATTATCAGCAATGGACCAAGTGGAATTTGAAATCAAATATACAATAACATTTACACATGCACTCAAAAAATGAAATAGTTAGGGACAAATCCAACCAAATATGTACAAGATCTAAATGAAGAAAACTACAGAACGCTGATGAACAAAATCAAAGAAGAACTAAATACATGGGGAGATTCCATATTCATGATTAGGAAGACAATATTGTCAAGATTTCATTTCTTCCCAACTTGATATATAAACTCAATTAATTCCTACCAAAAGCCCAGCCACTTATTTCATGGATATCACCAAAGTGATTCTAAAGTTTATATGGAGTGGGAACTTCGCTGGTGGCACAGTGGTTAAGAATCAGCCTGCCAATGCAGGGGACATGACTTTTTTTTTTTTTTTTTTTGGGGACATGACTTTGAGCCCTGGTCCAGGTACATCCCACATGCTGTGAAGCAACTAAGCCCATGTGCTACAACTACTGAGCCTGCGGTCTAGAGTCCGTGAGCCACAACTACTGAGCCCGTGTGTGACAACAACTGAAGCCCGCGTGCCTAGAGCCCATGCTTGGCAACAAGAGAAGCCACTGCAATGAGAAGCCTGCGCACTGCAACGAAGAGTAGCCCCTGCTTGCCGCAACTAGAGAAAGCCCACGCGCAGCAACAGAGACCCAACGCAGCCAAAAATAAATAAATGTATTTTTAAAATAAATAAATAAATAAAATAAAGTTTATATGGAATGGCAAAAGACCCAGAATAACCAACACATGATTCAAGGAGAAGAACAAAGCTGGAGGACTGACACTAACTGACTTACTATACATCTACAGTAATCAAGACAATGCAGTGTTGTGAAAGACCAGCTGAGTAAATCAATAGAAAATAATAAAAACAGGATATAGACCGGCCCCCATATATATAGTCAACTGATCTTTAACAAAGGAGTAAGGGCAATACAATGGAACAAACATAGTTCCTTCAACAAATAGTGCTTGAACAAATGGATATCCACATGCAAAGAAAAAAAGAATCTAGGCACAGACCTTATAACTTTCACAAAAATTAACTCAAAATGAAGCACAGAACTTCATGTAAGATGCAAAAGTATGAAAGTTTTCGAAAATAATATAGGAGGAACCAAGATGACCTTGGGTATGGTGATGACTTTTTAGATACAACACCAAAGGCACAAACCGTGAAAGATATAATTGACACGCTGGACTTCATTAAAATTAAAAACTTCTGCTTTGCAAATGACACTATAAATAGAATCAGAAGACAAACCATGGACTGGAAGAAAACATTTGCAAAAGACTCATCTGATAAAAGATTCTTATCCTAAATATACAAAGAACCCTTAAAACTCAACAATAATAAACCAATCTGATTTGTAAAATGGACCAAAGACCTTGATAGATATTTCACCAAAGGAGATATACAGATAGCAGATAAATATATGAAAAAATGTTCCACATCGTATGTCATGAGAGAAATGCAAATTTAAAAAATGAGATACTGCAACACACCTATTATAACTGCCAAACTCCAGAACAGTGACAACAGCAAATGACAGTGAGGATGTGGAACAATAAGAATTCTCATTTATTGCTGGTGGGAATGCAAAATGGTATAGTCACTTTGTAAGGCAGTTTGGTGACTTCTTACAAAACTAAACATACTCTTACTATGCAATTCAAAATCACAGTCCTGGATATTTACCTCAAAAGAGTGGAAATCATATCCACACGAAAGCCTGCACACTTTATTCATAGCAACTTTATTTATAATTACCAAAACTTGGAAGCAACCAAGATTCCTACAGTGGATGAGTGGATAAATAAACTGATACATCCAGACAATGGCATATTACTCAGCACTAAAATATGTGAGTTATCAAGTCATGAAAAGATATGGAGAAACCTTAAATACATATCACTGATAGAAGCCAATCTGGAAAGGCTATATACTGCATGATTTCTGGAAAAGGCAAAACTATGAAAACTATAAAAAGTTCAACGTTTTCCAGGAATTGGGAAGGGGGGAAATGAATAGTTAGAGCACAGAGGATTTCAAGGGCAGTGAAAATACTCTGCATGATACCCCAATAATGAATATATGTCATAGATTTCTACAAACCCATAGACTGTACAATTCCACGAGTGAACCATATGTGAACTGTGGACTTTGGGTGATTATGATGTGTCAGTGTAAGTTTATAAATAGTAATAAATATACCACTCTGGTAGGGAATGGTGATAATGAGAGAGGCTATGAGTGTTTTGGCAGAGGATATATTGGAAATCTCTGTATCGTCCCTTCAACATTGCTATGAACCTTAAACTGCTCTAAAACAATAATATCTTAATAAAATAAAATAAAATTAAATCAAAGGATTATAGTATTATTGTATTATGCAGTCATGTCTCTTTTTTTTGTTATTTTTGGACAACATGGAAAGACTTTAGTTCCTGTGAATATATAATAAGCCTGTAATTTTGAAAGAGATTTGAAATCAAGGAGAATACAATATAATACGAATGCCTTTGAAACAGTGACCTATATAGTGAGAATACATTTTGATGGGACTACATATATATCTTCTAAAATATTCCGTCTCTAGTTAGAAGTGTACTTTTTTATTACTTTATGAGCTCAGAAGTGCAAATTAGTATTTGTTGAAATTGTCTCTAAAATAATTGTTGAATTTTAAAATATTAGGCACACAGAAATAGCTGAAGTAGAGGCAAGATAGGTGTGATTTAATAGGAAACTAAAATATATGTTGCCTAATAAGGGGACATTATTATAAATCCTTTCCAGAAAGTATTTGGTTGAATTGTTCCCTTAAGTTTGAGTAAATGTTTGCAACACAGAAGGTGGAGTTATTCATTGGTGACATCTCCTGGTTGACTGAGCAGTTTTCACTAAGCTAAGAATAAGTATAAACTAGCTTTCTTTTGCCGGATTTTAAAAAGTTAAATTAGAGGACTTTGTCCCAATTAGCGTCAGTGCTGTGCATCAGGCCATACACATGGAAGAGAGCGCCTTATTTCCAGCAATGAAGCAGAGATGAAATGACCATCCGTATGCTATTGGTCTCATTTCCAACAGGCCTATGGGAACCTTTGCAGAAAATGTAAGCTACACATAAGTCCCCACGTGCTCGCATGTGAGTTACCCTCTGGTAGAACATTCAAATAACTCAAAACTTCAAAATTACTCCTTGCAAACCCTTGATGCGCCTCAACTCAAATCATGCACACAAGAGTTGCAGGGGTGCATGCATCATGCACTATTAGTGAGTGATTCTAGTTCCTAGTAACAGGGCACCTGAACGCTATATCATCACCAGTTCCTAAACTCAAACTTAGAAATCAGTCACTTCGGGCTTTACTTTACCTCTTGTTGTAGGAAAGGCTGTATTGAAGAGGTCAGAGTTCTGAAATACAACCACGAGAGAACACACGTATTGGGAACCTAGGGAGCCTGAAGCTTCTGAGTAGTATGTGTTCTAAAGGAATCTGAGACTTTTTGCTTTCAATAGATGGATAGATAATAGGTAGACAAATAGATAATTGAGATCTCCAAACTACTTCAAATCTCTTTCTCTTAACAGTGCTCCCGGGACATATGGCTATGCTCTAAAAAACAAAAATCTGGCAGTTCAAGTCCCTCAATATTTTGCCTCTTCAAAAACTGTATTTGCTATCCATCCCCCGTTATGTTCTCATGAGTTGGATTCTTGAGTGGTATGGAGAATTTTGTAATAAGCTATTACCTTTTATAGCTATGCATACTATATATGATATAGATGTCAGAAAGTTTTTCATATATTTTTTTCTCTTTTTTTTCTCTTCAGGACCCAATCACAGCCATACATAAGAAAATAATATCATCAAACATTCATGAAGTGAATTACAAGGTAAAATTTTCTATGTATTATCTGTTATATAAAAAATGTTGTAGAAATGTAAAAATTGTTGTCATATAGCTTCTCTTAAAGATCTTTATAGCTATTCTGAGATAATTAGAGGTTTGGCAGAGCAATTTTCTTCGGTATTTTAAGATCACTCATTAAAAAATATAATCTCTTCCATTATTTTCTCTAATAAATTTTGGAACTGTTTCTCACGGGCACACTTTTCAAATGCCATAGAACCAGCAAAGGTACATTGACATTAGGCTGACTTCTTAAAGTTTTTCTAATTTTTTTTTTTAAGTGAAAGCTCAAGAAAGAGACTGACCTGTAAAATAGATTTAAAAACTATTTCTAAGTTATAATTTTGTACATGTGTGTGCTTGGAGTACATAGAGAAATCTGATTATGTATGTTTTATCAATCATTTGAACTTGTTGCTAGATGTAGATCTCTTTCCTAATGGACATTGAATTTATGTTTTATAACATCTTTAAACATCAGAGTCTAGAGATATAACAGTTTCTGGCTATTAATCATCATTTATCTGTATAAATCTGTTTTATAGATAGGGTTTATTAAAACAATGATACTTATACTTGAATAATAAGTATAATAGGTATAGATATTGAAAAATTTAATAAATAGTAGATAAAAATAATAGTACACCCTCTAACATTTTGGTGAGTGACTAATGAGATCTGATACAAAATTGCCTTACATTATAAGAAACATCTTCTTGAACATCTGAATTTCTTGTGAAAAGATGAAATATCAGGATACAGCCATGAGATCAAAAGTACTGTTTTAATTTATTTTGTATAAAGTATATTTCACCACACATATTCTGTATAATTGCCTGACTTTTTAGGTAAGTATGCAAAAATCTTATTAAACCCTGCTGATTTATAGCAGCAGAAAGGATTAAAAATGCTGATATTTCAAAACATTCGATATTTTCAAAGTCAAATTCTGTTGTTTCATGTAACATGCTTGTTATTATTTTAGAAACAGACCTCTAAATATAGATATGTTTTGTGATAGTATATTAAATGTAAAAACAAACAAATAAAATCTAAACCATTATGTTCCATTCATTTCAAACAAAGATACAAAGTAATACAGTTTTCAAATGTAGGCCCCTCCTTCCTCATCCATATCACCTGTGTCTGTCCTGAGTGCCCCACTCAGGACACGACAAAGTTAACTATGTTGGAAACCCTTAGAAAGGGTGAGTCTTCTTATCACATAGGTTCAAAATTTATTTGTTTCGCAGATGAATTTTGTTTGAAAGTGCATTTTTGGATGCAGGAACATACGGGAGTTAAAAAAAAAAGAAATTGTGTTGTAAAAGGTTTGTGACATACATAGGTTAATTATCTTAGTAATAAATTATCAATACTTTCTTACAAATAAACAAGACTTTACCTATCATCATGAGTATACTTCCTCATTACAGGAAAAGCACAGTAGGTTTGTGTGTGTGTGTGTGTATGTGTGTGTGTGAAAAAATTTACCTCCATTTTCATGCCACAGGATGTGAATTAAACATAAATAACTTTGAAAATGGAAATACTAATGTATAATTTTATTATTACATTATTTATTATATTTATATCTTACAGTGCCATCCTTAAGATTGTAGGTAATTGTAAACAGAATTATATTTACGCTAAATTATTTGTTCTGCATGTGAGAGCTAAGATTCATTGCACACCTTCTGAAAGGGTTATAGTAGAGCATGTAGGACATCACACATTTTATTGTCTTATAAAGTAAAGCTTAATTAGACTTTTAATGTTAGTCCAAGTTTTCATGGCTTTAGGTCAAATTTAAAGAGGGGTCTATGCAATATAAAAAGGAAGGAGAATATGACACTGTTTACCAAGTGAATTTAAGTATAAGTGTACTTGTCAAGTTCAAAATTAATGCAACTTACTAAAAAAAGGAGAAAAGAAAAAAAAAGGTTAAAAAAGATTTTACACTGCTTGTTTCTGTGAATTAAAGTCTAACCATATATTTATATTGATTTTAAGCTAAATCTCACTTAAACTTTGACTCATAAGTTTCTTTAACTCTATTGTAAAATATAATATTTGAGGATGTAAATATCAAGACAATTTCAGTATTTAATAAATTAAGACAGACGTGAGATTAATATCCTTGAGAAAAGAAGTTCTTGCCACTACATTGGTTTGTAATTTTCTTCTCAATCTACATCTTTTTTTTTTTAATCTCCAGTTTACAACCAGCAGTGTCCGACATAAAGGGCTTACATTTCAGAAGAATATTCATACTCTACTTCTCTTCTATAATATCACAGGAAACCTTGTGTCAAAATTTTCTTAGAAAGACAATTTTCAGAAAGACATATGTCCACTTTAAATTTGTGATTAAATTGTTTTTAATAGACAAATCAATTAAATTAAAAAACAACAGAATTCAAAATAAACCTGTTGAATATTTAATGGAGTAAAACTGAAAACTTCATTCTAAGTTATAAAATAGTAGCTGTTTCATAATTTAAAAAAAATATCAACTTTGGTAGATAATCAAATATACAAGTTTTATATATTTAAATGAAGTTAATGTGAGTACACAATTTATACATATTGACACTCAAAATTTACCTCATGCCATTTTCAATGGATTATTATATTCTTTTATGATTATGGGGAAATAGCATAATGCATGTTTACTTAAGTTATTTAATATTTACCCTTCGCTTTTCTCATCTCAAAAATGTGAGTACTAACATATTTCTGTTCTATAAATTTCTATAAATACTACTTCATACACTTTATGTTATCTATCTATCTGTTACACTTACCCAATAGTAGTTTCAGGTTTTTCTGTTTGTTTGTTTCCATGTACTTTCTTTTAAGTGTTCCTTATATGATTACATAAAGAAACCAAGAAAATTGCATAACTTTCTGATGACAACATGTAACAGGCTGTATAGTTCTGTAGTCATTAATATGACTACATCTTACAAATGACTAATATTGAATGCTCCCAGTGATCGGTGCTTATAAATTCATTTCCTCCTCAAAGCTATGCTATGATATAGGTATGATTACTATTTTAGAGAAGAACTGTGGATAAAATAGAAATGGCATGATTTTTATAGGACTTTAGACAATTATTTTTAAATATCAACTAAAAAGTAAAGTATGATTATATTAAGTTCAACATTTGCTCACATGTTTATTCTTAAGTACAGAGGAGTAAAACTTATCATCAAATGATACCAAACAATCAGTATGGGGCCTCTGCGTACAAAATGTCACATGGGATTGATGCTTGTCTGGGTTTGGTTTAAACTGGTGAAAACTCTGGTTTCTAGTTGCAGTTGTTAAGATGTATGAACTCTGTAAAAAGAAGTCATTCTGAAAAGGAACATCACGGGCTACCGTGCTAAAGAGAAAAGGCGCCCTCAACATTGTCATCGTTTCTGCTGCCACTTGTTTGGATGTTAGAGTCCATGGCAAGGAGAGTGTGTGCTTATTTCTCTAGGCTGAAAGTTTTTGTCTTGTCGCGTAGCCATGGCAGATTCATGAGCACCTTCTATCCGCTGAAGGATAGAATCAAGCTGACCGTTCATAAGGAAGAACATGATTATGTACTTTCGAACTTCTTTCACATTTGTGGATGAACAGCAGTATCCATGCTGCTCAAAGTCAAACATTTATCCGTTTTCACTTAGTCAACAGTGTCATCTATTTGACACGTCTCACTGAAGAAATAACTTTCAACCAGTCTGCATTAAATCCATCTCTTCAATATTTAAATCTCACCAAAATCTTCAACTTCGTAAAAAAATAACCTTATAAGAAACATTGTTTAATTCAGTGATCACACACTTAAAGTTCAATTTACATAAATCAAAGAAAAAGTATTTAGTATATATTGATGAATAAAGAATGACATTTTCTTGGAAGATAACAAAGTAAGTGAATGAATTATCTATTTGAAAAAATGAATGACTCTTTTGAAGTATAATGTCCTCTGTGAGTTAACTACAGTTATTCTCAAACCTTTCCTTGTTTCTAAATATTCTATCACTTTTCATTTTTATCAAATTTTCCTCTTTGTTATTATCTACCAGTCTCTACTTACTGTTAAGTCATAATGCGTAAATGTGGAGACTTAAACTACCAGAATTTTCCTTTTCCCCTTAAACATGTGACTTTGTCTCACTTCTGTCTTTCCAAGTTTATCTTCACAACAATATTTAACTAACTGTATTGAGGAAAGTATCTTTAACTTACTTGCATTTATAGTCTACCTTTCTGCATTCCCTCCCCTCTGGGTAAAGCATACTACTTGGCATAAAATAGATTAGTAAATATTAATTAAATTGAACTAAGGGACAAAGGTGGTAAAGAGCTAGTTTAATAGAGTATGGCTCCTAAAATACACAAAGGAGTATCAGAGATTAGAGGGTTGGTGAGAGATGAGGGAGGAACATCTTGACTCTACTCATTAGCCTGAACTAGTTTATTAGATTAGCAAATTGTTAGGCTGGATGGTTTTGAAGGCACTAACTGTGAGGAAATGAATTGTGATTGACGTGGCTTCAGTGGATGAGAGGATGGGGAGAAAGCCAAAAAGATGTCAGAGGGCTAAGCTGAGCTCAAGAAGGGCTGAGTGTAGAGTAGCTGGTGAACCTATCATGTGATGTTTCCTTAATTAAAGAAAAAAAAATTCCCAAATATTGGATATTTTCACTTTATGCATATAAATTATTGGATACCCAGCCCAAGCCAGTTACTAAGTGACTGGAATACACAATTTCATTTATTATTTAGAATAATACAATTTTATTGCCTCCATTTTATTGACGAGGAAGCTAAACCTGGATTGATTGTGGGTCCTTCTGGCACCAATCCTTTGCTCTTAACCATCAGGAATGTATATAGTTATATTCAATCAGATATGTACCATGTTTGAGGTATTCTGGTATTTACAATTATTGGTTTCTTTCTAATTGTGGACTCACATTTTCACTTCCTGCTTTCCTTTAAGTAAGATACTAGAACTCCTACTTCAAATCCCTTCAAAACATGTGCAAATTTTTGTTTCTTTATGGATTTTTTTTGCTCAGAGTTTGCATATCTTTCATCAAATTCTCAATAGATCTGGGTTTTAAGTAAGTAAAAAAAAACAATAACAAAGGGATAGAAAAAAATCATACTACAATATGGATCATTTGGAAAACACAGCTGCATTTGTAAGTGGTCCTAATTACAGTATGCAATAATTGATATACACAAAACATGAATAGTCACCTGAATAAAGTTTGCAAAATCTGAGAGCGGATTTTTATGAGGCAGATTTATAAAAACATAATATGACCTTTATATACATCTTCTGACTTAATTGCCATGTGTTTAATTTGCGTTTATGGAATTAACTCAAGGCCAAATTGTGAGGTAAGCAACTGTCGTTTGGCTCGACACATTTTGTATTTAGCACCACTTTTACGAATCTGTGGATATTTTTCATAATTCCATATACTGCTGCTTCATCTTTCCCAAATGTTGGTGGTCATTCTCCAGCTCACCATCAGCTACCCCATCATTCTTTAAAAAAACAATTGCAACATCTAGATGTTGCTGTGTCCTTTTTTTTCTTAAGGTCTTGTCATCTGTGAATCAAAAATAGTAATATCATTAGTTGTTGATATATTAGTGGTCTATTAGTCCCTTCTGAAATTTGATTCCATATTGCTATTAAGACTCAGAACTAAGGAAGGACTCAAATACTGAGGATTTCTGTTCTACAGCAGCCTGTGTAGTTTTTTATTGTGCTTTCTATGTGAGTTGTTTTTAATGTGTGGTGTGGTGTGTTTAAACAGGGGCCGGTGACACATCTCAAATCATGTTATTCAATTTCATGAGTGTTTTTGCATAACTAAACTGTCAGGCACTGTGCAGGGTGCTGCAATGTAGGTTATTATCTCACTAAGTGTTCTTGATGATCTGATAAGGTAGGTATTAATATCCCCATTTCTTTAGAGTAAAATTATTAAACAACTCAATCGAGATCAAGTGGGTGTTCACACTTAGGTTTTCTGGCGATAATTTTAGAATTTTCTCTTATATCACAACTGGCCTGTTTGGCATCTATTCTTTTTACCTTCTCATTGCTGTGATTTCTATTTTACCTCAGAAAAATAAATTGTTTTTGGTCACATTTGTTTTGAGATTCAAATCCAGGCATATTTATAGGGATATAAAAATGTTTTAGAACCTCTTTTGATATAGCTTCACTTGTTTTAAGCTAGAATATACTACAACATAATGCCATCTATTTCAACATTATTGCAAAAATGGTGTATCCCGATTGTTTTGTAAGAAGGTAAAATAAAGTTTGGACCGATTTTAGTGTGTGTGCAGATTTTATTTATTAAGCCTGCATTGCAAGGACAAGAAAAGCCATTGTGCAGAGCTGAAGACATGTTTCCCAACAAATGGCCATTTATTCTGATTTAATGTAACTTTTGGGCACCAGTAAATCACCCTCTGAGATAAGAAGCCAAAGCATAAGATTTTTAAGTTTTGACGCTCCCTGTCAAACTGATGCTTTACACAGGCATTTCTGTTGCTTAAAGGCTGAGTAAATTCAAGGAAAAATGTTGAGATATCTTTTTTTTTTTTTTTGGCCTTGATTGGGGAGATTATCTAGGTTTTTCATTTATCCCATTGATACATTATTTTAAAAGTTGGATGCGGGGAATGGACCTTATAAGTAACAAAATTTATGTGATAATAACATAGTACATTATGTAAAAATCATAACAATTCCAAGAAATTCAATGAATTTTCCTAATTTCAGAAGTTTTGAATATCATAAAGTACCAAGAAATATAACATTTGCATATCTGTATCATAAGTAAACTATATTATTTTTATTTTTAGCCAGTTCGAAATATGAAACTCTGTTCTTTCCTCATGCTTAAATCAATTTCTTGGATCTTTTTAAACTTACCAAAAATTTAAATTTTCTGATCATTGTGGAAGTAGGCAATTTATTTGACTATCTTTTTACTGTTCTTTTCCACTGTTGAAATCATGAAGCTAGTCCAATCTGGGCATATGGGTCCAGGACACTGAGGGAAAATGACAAGTCTGATAGTCCCCTAGCAGAACTCATAATCATATCAGAGATATTTTTTTGAATGGAAAAATATTTGGTGCATGCCTATGTGTCATTGCTTTGATTGACAGTCTGACAACTTCTTTATTACATTAGGTTAGATTCTGACAACTTCTGATTCTGACAGCTTCTTTATTACATTAGGTTAGATCATGCAAATGAAATCTCAAACGCAAGATTCAGCACCCTTCATGTTATTTGTAAATTATGGTAAATTGTATTTTATTGTTTTTATCACTCATGTTGAAAATGTCTTTTTTTGAAATATTTATATTCTGAGTAAAATACCTAGATATTATATAATGCTCAATATTTCAATCACTGATCATACATTTTCACCTGAATAATATAAAATATCTTCAGCTGAGAGTCCAGAGGTCCAAGATTTATTGGCAGCTCTTCTTTTTGAAACTTGTTAGCTGTGTGATCTTGAGTAATTAATGTACCCTTTCTGGACCTTAGGATCATTATTTGATAATTAGGAGTGGGAGTGGATTTGTGGTTTCCAGGACCCAATCCTTGAACTGGGGCCTTTCTGATATAAAGTTTCACTGGTTCAGGTTACAGTGATAAACATAATTACTGAGTTTATTGTAATGATATATTTATTTCATTTAAGAGTTCTGATTTATTGTTACTTGCTTAATGTTAAATTGTATTTTCTTAAAAGATTAAAAGAATATCTCAATCAAGTTTAATTTTTGGACTCAGAATTCTGTTTAGAACAACAAAAATGTAAAAATACAGCTGGAGACAGAGATATTTCTATTTAGGATGCTAGATGATACAGAATAACTGATCATTTTATTAACTATAATAATGGTATCATACTTACCATTTTGTAAGAAAATATCTTTTTTTTTAAAACCTCATGCTAAACTATTTAGAAGGACTTTTTCATATATAGGATTTGTGACGAAAGAGTTCATCAAAATATGGAGGTAAGGGGCTTCCCTGGTGGCGCAGTGGTTGAGAATCTGCCTGCCAATGTAGGGGACACGGGTTCGAGCCCTGGTCTGGGAAGATCCCACATGCCGCGGAGCAACTGGGCCCGTGAGCCACAACTACTGAGCCTGCGCGTCTGGAGCCTGTGCTCCGCAACAAGAGAGGCCTCGACGGTGAGAGGCCCGCGCACCGCGATGAAGAGTGGCCCCCGCTTGCCGCAACTGGAGAAAGCCCTTGCACAGAAACGAAGACCCAACACAGCCAAAAATAAATTAATTAATTAATTTAAAAAAAAAAAAAAAAAAAAAAACCTAAATAATAGTGAAAAGAGGATGGGAGTCTCCACAGTTGAATTTCCAGGATAGGGCTTTTCACTTTAAAAAAAAAAAAAAAAAAAAAAAAAATATGGAGGTAAAACATATATGCCAAAATGTTCATAATTGTCAAATCCAGATTATGGATACAATGTGATTGTCCACCAATATTCCTTGATATAGTTTTTTTTTTTTTAAAGTATTTGTTTATTTATTTATTTATGGCTGTGTTGGGTCTTCGTTTCTGTGCAAGGGCTTTCTCTAGTTGTGGCAAGCGGGGGCCACTCTTCACCGCGGTGCGCGGGCCTCTCACTATCGCGGCCTCTCTCGTTGCGGAGCACAGGCTCCAGACGCGCAGGCTCAGCAACTGTGGCTCACGGGCCCAGCTGCTCCGCGGCATGTGGGATCCTCCCAGAGCGGGGCTCGAACCCGTGTCCCCTGCATTAGCAGGCAGACTCTCAACCACCGCGCCACCAGGGAAGCCCCTTGATATAGTTTTAATGCTGGGAATTGGTCCAAACAGGAACTAGATTTATTTGTTAACTTTGCAATTAGGGATTGCGTTGAGACAAAGTTCTAGCATATGGAATGTATCCTTGACTAAATCTGTCTCTTTCATTTCCTCAACTTCTTCCTGACTAATCTTTCAAATATCAAATTTTTTTCTTAATTTTTATTGGAGCATAGTTGCTTTACAATGTTGTGTTAGTTTCTGCTGTACAGCAAAGTGAATCAGTTATATATATACATATATCCCCTCTTTCTTTAGATTTCCTTTCCATTTAGGTCACCACAGAGCAATGAGTAGAGTTCCTTGTGCTATATAGTAGGTTCTCATTAGTTATCTATTTTATACATAGTAGTGTATATATGTAAATCCTAATCTCCCAATTCATCCCCCCCCCCTTGGTATCCATAAATTTGTTCTCTACATCTGTGTCTCTATTTCTGCTTTAGATATCAGATTTTGATAACAAGTATTTATTGAGAGTTTAAACAGTGCTTCTAAATAAGCATGATTTATATATTTTAAAAAATATGTAAACTTGCCTCTGGAGAGTTAGGAATTATTATTTTTTGGAGATAGGACCTCATTTTTGCCATCAAAGCACCTGTAAGTCTTTGTCCCTAAAATGTCTCTCAGCACACTTCACACATTTACACCATGGTCAGGCACACCACTTTTTGGACAGACATAATGCAATGAATGTACGCTTAAACATGGAATCCGGGGGCAGAGAAACCTGAGACCTGGGTTCAAATCTCAGTCCTGACACTTGTTAGATATTAAGATTGAGAAAATTACACCTGAATGTTATCATCTACAAAAACAAATGAGAAAACAACAAAGTTTGTTTTAAGCAGTTTTAAAACAATCCCTGACACATATAGATATCTCTATTTAACATTTTTTGTCATCATCTATCACCCAAAGCTAGAGTGCATATGTAATAACATTTTCTTCAGATTTTTTAAAAAAGTATAAATAAAATATTCAGAAAGTGTTCTAATTTGATTGGTAATTTATTTACATAAAGGGAAAAAGGAGAAAAATATAATGATTTCCAATCTCTGTTTGATTAACTATGTAAATCTTTCTGTAATTCCTCTCTCTCAACTTTGTGTTTTCTATGTCATTAAACTTCTACAGAAATAGTTTTCTATTCTTAAGGTAGTATGCAATAGATCTTTCTTTTGCAAACAAGCAGCACAAAATAGAAATCAGCATTTGAAAATAATTCATTAGCTTACTGAGCCCTTATTAGATTACACATCCTTAGCCCTCACTGGGTGGAGCCTCCAGGAATGGAAGACAGCATGGATTTAATGTAGCTGTACAGATGTTAAAATGGGTCCAAGTAGAAAAGAGTATAATTAGAGACTATTGTTAGTATTTTGCTTTAGAACTTAGCACATTTTAAATTGCATCTGAACTTGTAAATTCAAAGATCGCTACCTACTTAGCAAATCTTCAAGCAATCAGTTTAAAATGGAAGAAAATTATCCAAAATTTCAGATTCATTTATAGAGTTAGTGATCCATCAAGTCTAGTAATAACCATTTTTAAACACCTATGTGTGAAGCATTCTTCAAAGTAATACAGAAAATAAATTTGTCCACAGGCACTATTTTCAGCATGTAAGGAACTTCCATATATACTGACTCAATTGATTCTTACACATAAATTGAATCCAAAATCATGTTGAGACATTTCTCTCATTGCCAACTTATACATTTTAAGTTAACTGCTGCTTTTTTTTTTTTTTTTAAGTTTTCATGGTAAAATAAAAGCATAATGCATTGTCTTAAAAATCTAACAAATTGAATCCGCATTTGGATACATACAATTATTTTGTTTTTTCTTTGGTATTAGTAATTATGATACTGCTGTCTTTTTTTCTCTTTTTGTATTCAAATTTATATTTAAAATACACGAATGATGTTTGTTCTTCTAATACATATATTTTGCCACTTTAATTAAGCCAAATTAACATCATAAATTCTCCTTTCAGGAAGTCCATATTCTCTATTTTTTTTCCTTAACACGTTTAACTAATAACACGTGAACATCATTTTAACCAGATATCAATTTCTTAAGACCCAGATCAGGGAGACCTTAAACAATAACATAAGCGAGGATGATGGGAAGATATATTTGGAGGATTTTTAAATATATTCGTATTCTCACTTATAAATAATTTTAACTACATTGTTGAGGTACAAATGACATTAAAAGTTACACCTGTTTAACCTATAAAATTTGATATGATTTGAAATAAATACATACTGTGAAGTTATCAGCATAATCAAGGCAGCTGACGTTACCAGTATTTGGAAAAATTTCCTCTTTCCTTTGGGTAACCGCCTTTTTATAGCATCTCTGCCTTTCCATCTTTTTATCTGGTATTATAGATTACTTTATATGTTCTAGAACTTTTCAAAATAGAATGATATAATATGTACTGTTTTTGTCTAACTTATTTCATTAAGCATAATTATCTTTAGATTTATCCATATTGGAGCATTTATGAACAGTGTAAATTTTTATTGCCAAGTAGTATTCCGTGTATGGATATACCAGTTTTATATTACCACTCATCTGTTGAGAGACATATGGTTTGTCTCCAAATATTGGCTAAGGCAAATGAAGTGGATAGGAACATCATTCACACTCTTTGTATGAAAATATATTTTATTTTCTCTTGAGTGAATGCAAAGGGGTGGAATGGCTACATTATATGATAAATGTATGTTTAGTCTTGCAAAGTGATTGTACAATTTTACATTCCCACCAGCAGTGTTTGAGAGTTTAAGTTTCTTCTTGTCTATGCTTGGTATGATGGATCTTTTTGGTTTTAGCTATTTTAATAGGGTGGAAGAAATATTTTGCATTTCCCTAATGAATAAGGTTGTTGAGCATATTTTCGGGTGCTTATTTGCTTCCACATATTTTCTACTTTTTTTTATAACATCTTTTTTGGAGTATAATTGTTATAAACGTTGTGTTAGTTTCTGCTGTATAACAAGGTTAATCAGCTATATGTATACATATATCCCCATATCCCCTCCCTCCTGCGTCTCCCTCCCACCCTTCCTATCCCACCCCTCTAGGTGGTCACAAAGCACTGAGCTGATCTCCCTGTGCTATATAGCTGGTTCCCACTAGCTATCTATTTTACATTTGGTAGTGTATATATGTCCATGTCACTCTCTCACTTCATCCCAGCTTGCCCTTCCCCATTCCTGTGTCCTCAACTCCATTCCCTACATCTGCGTCTTTATTCCTGTCCTGACCCTAGGTTCATCAGAACCATTTTTTTTTTTTTTTTTTTTTTTTAGATTCCATATATAGGTGTTAGCATCTGGTATTTGTTTTTCTATTTCTGACTTACTTCACTCTGTATGACAGACTCTAGGTCCATCCACCTCACTACAAATAACTCAATTTTGTTTCTTTTTATGGCTGAGTAATATTCCATTGTATTTATATGTGCCACATCTTCTTTATCCATTAATCTGTCTGTGGACACCTAGGTTGCTTCCATGTCCTGGCTATTGTAAATAGTGCTGCAATGAACATTGTGGTGCATGTCTCTTTTTGAATTATGGTTTTCTCAGGGTATATGCCCAGTAGTGAGATTGCTGGGTCATATGGTAGTTCTATTTTTAGTTTTTTAAGGGACCTCCATACTGTTCTCCATAGTGGCTGTAACAATTTATATTCCCACCAACAGTGCAAGAGGGTTCCCTTTCTCCACACCCTCTCCAGCATTTTTTGTTTGTAAATTTTTGTGATAATGGCCATTCTGACTGGTGTCAGGTGATACCTCATTGTGATTTTAATTCACATTTCTCTAATGATTAGTGATGTTGAGCATCCTTTCATGTGTTTGTTGGGAATCTCTATACGTTCTTTGGAGAAATGTCTACTTAGAGCTTCTGCCCATTCTTGGATGGGGTTGTTTGTTTTTTTTTAAATTGAGCTGCATGAGCTGCTTATATATTTTGGAGATTAATCCTTTGTCAGTTGATTCATTTGCAAATATTTTCTCCCATTCTGAGGGTTGTCTTTTTGTCTTGTTTATGGTTTCCTTTGCTGTGCAAAAGCTTTTAAGTTTCATTAGGTCCCATTTGTTTATTTTTGTTTTTATTTCCATTTCTCTAGGAGGTGGGTCAAAAAGGACCTTGCTGTGATTTATGTCTTAGAGTGTTCTGCCTATATTTTCCTCTAAGAGTTTGATGGTGTTTGGCCTTACATTTAGGTCTTTAATCCATTTTGAGTTTATTTTTGTGTATGGTGTTAGGGAGTGTTCTAATTTCATTCTTTTATATGTAACTGTCCAGTTTTCCCAGCACCACTTATTGAAGAAGCTGTCTTTTCTCCACTGTATACTCTTGCTTCCTTTATCAAAGATAAGGTAACCGTATGTGCATGGGTTTATCTCTGGGCTATCTATCCTGTTTCAGTGATCTATATTTCTCTTTTTGTGCCAGTACTATACTGTCTTGATTACTGTAGCTTTGTAGTATAGTCTAAAGTCAGGGAGCCTGATTCCTCCAACTCTTTTTCCTTCTCAAGATTGCTTTGGCTATTTGGGGTCTTTTGTGTTTCCATACAGATTGTGAAATTTTTTGTTCTAGTTCTGTAAAAAATGCCTTTGATAGTGTGATAGGGATTGCTTTGAATCTGTAGATTGCTTTGGGTAGTATAGTCATTTTCACAATGTTGATTCTTCCAATCCAAGAACATGGTATATCTCTCCATCTATTTGTATCATCTTTAACTTTTTTCATGAGTGCCTTATAGTTTACTGCATACAGGTCTTTTGTCTCCTTAGGTAGGTTTATTCCTAGGTATTTTATTCTTTTTGTTGCAGTGGTAAATGGGAGTGTTTCCTTGATTTCTCTTTCAGATTTTTCATCATTAGTTTATAGGAATGAAAGAGATTTCTGTGCATTAATTTTGTATCCTGCTACTTTACCAAATTCATTGATTAGCTCTAGCAGATTTCTGGTAGCATCTTTAGGATTCTCTATGTATAGTATGATGTCATCTGCAAACAGTGACAGCTTTACTTCTTCTTTTCCAATTTGGATTCCTTTTATTTCTTTGTCTTCTCTGGTTGCTGTGGCTAAAACTTCCAAAACTATGTTGAGTAATGGTGGTGAGAGTGGAAATCCGTGTCTTGTTCCTGATTTTATAGAAAATGGTTTCAGTTTTTCACCATTGAGAACGATGGTGGCTGTGGGTGTGTCATATATGGCCTTCATTATGTTGAGGGAGCTTCCCTCTATGCCTACTTTCTGGAGAGTTTTTATCATAAATGGGTGTTGAATTTTGTCAAAAGCTCTTTCTGCATCTATTGAGATGATCATATGGTTTTTATCCTTCAGTTTTTTAATATGGCGTATCACATTGATTGATTTGCATATGTTGTAGAATCCTGCATTCCTGTGATAAACCCCACTTGATCATGGTGTATGATCCTTTTAATGTGCTGGTGGATTCTGTTTGCTGGCTGAATGGATTTTCCAGTATTTTGTTGAGGATTTTTGCATCTATGTTCATCAGTGATATTGGTCTGTAGTTTTGTTTTTTTCTGACATCTTTGTCTGGTTTGGGTATCAGGGTGATGCTGGCCTCGTAGAATGAGTTTGGGAGTGTTCCTTCCTCTGCTATATTTTGGAAGAGCTTGAGAAGGATAGGTGTTAGCTCTTCTCTAAATGTTTGATAGAATTCGCCTGTGAAATCATCTGATATTGGGCTTTTGTTTGTTGGAAGATTTTTAATCACAGTTTCAATTGTAGTGCTTATGATTGGTCTGTTTATATTTTCTATAAACTTCCCTCTTAGAACTGCCTTTGTTGCATCCCATAGGTTTTGTGTCATTGTGTTTTCATTGTCATTTCTTTCTAGGTATTTTTTGATTTCCTCTTTGATTTCTTCAGTGATCTCTTGGTTATTGAGTAGTGTATTGTTCAGCCTCCATGTGTTTCTATTTTACAGTTTTTTCCCTGTAATTGATATCTAGTCTAATAATGTTATGGTCAGAAAAGATACTTGATATGATTTCAATTTTCTTAAATTTACCAAGGCTTGACTTGTGACCCAAGATATGATCTATCCTGGAGGACCTTCCATGAGCACTTGAGAAGAAAGTGTATTCTGTTGTTTTTGGATGGAATGTCCTATAAATATCAGTTAAGTCCATCTTGTTTAATGTGTCATTTAAGCTAGTTTCCTTATTTATTTTCATTTTGGATGATCTGTCCATTGGTGAAAGTGGGGTGTTAAAGTCCCCTACTATGATTGTGTTCCTGTCAATTTCCCCTTTTATGGCTGTTAGCATTCGCCTTATGTATTGAGGTGCTCCTATGTTGGGTGCATAAATATTTACAATTGTTATATCTTCTTCTTGGATTGATCCCTTGATATTATGTAGTGTCCTTCTTTGTCACTAATAATAGTCTTTATTTTAAGGTCTGTTTTGTCTGATATGAGAATCGCTACTCCAGCTTTCTTTTGATTTCCATTTGCATGGAATATTTTTTTCCATCCCCCCCTCACTTTCAGTCTGTATTTTTCCCTAGGTCTGAAGTGGGTCTCTTGTAGACAACATATATATGCATCTTGTTTTTGTTTCCATTCAGCCAGTCTATGTCTTTTGGTTGGAACATTTATTCCATTTACATTTAAGGTAGTTATTGATATGTATGTTCCTATTACCATTTTTTAAATTGTTCTGGGTTTGTTTGTGTAGGTCTTTTCCTTCTCTTGTGTTTCCTGCCTAAAGAAGTTCCTTTAGCATGTGTTGTAAAGCTGGTTTGGTGGTGCTGAATTCTTTTAACTTTTGCTTGTCTGTAAAGGTTTTAATTTCTCTGTCAAATCTGAATGAGATCCTTGCTGGGTAGAGTAATCTTGGTTTTCCCTTTCATCACTTTACATATGTCCTGCCAGTCCCTTCTGGCTTGCGAAGCTTCTACAGAAAGATCAGCTATTAACCTTATGGGGATTCACTTGTATGTTATTTGTTGCTTTTCCCTTGCTGCTTTTAATATTTTTTCTTTGTATTTAGTTTTTGATAGTTTGATTAACATGTGTCTTGGCATGTTTCTCCTTGGATTTATGCTGTATGGGACTCTCTGTGCTTCCTGGAATTGATTATTTCCTTTCCCATGTTTGGGAAGTTTTCAACTACAATCTCTTCAAATATTTTCTCAGTCCCTTTCTTTTTCTCTTCTTCTTTGGAACCTCTATAATTCGAATGTTGGTTCTTTTAATGTTGTCCCAGAGGTCTTTGAGACTGTCCTCAATTCTTCTCATTCTTTTTTCTTTATTCTGCTCTGCAGTAGTTATTTCCACTATTTTATCTTTCAGGTCACTTATCCGTTCTTCTGCCTCAGTTATTCTGCTATTGATTCCTTCTAGAGAATTTTTATTTCATTTATTGTGTTGTTCATCATTGTTTGTTTGCTCTCTAGTTCTTCTAGGTCCTTGTTAAACGTTTCTTGTAGTTTCTCCATTCTATTTCCAAGATTTTGGATCCTCTTTACTATCATTACTCTGAATTCTTTTTCAGGTAGACTGCCTATTTCCTCTTCATTTGTTTGGTCTGGTGGGTTTTTACCTTGCTCCTTCATCTGCTGAGTATTTCTCTGTGTTCCCATTTTGCTTAACTTCCTGAGTTTGGGGTCTCCTTTTCAGAGCCTGGAAGTTCGTAGTTCCCATTGTTTTTGGTGTCTGCCCCCAGTGGGTGAGGTTGGTTCAGTGGCTTATGTAGGCTTCCTGGTGGAGGTGACTGGTGCCTGTGTTCTGGTAGGTGGGGCTGGATCTCGTCTTTCTGGTAGGCAGGGCTGTGTCCGGTGGTGTGTTTCGGGGTGTCTGTGACCTTATTATGATTTTAGGCAGCCTCTCTGCTAATGGGTAGGATTGTGTTCCTGTCTTTCTAGTTGTTTGGCATGGGGCGTCCAGCACTGGAGCTTGCTGGCTGTTGTGTGGAGCTGGGTCTTAGTTTTGAGATGGAGATCTCTGGGAGAGCTCTGCCCAATTGATATTACGTGGGGTTGGGAGGTCTCTGGTGGACCAATGTCCTGAACTTGGCTCTCCCACCTCAGAGGCTCAGGCCTGACACGAGGCCGGAGCACCAAGACCCTGTCAGCCACAAGGTAGATGAGTGGTTTATTACCAAGGATATTAAAGCACACAAACCAAGAGCCAGATGAAGAGATTCATACGGTGAGGTCAAGAACAATGAAACCTCCATCCTCTTGAAGTTTGGAATTCAGCACGGTGGCACTTGGAGGAATTCTGCTTCACCAACCTGGAAGCTCACTGAAACCCCTCCTTTTGGATTTTAATGGTGGCTTCACTACACAGGCATGGTTTATTAAATCCTTCCACATATCTTCATGATGAAATTTTTGTTTAAATGTTTTCCTAGTTTTTATTAGCCTATTCCCTTATCATGGAGTCTGAGATTTCTATACATGTTCTGAATACAAATTATTTGCAGTAAAAATATTTTGCAAATAATTAATCTTTTTGTCATTTGTCTTTTTATTCTCTTATCATATATTTCATATAAGTTGGTAAATAGGTAGATATGGATATAGATTGTATACTTGTAATGTCATATCTTATACATCTTTGTGTCATCCAAAGTCACAAACTTTTTATCTTATGCGATTTATCTTAGGATTTATCCTAAGCGATTTAGGGTATTTTTTTCTATTTAGGTTGTGATGCACTTTGAGTTGATTTTGGTATATGGTGCAAGGTGTAGGCACAATGTTTTTCTAGTATCATTTGTTGCAAGCACTAGCCTGTTTCTAATAATTATATTATGCCCCTTTTCAAAAATCAGTTGCCTATATATGATTGGACCTATTTCTAGGATCTCTATGATGTGCCGTTGATCTATTTGTATATTTTTATGCCAGAACTACATTATCTTTTTTTTTTTTAACTGTAGGTTTACAATAAGTCTTCAAATCAGAAAGTTTTCTTACTTTGCTCTTTTTTTATTATTGATTTGGCTATTCTAGGTTTTTGTTTTTGTTTTTGTTTTCATTTCCATGTGAATTTTCCTTCTAATTTGTCAGTTTCAATGAAAAAGTTTACTGGGATTTCAATTGGAATGATGTTGATTCTGTGAATGAATTTGTGGAGAATAGACATCTTGAAAGTATTACATCTTCTGACCCTTGAATGGTATTTCTTTCATTTTATTTAGGTCTACTTTTATTATCCTTGTCTTTGTTTTATAGTTTTGTTTTGCAGATATTTCATATATTTTGTCAGACTTATCTTAAGTGCTTCATATTTTTTGTTTTGTCATAGTTGACAATATGTTTTAATTTAATTTTCTGATTCTTTGGTTATAGTATGCAAATTGATTTTCTTTGTATTTGATTTTATAACTTGCAATATTACTCTCTTAACCTTACTACCTTACAATCTTGATCTAAGTATATTAACTTTTTATAGTTTCAATCAGGTTTTCTACATTGATGATCATTTTATCTGTAAAGAAATACCTTATACTCTTCCTTTCTAATTTGGTTGCCCCTTATTATTTTTCTTCCTTCATTTCACTGGCAAGAACCTCCTGTACAATACTGAATGAATTGATGAGAATAGATATCCTTGTATATTTCCTTATCTTGGGGTAAAAGGAAAACATGTGTCTTTCATCATTATGTATGATGATTGTTCATAGTTTATAGATGTCCTTTTGCTTCAGATGAAGCAATACTTATATGCAGATTTTTTTCAATAATACAGTACTACAGTACTACACAATCCACAGGCAGTTGGTTGAATCCACAGGTGTGAAACTGTGCATTCAGAGGGCTGGAATATAAAGTTATAATCAGATTTTTAACTGTGCGGAAGGTCAGTGCCCCAACCCCTGCAGTGTGCAAGTGTCAACTGTACCTCATATTTGGCATGGTGACTTATAAAGGGAAAAAATGGACTCTTGATGGTAAAAACAGCAGTGAGTCCAGAACTGTTGAAATTACTCAAAGCATAGACAACCTCAAAATAATTTTGTGTGCGTATTCTAAATTAACAAAATATAACTTTAGTGGCGTTTTGACAAAACCAAATAACTGTAATTTAAAGTTAATGAGACACTGATTTTGTTTCTTTATTATTTAAACATATCATAGATATATTTGTAACATAGTTATGTTTATTTCAAATATGTAGGTTTGACTTAAACTCTCTTTAAGAACCCATTGCCTGAGGATTTAAGTTCATAAAGTAATGAAACATATAGATCATTTATGACAGTAAGAAAAATCATCAGATTTAATCCTCAAAATGCCTTCTTCTCCTAGTCCCGGTCTGCATGCGAAGGGCACCAATAGAGCCTTCTTTATTAAAAAGAAAAAAAAAGAAATAAGAGATGAAAGACCCTTTCATGTATTTTAATAAAATCATTTTAGAATTGCCTTTTTTGCTTTGCTATTTAGTCTTAAGGACAGCAAATTTCTTGTGTTTATGTTTGGCAAAGCAAACTTTTAGAAGAGTTTAAATGTTTATTTTTATAAAGCTAATATATTATTATTTTTCCATTTACATTCTAGCACCCGTTCAGTTTTAAAAACAGAAATCTATCGATGTGGCTTAAAAAGTTACTTCTATGACTATAATTTTAATTTTGTAAATATAGTCATAAATATATTAAATTGTGATGTTGAAAACTGTTTTATTGTCTTAATTTGAAATAAACAAATAAGCCAAAATATTTTTATTTATTCTCAAGCATTATCTGGAAATCAGAACAACTCTTTCTACTCTCATGCAGCATTTTAATCTTTGCAGACTATATAATTTCTCTAGGCCTTATTTCAAAATTTATACATTGATGGCATTATCAAGTGATTTCTAACGTAACGTGAACCGACTTTTTCACCGTTTATCAATTTCACTGAATTTTCATTACTCAGTTACCACTAGGGGGCCTAACCCCCCTAAAGTTCAATTTTGATATATTTTTTGTAGGTTATTCAATTTTAAAATTCGTCACTTGTTATACAATTTTGATTTTAAGTTTTGTATACAGGTGAGATTTTTTTACATAAAGGAGCCTTCAACACATGACTGCAGTGGCCATAGATGAATGGAATTCACTATCATGACTACCAATGTCAAGAACTCATCTGAGCACAAACCCAGATCTCTTGTTGATCCACAGATCTCTTGCTCAGTGCATTGAACAAACATTTCACATGAGTGACAGTGTTTTAGTATCTGTATTTTTTCCTCTTCTTTTTCCTTCTCTGGGTACATTTTTATCACATTTGTATCATCAAGATAATGTCTCAAGAAAGCTTTTGACTGCTAAGACTAATTATTTTTTCCTCTATTTGTTAAGAGAAATGAGATGAATTTTGATAACTTTTGCTTTGTTAGATTCCAGGTCAACTATGTGTAATAGAAAATAAGGCAGTTATTTCCTGGAACACTTGATCAAACTCACTTTATTAAATTGAATAAATCTAAAGGATCAAGTAGAAAATGGTTAAAACATAATCTCACCAATAAAATAATAATAAATAATCCATACATATATGGAATGAAGGTATATTCATTGATATGGCATGTGAGCATATCAAGAAAGATCTAGTAATAACTAAGTACATTACTCGGTTTAATAAGATGGTTGTAAGTCATGGAAAACTAGAGTTTATTTTTGTTACCAACTAGATGGTTTAGACAATAATAAATTCCAATGCTAGGAATTCCAGCTTTTCTCATCCCAGCAGTAGAGATATCAAATCAAATCACTTTTGGATTGAGTGTTAAAAGAATTGGGGACATTTGATTTTGAGAATGTATTTTAAATTGTTACCAATATTTTATAGCCCAGAGTCAACTGTTCTATTCCTCTAAGTTTTTCAACACCTTAGTGAATGATGAAGAACTGTATCTCAGAGGCCCTGATTCCTAGTGTCTTGGATCTATCTGTGTCCCACACTGTTCCACAAAGAACTTTCTATTATGCACATACAATTATTAGAAGAGAAGTGAAAATAAAGTATTATTTCTAATAAATGAAACATCATGCCACCTGGATCATAAAGAACTTTAATCCCTAATAAATTTAGAAAAACTTAACAGTTCTATTTCATATTCCTAAAAGATATTAGGGATATGACTGATATACTAAAGAAAAAAAATAGATGCTAATAACTCCAGTTCCTGGAAATTAATCAAACTGTGTCCTTGTTCAGGGCTAACTACTGCAAATAATATACCTTAATGTGCTAAATTCTACAGAAAATAAATAATGGAAGTAACACTGTAATCATATTATTAATTTACAAGGCTTCTCTCAAAACAGAATCTGGGACACTATGTGAGGAAAAAAACAAAATTTATAACAACTAGGCCTCTTGCCCAGAAATACAACCACACAAAAATATACATAACTAAGACAGAAAAAAAAAAAATCTTGTCCAAAGAAAACACAGTTGGAGAGAAAATAAAAGATAAAAATTTTTAGTGAATTAAAAATGAAAATGCTATAAATGTAACTGTTGGTAAATCAGTTTTGTGTATTATTGATAGGAAATAAGATATAGATACAGAAATAGAAAATAATTATTTTAATGATAAAGAGTAATTCTAAAAAAAACTACGTGACCAAAATACAGATTTATTTTTTTAATGGTATTGAAAAGTATCAAAATAGAGCAAACATTATAGACTTCCCAGACTTCTCTTCTAGCTGAAATAACCCATGGTCTTAAATGGAAGAGCCTGGAAAGCAGATCTTTTCAAGATGCCAGTCATAATCAGCATATAATTAGTTAGGGTTTTGGGGCTTAGTGATGATTGAGAATATTCAATGAGATAGAACAATACATTGCCTAGATGAGGTTGATGTGAAGTCCACAATGCAATAATAAGAACCTTTTTCTTGTTATTCTGCAAACCCCATGTGATTCTAAATTCTAGTCTAACTTCTTAACAATCTGATTTTATAAGCTTAGACATAAAGTTAGAGTTTCAGTGTCTTCACAGCCTTGTTAATATGTCCCAGGTTTATTCTCTACCATGTTCCCATTCCATGGACATTCTCATATGGCAAAAAAAAAAAAGAAATATAAAAGACATCTATATTTGAGGAAAAAAAGAATATTGATCAACTAACAATCAGACAGTTTATCAGTCTAGGCTTGGAACCCTACATAAACATGAACTGACCTAACTTAAGCTGCCTTAAGTACATGTCTTACATGAAAAACTGTGACTATACAGCTAATGAGAAAGACTGGTATCCACTCTTCTTTCAAGAAGAGGATTTTGAAAGCAGCCAAAGCCATTAAATTCACCACGGGCCACCCAGTACTTTTCTTCTACTTTGAAAACAAAAATTTCTAGCCAAAAGAAATGTTCTGGGAGAAGCAGACAGGTGGTGTGACATGGCAAGAGCAGGAGACAGGGTTAGTAAAAAGGTGAATTCAAGAAGTCAATAAGAAATGACCAAAAGGTACAAGAAAAGTGAAGCGAAGCACAAATTTTGACATTGAGCGAAAGACGGATTATTTCCAATAACAAAATTAGGTCAATACTCTCAAACATTGCAGAAAGCCAGGACATGTCTTGATACACACTGGATTTAGCATAAAGAAGTTATTTTGATAGTCTTAGAAAAGCAATGCCAACTGAATGGTAAGGATATTTAGTCAGACTGCAATGGGTTGAGGAACAAACTGGGAATAAAATGCAAGGAGCGATGCCTGTGGCAGAGAAAGAAAAAATTGTGGAGGAAAATAGGACTCAGGACACCCTGTTTGCTTGCTACATTCGATGGAAGAGGTCTGAATGTGTTTAAACACTGAGACGAAGAGGCTAGTGGAGGAGAAGCTGAACTTACAGGAAAGGGGAAAAAAAATGCTCTTTTAGATTTCTGAGATGTGAATAAAAATGATTTTTAATCTAGTAGAATAACCAATTATAGAGAGAATATGGGGTGGGGGAAACAAAGATGAGGATAGACACAAATTTGTGTGAGTTGGCTGAGGATTGATTCTTGCAAACAAATGACTTGTCTGTATGAAGTAGGAGCTACGTCATGTGCTGGTCATGTGTGAGTACAGGGTGGATTAGGACATTGTGGAAAGTAGAAGAATGCTGAGATAAATACTGAGAACAATTGGTAGGAAAGCTGTCTAGGGAAATAGAATTTTCAGCATAGTTTTGAGAGCCAAGTTGATGCGAGAAAACATAAATTTGCAAGTGGATCCTCTCTGAATTTGAGTGATTTTTATAAATTATCATATAAAGCTTACATGTAAGAGGCATAGATGTAAATAGATCTGTATGACACCAAGGGTCATGCAAGGGAGAGGAAGGACAAAGGAAAACCAGTATGTTGATTATATTGTCAAAAGTGGGCTTGGATCTCACCAATTAAGGGATTGATTTGGATGAAAAAAGAGGTGAAAATGGGAGGATCTGGTATATGTGGAGAAAGTAGCTGGGTCAAGAGATTACAGATGAGAAAAATAAATGAGTAAGAGAACAGTTGCACTGGGAGGATTGGAGTGAGTGAGACCTTAACAATTGCTTACGTTTAGCCAGTGATTTGAATAGAATAGTTTAAAGCTCTTAGAGGAAGTTAGTGAAGAAGAGTGTGGTGTGGTGAATGTAGTTCAGTTAAAATCAGGAGAATGGCTGAGAGTGGATGCATCAGCGAACATTAAAGAGAGTGGATCAGGGTGGGAGAGAACATAAAGGCGTCAAGTGTTAAAGTTGATCAGGGTGATAAAGTAGGTAGTAAATTTAGACAGAATAGTTTCAGTGGTTTCTGAGGCCAGGAGCCAGAGTAGTTAAATAGTACATGTGGAGTTAGAGCTACATATATAAAAGTAAAATACTCTTTGAGGAGGTAAGACGAGATAGATGGTGGTGGCTAGAGAGGGTGCAGAAGGAAGAAAATATTTATGTGTTTATTTTTTGACATGCAGAGTCTCAGGCTCCAGGGAAACCATCAAATTGTTAGTGATGAGGAAGTTTGAATATTCAGAAGAGAGATAGTATAAACGATTTGACAAGACAGTAAATAATGGTGACCAGATGCATCTCGGGGGAGGAGTGGCACTTAAAGAAGGTACACCTTCCAAGGAGGTCTTAAGGAAAAAAAAAAATTATTTTAGTACATTGGAAATATTTGTACTATCTCTTCATAAGTGTATTCACAAATATAATATCACTACCTTACTTTTGGAACTTCACATATTTTCATAGGGCATTATTTATATTGTTTTTTCTTAATTTGGTAAGTGGATAACTTGTCTCTCCACTGATACTGTAAGTTTATTGGGGAGTCATTCCAGAATCAATAATTTTGTATTATCCAAAACATTTATTACAGTGCCTTTACATATTAGATGTTTTAGAGATAAAATTTCTAGATTAATTTAGTATCAAAAAATAAACATGCATATGTGTTTGGTAAATTTAACTTTCTGTGCATTGAATATGGAAATTAAATGAGTGGTTAAAAAAATAAAGATATAGAGATTCACTATGTTGTTTTCTTATTGAAACAACTGCCTTAGGACTAACATCTAACAGTATAAATCATGTAATGTTTCTAGTTTTTCATTTCCATCTGTGGAAGTAGAATCTACTAAAAAATAATTATAAAATAGATGACAAAATTTTAAATATAAGTAGTGATGCATAGTCACAGAGATAATTTTCTAATAATTAAACTTACTAAATACAACTCAACATGTATTCTTAATATATTTGAAAAAAAATGTTTAACTAACCCCATAACTATAGCTCAGTAAAACTCATGTATAAAATATGTCTCTTCTACTGACACCACCGTAATCATATAGATATATACAGTAGCTTGAGTATATTTTTAGATTATGGTAGTAAATAATTCTCCCACTTTATAACAACTTATGATTTGTTATAGTTATTTAAGGAGCTATAAATAATTATATGTCTGATATTTATTTCTTAGTTTACTACAGAGTCTGATTTAAGCAAAAAGAAAAGATCTGATTTATTTTAAGAAGTTATTTTAGAGCTTTATTTTTTTCTGTTTTTAAACTGAGAATTTTCCTTAAAATAATTACTTCACTGTTGAAAAGTCTTCCATCAACCTTATCAAGGACTAAATGTTCTAATTGCAGTGTATCTATGACATGTCACATCAATATAGAAGTGATTCATTTGAACAAACACTGTATTAGTGAAGTTAACATTGTTCATTTGCTTTTAATTATAATAATCACTCAAGATCACTATGCAGCTAAAACTTTGATTGTCAAATATAATTTGGTTCTTATTCATGATAGTGACAGCTAATTCCAAATGCTCTTTTATACACTTTCACTTAAAATAGTTCATTCCGTGATGTGAATAAATCTAAAAATCTTTTAAGTATCAGATTTTTGCTTTCCAAAGGCCAGTGTGTTTGTGTGTGTGTATAAGTAGATCTTGCTCTTTTCTTTGATATTTGCTTGTCTTGCCTTTTGTAAAAGAAATTTCAGACTCAAATGTTTTTTGATTCAAGGTATGTAACATACATATAAAAAGAATATATTGAATTTGTTCAAATCCAGAAGATCTCAATGACTTTATTTTACTCCCATCACTTCCTTGCACATGTGTTCTGTCATATCAGTGACCTTTCCCTCAATAGGACCATGGACAGATCCCATAGCCTTCCATTTATTTACAATTAGAATATTTCTCTATGGCAATAACAACTTACTTTCAGATATCTCCAAGTCCCCTCCACTCCAATGTAAAACTTTCCATTTCACATCTAATTGCCATTTTACAGACCCTCTTGCCCTATTGAGAAAATCCCCTTCAAGGCAGTTCAGGCCATGCCATCTTCTGGAGGCATCCCATTTTGCTCATAGGAACTTCACTCATTCTTCCCACACTACATGAACACTGTCCTATACCACTGCTTCTCTGCCCTTCACATCACAGGCAACTCCAATGAACCCCTACTGCCTTCATAATTCCCCATGAAAAGAGCAAGCACTCAACTCCAAGTTTCTATCTGCTCACCATTCTTTTTTTCTTTTCCATTGGAGTACAATAGCTTGACAATGTTGTGTTAGTTTCTGCTGTACAACGAAGTGAGTCAGCTATATGTATACATATATGCTCTCCCTCTTGGATCTCTCTCCCATCCCCGCCATCCCACCCATCTAGGTATTCAAAGACCACTGAGCTGAGTTTCCTGTGCTATACCTCAGGTTCCCAGGAAAACGCACGCCAAGCCCTGTCCAACATCTTGTATTCTCCACTGTTAGGTCCTCCAGTAAAACTGTGAGTTTCTACAGCTCAGCAAGTACTCACTGTGTATCTATCCATGTGTGTGTTTGGGGTACGGTGTAGTGATGGGGGTGGTTGTAGTGGTGATATTAACAGGTTATTGCTGATATTATATAAATCATCTCTTTTACCTACTGTTTTCCTGATACAGAAAGCAGATTGATCACCTATGTATCTATTTACTTAACCAATATTTATCAAGTCTGCTGCATTCCAGGCCTTTTTCCTAGGCATAGGAATACAGCAATGAACAGTGCAACGTCAATATTGTTCTTTAGTGGAGACTGTTTTCTAGTTGTGGATAACAGTATGTCAGAGGAGGTGATCAAAGTTGTAAAGGAAAAATAACATAAGGAGGTAGACAGTGAATTATTGGCATATATTTTAATAGTAATTTCAGGGACTATTTCACTGATGAGGTGACATTTGGACAAGGACCTGAAGGAAGTGAGAAAAGGAGCTATCCCAGTAGAAGAGGATTTCTTCTGAGCATAACGGGCTTCTTCTTCCAAAGGCTTTACTTTTCATGTTAAGTAGCTAGAAGGACATTGTGGGGCAAAAAAGGCAGGGAGCAAGGAGGAGAGTGAGAGGGAATACAATCAAAGGGAGGACATATATGAACGTATGTTTATATATTAGAGCAAATGTTTGTGACACAACAGAATATTCAAAACCTTTGTTATTTTCTCAGTAAATTCTGTAAAATCATTTCAAAACAAACTTGCATATTAGAAAAAATAAACTGACAATGGGAAATTTTTGGCAAGCTTTTATATCATAATTTGAAGCATTCACCAAGTCAGTAAAAAGAAAAACACTATTAGTTCTTTAATTAAACATAATGCATTTCATTATGTCAGCAAAGTTTTAACCGAAAGGCATGTGGATAGAATATATGTAGCAGAAAATAGCAAATCAATGTTAATGATGACTTATCCAGTACAAATTGATTTTGTAATAAATAAAAGCTTGAAATAAAAGGGGAAAAAGAAATCCAGAATTCTGCCTAGCTAAACTCTGAGCTTAGTGACACAAACTCATATAACTATTAACAGTAATATTTAGGTTGCTTCCATGTCCTGGCTATTGTAAATAGAGCTGCAATGAACATTGTGGTACATGACTCTTTTTGAATTATGGTTTTCTCAGGTTATATGCCCAGTAGTGGGATTGCTGTGTCATATGGTAGTTCTATAGTGAAGTAAGTCAGAAAGAAAAACAAATACCTTATGCTAATGCATATATATAGAATCTAAAAAAAAAAAAAAAAGGTACTGATGAACCCAGTGGCAGGGCAGGAATAAAGACACAGACATAGAGAATGGACTTGAGGACACGGGTTGGAGGTGGGGGGAAGCTAGGACGAAGTGAGAGAGAGGCATGGACATCTATACACTACCAAATGTAAAATAGATAGCTAGTGGGAAGCAGCCGCATAGCACAGGGAGATCAGCTGGGTGCTTTGCGATGACCTAGAGGGGTGGGATAGGGAGGGTGGGAGGGAGACCCAAGAGGGAGGGCATATGGGGGATATATGTATACATACGGCTGATTCACTTTGTTGTACAACAGAAACTAACACAGCATTGTGAGTCAATTATACTCCAATAAAGATATATAAAAATATATATATATATATTTATGTTATGAATTTGGTTTAAAATCGAAAAATATACAAACAATGTGGGTGTTCAGACATAAGGGTCCCCTCCCTAACAAGAATTCAAATATTCTGGATATAATAGCATTCACAATTACTTGAACTAGGAGTAATATAACCTGCTCCACTACAAAATAACCCTAGGGTTTTCTATTATCATGAAAAGTATGAGCCGTTAAATACCTGTGGTTGTTTGATGATTAAATACTTGACCTATATTTCTAGAAACAAAAGTGAGGCGACTATCTGCCAAAGTAATTTTATATGTTCAAAATCAGAACTAGATTTTAGAGAATCTGAAAGTCAGAAGGGCCTGGTTAAAAGATACCTCAATTTATCTCCTGTGACAGTGGAGCTTCTGCAATTTCAAAAAAAGAAGCAGATACAGAAAATGTGCATTGTTTTATAAAGACAATATAAAAGGAGTAGAAAATCCTTCTCTGGAAAAGCGATTTTTATCATTCAAATAAAAATTTGGTTAACTCTATAACTTTCTCATCCAGAAATCACAAGAGAAAGATTTCTGATGTTATGTAATATATAGACTTGAGTCAATGGCCATCAAAGGAGCTTGATTAAAAGTTACTTTTTTAAAATGAATTACTTAAGTAGTCAGAATAAACCTAGGGGAAATACTATTAGTATTATTATTAGTATTATTTTGGCAAATGTGGAAAGCTTCTATGTGATATTTCAGTTACTTTTGTAGAGTGTATTTTAGTTGTGAGATTAAAAAAAAGTTAACATGGGAATAAATGGCTATAAGGAAATCAAACTGCTGAAAGAAGTGTCAGAAAATTGTACAATTCTAGTTACTTTGGAGTCCCTCCATTAAAGGAATAAGCATGGAAGCTGAGTCATTTGTTTATCAAATCATTCTCCTAATTATATAGTTGGCAGGCACACTATTGAAAAAAAGACTGCCATAATTCTTGGAAACCAAAATAGGTAAGTTAAATCTCAGTTCTAGAAGGTGTAATATTTTGTACTCTTTTCTTTTCTGTGAACTTTTTTTTTTTCCGTACATTTGTCCTGCGACTTTGTGCTCCTGCCAAATGAGGAAACAGGTCTGTACTTCTGGTGTGCTGAGGCTTATTTCTAGTGACCGTGTGACTCAGGAGTTTTTGCTAGGCAGCCAGGCTTCCTGGATGACCACCCATGTATAGCTTAGGCAAGTTTTTATAAAACTTTGTGTTGCCATTTTCTTCTGTACAATGAGCATAATGATCAAACCTACAGCACAGAGATGCTGTAAGGATTAAATAAGTTTATGTGGACATTGTGATGATATTTGTTATCTAGTAATTTTCTTTTGTAAAGTGTAATTAGAATTTTTGTTTAAACCAAGAGTTCAGTGATCTTTTTTTTTTTTTTTTAAACATCTTTATTGGAGTATAATTGCTTTACAATGGTGTGTTAGTTTCTGCTTTATAACAAAGTGAATCAGTTATACATATACATATGTTCCCATATCTCTTCCCTCTTGCATCTCCCTCCCTCCCACCCTCCCCATCCCACCCCTCCAGGTGGTCACAAAGCAATGAGCTGATCTCCCTGTGCTATGCGGTTGCTTCCCACTAGCTATCTATTTTACGTTTGGTAGTGTATATATGTCCATGCCACTCTCTAACTTTGTCCCAGCTTACCCTTCCCCCTCCCCATATCCTCAAGTCCATTCTCTAGTAGGTCTGTGTCTTTATTCCCGTCTTGCCACTAGGTTCTTCATGACCTTTTTTTTTTTTTCCTTAGATTCCATATATATGTGTTAACATACTGTATTTGTTATTCTGTTTCTGACTTACTTCACTCTGTATGACAGACTCTAACTCCATCCACCTCACTACAAATCACTCAATTTCATTTCTTTTTTGGCTGAGTAATATTCCATTGTATATATGTGCCACATCTTCTTTATCCATTCATCTGTCGATGGACACTTAGGTTGCTTCCATGTCCTGGCTATTGTAAATAGAGCTGCAGTGAACATTGTGGTACATGACTCTTTTTGAATTATGGTTTTCTCAGGCTATATGCCCAGTAGTGGGATTGCTGGGTCATATGGTAGTTCTATTTTTAGTTTTTTAAGGAACCTCCATACTATTCTCCATAGTGGCTGTATCAATTTACATTCCCACCAACAGTGCAAGAGTGTTCCCTTTTCTCCACACCCTCTCCCCAGCATTTATTGTTTCTAGATTTTTTGATGATGGCCATTCTGACCGGTGTGAGATGATATCTCACTGTAGTGATCTTCTCTTTAGCAAATTCAACTGGCCTTGAGTATCTTTATCCTTTCCCTTGTCCTGTCAGCATCTATATGGTCTAGATGTATGATATCCCTATTCAATGCATCTCCTTAGCTTCTGGGACCCCTTATCCTATAATGAGAAATACTGCCCTGGCTTAAGGCCAGACTTTAGATTCCTCCAAAGTCACGGAATCTAGGACTGAGCATTGGCAAATATAAGAGTGACATTCCAGAAACTGAGAGCATTGTAAATGAAAGTACAACTGAACTGAAGTTGGCATGCATTGGGAAGGATAAATATTTCAACTTGATTTTCGTTTGAGCTCCATATATGATGGAAGTGTGGAAAAAATGCTACTAGGTATGTTGGGGGAAGACTGTTGATATTTGCTGTTGTTTGGCTTTTATTACTGTTGATAATTCTGCTATTATTGTCTTCTCTGATGGCAGGAGGGGAAGGTTTCTACTGGCAAGCACTGGGAATATTTGTTGGGAGAGACAGGAAGCTCAAAAAGGAAGCTATTTTAAAATGTTATGGACAATCATTTTAGGAACCTACATTTGGGTAGTTACATTACTAATGGAAAGAAGGGAAATAATAGGGACATATTTCTATATATTATAATGAACAAAGAATCATTTTTTGAAATCTATCCTGAGTTCTGAAGTAGTGATTATTTATCCTCAGCTTCCTACTTTTATGTATGTAGACTGATCTAGACAGACTCCCACTGATCTTGGAATCAATGGAAACTAAATTTAAAGATTTTATGTATATCTAATCCATAAAATGTGTTGTAAAGATGCACATTTTAGATCATAAACAAACTTCTATTTATCATATGTGCTTTCATTATTAACATAGGTATGTATGTTCGAGTTGACCCAGGAATCAAATGGATGAGATAGCAATATGTAATATAGTTGGCCCTCTATTTCTGTGGGTTCTGCATCTGTAGATTCAACCAACCATGGATTAAAAATATTTTAAAAATCCCAGAAATTTTCAAAAAGCAAAACTTGAACTTGCCACATGCCAGCAACCATTTACATGGCAATTATATTGTATTTAAAGCTATTTACATAGCATTTACATTGTATTAAGTATTTTAAGTAATCTAGAGATGATTTAAAGTATACAGAGGATGTGTATAGCTTATATGCAAATACTATGCCATTCTATATAAGGAACTTGAGCATCCTTGGATTTTAATATCTGCAGGAGGTCCTGGAACCACTGCCCCAAGGCTACTGAGGGATGACTGTATGTATATTAAACTAGAAAACTGAGAGCTAATGGGAAAAGTTAAAATATAAAAGTAACAACAGTAATACTGGAACTGATTTTAGCAAAATGCCAAAAAGACCTGAAAATAAGAGAGTAAAATTTGTTAAAGGAAAAGTAAAGATTACTGCATTTGGGCAAGATGTCCTTTCCCTAGTCTTCACTATCAAAAAAAAGTAGTTTGACTAGCTTTATGCCAGAGCAACATAAAAAAAAAACCAAAAAGTGGGATTATAATCAAGAATGATCTAAATGAAGAAGATAAGGAAGATATTTAGGAGTGTATAAAATTGTACAGAGCTGCAGATCAAGAAGTGAAAATACATTCACTAATTTAATTAATAAGCTAGAGATTTTTAAACTGTTTGGGTTCATGGCTATATTAATGTTTCAGTAATTTTTCCACAGCAGCTCTAGGCCAAAAACCTAATAGTTCTGTTCATTAAAGAAATAGGTCTAAATCTCCTAAGAGTAGTAGATTGTTGGATTTCTTACAGATGCCCCTGTGTTTCTCTTGAAATTTAAAATATCCTGGGGTGCTCCCCTCTGTGAACTTATTGTGGTATTTCAGAAAACCTCAGCACGCAGCTGGCAAGCATATGCTGTCATTAGAAGCATGTAGAACCAAATTAATGCAATAGTCGCCTTGTTGCACTTTCTGTCCCTGAGTTTTTGCTTCATGCTGTAGTTCTCTAGTAGTTCTATAATGACTTCCAAGTGCTTGTGGAATCAAGTTCAAATCTTTTCCCATTTTATTGGATTGCCTCTAACTTACCTTAATGTATTCCCAATGCTTATTTTTAAATATTTCTGTGAGTCAGGCCAGCACCTTAATTTTCCCTGGAATACTCTGATTATTCTCTTAAATTTTCCTCTTTCACTGTGCTTTTCTGTCTGCCCTTCCTAGTCAAATTATCGCAAATTTAATGTCAAGATCAAGTTCTACCTGATTTGGATATCGTACTTGCTTAACCCATTCTATTATTTACTCTCTAACAGAAAAAGAAACTCATTAGTGTACTACATTTTTATACAGTACATTCATTAATGTACTTTCATTAATGTACCATATATTTTTATCCTATAGTACTTGTTTAAAATTATTTTTTAAAATTTTTATTGGAGTATAGTTGCTTTACAAAGTTGTGTTAGTTTCTGCTGTACAGCAAAGTGAATCAGTTATACGTAGACATATCCACTCTTTTTTAGATTTCCTTCCCATTTAGGTCACCACAGAGCACTGATAGAGTTCCCTGTGCTATACAGTAGGTTCTCTATTTTATATAAAGTAGTATATATATGTCAGTCCCAATATCCCAATTCATCCCACCCCCCTTCCCACCTAGATAACCATAAGTTTGTTTTCTACATCTGTGACTCTATTTCTGCTTTGCAAATAAGTTCATCTGCACCATTTTTCTAGATTCCACTTATAAGCAATATTATATGATATTTGTCTTTCTCTTTCTGACTTCACTCTGCATGACAATATGTAGCTATTTATATTTTGTGCATCCAAGGCTATGTATTGTCTTATGCATGTGTAGAGTACTAAATAAATACTGGGAAAAAACCCTTAAACTTCTACATTAAGTATGTATTACCCCATATGCATATACTTACCTGTTCTGAGTTCACTACTGTTAAAAAGATTGAATTGTGTCCACCAAAAAGAAACGAAATGGTATATTGAAATCTTACTGCCTGTAATTGTCAATGTGACCTTGTTTAAAAATAGGATATTTGTGGATATGATCAAAATAAGATTAGGTCATTAGAGTAGGCTCTAATCCAGTGTGACCAGTGTCCTTAAAAGAAGAGAAAAACACCATGTAAAGAGAGAGACACATGAGAAGGTGTAGAGAAGATGGCCACATGACAAGGGAGGCGGAGTCTGGTTGATGTATCTACAAACCAGGGAGAACCAAGGATGCTGGCAAATGTCTGAAGCTAGATGAGGTAAGGAAGACTTGTCACCTCCAGGCTTCAGGGGGAGTATGGCTTTACTGCCACCTTGACTGCAGACTTCTAGCCCCCAGAACTGTGAGACAATACATTTCTGTTTTAAGCCACCCAGTTTGTGGTATTCTGTTACAGCAGCCCTGAAAAGCTAATACAATTAGGATAGAGGCAAACAACGATAATAAATACACTCCATTTCAAATCATGAGAAAAAAAAAATAAAGAGTGCTTTTATAGTTTAATAAGGCCCTTGTAAAGACATATGATTTCTTTTTTGATAGAAAATACCACAAATGAGTAATAATAATCAACTGCATCTGTATAGAATTTAGAGTTTACAAAGTACTTTCAATTAATATTTCCTGAGATATTGAACATTACATGACATGTCACATAAAGCAAGTATTATCATATCTTTTTGGCATGTGAGCAGAGTCCTGGGGAAATTTTAAAATCCAGTCACTGGTAACTATATTCAAGCCACATATTCTTTCTGCAATTTATATTTAGTAAGCGAAAGAGCCAGCAATTACATCTGATTGCTGATTTGAAGCTTGATGTTCAATCTGCTGTGCATCAAAATCTGATGTTTTCATAGAATAGATTCCCTCTCCATGATCATTAACTGAAAACAAGACAAAAGATGATGTGCTTACTTACCTACATTCAAGAAAGCCTGCATGTCTGAAGAAAATTTCTGATTTAATGAAATGTTTGGCAGCACATTTATATAAAGAAAGTGTTCATTTAGACCTTATAAATAAGTTACCTGGTTCTAGGATTCCGATGCTGCTTTTCTTGTCTTGCATTTAAGTATTATAATACATTTTACTCTCTAAACCATCATACAGATTTTTGGCTTTAATAGTTGCCAGAACTAAATGTCATGCCAAAATTTCAGGACTCAGCAACAGCAAATAGCAAGATTGGCTAGATGCCCTAGGACAAAATCATGATCATTGCCACTGTGAGTGGTATTTGTGCAAGGAAACTTTCTGCATCCTCTAGCTATAACTTTATGAGTCTACTAGTTTTCATGTCAAGGGTATTTGGGAAGGTTGAATATTTGCATAACCTTTAAAAATTAAACCAATGGAAAAATCTTTGTCATTTTCTATTTAGAAAGATAATTATTTTCCTTGATTTATTTTGATTTATTATCTAGAAAATTTTATCCACTTGCTGCAAATTCTAGACATAAAAAGGCTATACAACGCAAGAGAAGTGAAGGGGGGGGGGTGAATCTTGTGCTTTATCATTTTCACTTCCTGAGGTTAAGCCATGCTTTCCCCAGACCAACACTGCTCAACTAAAACACACAAAACATGGTGATGCAGAGCACTTCTATGGCTTTATAAAGTTCTTGTGGCAAAATTTCAGGTGACTATAAAAGTACTGCAATTCAGAGGTATTTGTGGATAAGGTACCTGTGAATTAAGTAAACAAGTAACCATGGTTCGTGAAAGAATATAGGATTCAAACTACCTATATTTACATTCTGATGAAATGCTCAATACATAATCCAATTGAAAATTTTCTTATAGAAATATTGTCTTCTTTTCAAATTATATTTAGTATGAATTGAGATAAGTAAAAAGCAGAACAATGAATTCCTATTTATTGCTGTATTGCTATTATTGAGTATACAAAACTCTGATTTCAGTTGAAGTTATTTTTCTCCAGGTTGAAACAATTGATTCAATTTTACCAGGACTACAAATTTAGTATTCATTGAGAGGCAGAGCAGTGTAATGTCTGAGGACAGAAAGTCCAGAATCAGATTATCTGTATTTAATTTCTGGAATTTCCCACATACGAGCTGTGTGATCTTGTGCAATATCTCTACATCTCTGTACTTCAGTCTCTTGTTTGTAAAACAGGGATTAGGAGAGTTTCTATCTAATAGTTACAATTATTAAAGAAGCTAATATAGGTAAGGAATTTAGAATATTGTCTGGAAAATTAATGATCACTGTAACTATGACCTATTATGAAAATATATTCTGGGATCTATCAAAATAATGTTGTTGGGCTGAATGTCAGAAAGGAAAATTATAATGAAAACCAAGCAAACACCAAAGCAAACCCTAGAGACAACACCCTGCTCGTCAGTCTCTCACTTTGTATGCAAACAGATGTACAGTCATCTGTTACTTATTGACTTAGAAGATGAACAGATGTCCATATCTTTTAGGAAGGAAGCCAAATTGTCATGCTATCCCATAATGGTCAAACGTGTATTATATACCATTTCAACACATTCCTAATCATCTGGTTTCAGCCTGCTTTTGATTTTGTTAAATTTTTGGAAGTTTGCAGTCTCCTGTATTTTTCAGTTTAGGAATCTGTAAACCTCCCTTTCAGTGGCTAAGCAAGAGTGAGTCAATACTTACAAAGGCCCCATGGTAAATTATAAATTAATTATCATAGGATGAAACCTGCATTATGAACTCCTTGAGTTAAATATGTCCTAATATATCCTATTTAAGTTGTCAAATTATTAGTTAGAATATATACATGTATATGTATCTATATATGTTTATTTATAGTTATATTCTGTTAGAATTTTAAAGTATATCTTTTGTCATTCTTAAATTTTTTGTAGGAAAAACAAATTCAAAGTTAACATATTTATTAATTGACTAAAATACGCTAAAATATTTTAATATACTCAACCACAGATATTCCAAGGAGTCTATACAGTCAGGGAATCTGGCCACCATTCATAATTTTGTATAATTATTTTGCTTGCACTGATCCCATTTAATAAATTCTGCTCCCAGGGGTTATAATGTGTAATCTTACAAATAGTTTTCTGAGATCTTTATAGTTAATAAAATGTTAGCATATACTGTAATCAGTTACTCTGCAGTGGAATTCATCATTGAGAAGAAGGTAAATGGTATCCATATTAGCCAGGTACAGACATCATAGAGATAAAATGAAAATAGATATGAATAATATTAAATGCATTCCAGTAGTGCATAAATTTATGGCTTAAAATACGAAAATTTTTTATAATAAGAGTAAACAATAAATAATTTCAAGTAACTGAATTTTTTGGTTCACTGAATGCTGTGCTATTCATGAAGTACAGTTCTCAGGATATAATAATGATCAGATTCATGTAAAACTGGCTGCTTATTCAGATGTAAGCCTCTATAGGCTTTTGTGTATTTATGTATTTTAGACTTTTAGCATTGCAGTTATAGCGTTGGATCTCTATATTTTCCATTTAATATAGGAGTTTAAAAATCACAACTATTTAGTGTATTAATCAGACCAACTGCAGACTTTGAAAGCAGCCTGATGAAAATAAAAAGTTGAAACTGAATCTGACAGTTTTAACTAGGGATAGCAAACCTCGAGGGAAAAATTAAATCGGGCTTAGAGTTATGGTGATGAAATGCAAATCTGAAATTGCCTTTTGGTCTCAGGAGAACACAAGTAAGGGTGATGAGGGAGGGTAAAACATTCCTCCTGGCAACCCAGATCACCAGTATCACTTCTAGCATTCAGGGAAGTGTTAAGTGTTACAGAAAATTTGCCTTGCATGTAGATGGTCAAGAAGTAAACCACGCTTTTTTTGTTTAACTTTGCCTCAAATTTCAAATTTTATAAATAGAGAATAAATGGAAAATCTTACCAGATACAATAGGTAATATGTTCCATTTATAGTTCTTGCTCACTCCCTCTTTCTTGTCCTCAGCCCACTAGCATTCATGACTCTATGTTATGCTTATAACTGATGTTCAGAATCTCTTTCTCTTTAGCCAGCAGAGCCAACAACAACTTCAGATTTACACATATAAACATGAATGCTGCTATGTCTTTTCTGTAAATTTGATTTGCCTGTGGTATTCCATGCCTGAAGTGTCATTCTGATAATTCTAACTGTTGGTTAACCTAATATAACCCACAGTTCAATTTAAGACAGAGATAACTGTCTGAAAAGACATAAGGATGAGAGAAATATAACACAAGCACAAAAATTTATTCTATTGGTGCAAAGGCATGTAGGTAGTGTGGCTAAAAGTACAGCTGAAAGTGAAGGAGGGTTACCTAATGGAAGGTACTGGATAAGTTAACATTTTGACATTTTCCAGGCATCAACGATTACTCATTTTTGAGAAAGTGTTTAACAAAAGTAGATGAGCTTCGGAGTACATAAACCAAGGTAGTATATCACATTTTTTCTCATCTTTGTTCATGATTAATTAATGAAATTATAGTTAAAACTCATTAACTCACTCAGTGAACACATTTTAATACTTAACATGTGCTGTGAAATTTTAGGCTTATAAAAATGGAACAACATGTGAGCTATCCCTGCCATAAACACTCGTGAAATATGGGTTGAAAAATGTAAAAGCAATAAGTACAAAGGTAGACATATGGTGCAGTGGAAGCAGAGAGAATCCTGAAACTTATTCTTTTGGTGGAACATTTCTGCTAGATCTCAAAGGATTAGTATATATGCTTGCCAAAAATAGGAGAGAATTTTAGAGAGAATGCTAGCATGGTTGGAACATATAGGCATATAGCAGAAGGGAAAGATACCGGATATAGCCGGTGGTGAAAGACCTCACATTCCCTATTAAGATTTTAATTTATGCTGTTAGGAGCTCAGGAAGAGTCAATGGTAGTTATGGTATTATTAAATATATTTATTTTCATTTAACAATATGGAAACAAGTATGAAGCATATTCTTGAGTGATACAAGGAGAGTCCTATGGAAGTCTCCACATAGAAGGTTGATACACCCTAGAAGTTTGATTTAAAATGATGAGAACTAATGTAGCAACTGGGAAAGTTAGGGGATGGGACAGACTGAAGAGATACCAGCCAGGTATAGTTGATGGAATTTGGTTGATATCGTGAGGAGGGTAGCAGGAATCAATGTCAATTCTGAGGCTGTACCACTTTTAGGGGTATCAGTCAGGGTTTAGTCAGGAAAACAGAAACATACTAAATATTTCAAGCCAAGAGTAACTAAGAAAGACCATTGGTTACATAGAGGTTGGTAGGCTGTAAAAGTAAAAGGAGTACACTGAAGTAACCGAGTATAAAAACTGCAAGAAACAACTTTAAAACCCCGATGGTTGAATAATCAGAAGCTAGGATTTTAAGAACAGGTCCTACAGGGCTGTTGTTCATTCTTTTAGGAAAAAGCTCAGCACTCTTTGTACTTGGACTTCTAAGGAGGACCCTTCCTAGCTATTGCTTGTCTATCTAAGGGGACTCAGCAAATCTTTTTTTTTTTTTTTTGAAGTATGGTTGATTTACAATGTTGCGTTAGTTTCAGGTGTACAGCAAAGTGATTCAATTATCTATATCTATAGATATGTAGATATATTCTTTTTCAGATTCTTTTCCCTTATAGGTTATTACAAAATACTGAATATAGTTCCCTGTGCTACACAGTAGGTCCCTGTTGGTTATCTACTTTATATATAGTAGTGTATATATGTTAATCCCAACCTCCCAATTTATCCCTTCCCCACCTTTCTCCTTTGGTAACCATAAGTTTATTTCTATGTCTGTGGGTCTATTTCTGTTTTGTAAATAAGTTCATTTGCATCATTTTTTTTAGATTCCGCATATAAATGATATCATATGGTATTTGTCTTTCTTTGTCTGTCTTACTCAGCAAATCTAAGGCACAGAGTGTTTGAAGAAGCTAGGGGTTGAGTCTATTCTTTGCTGCTGTTGAAGTGATGCCAGTAGGGAATCTAAAATAAGATTCTTCTCCCCATCTGCCACATTCCACCGATCCTATATGGCTTCCATTTGGCCAAACCTAACAAGAAGTCAGAGGGTAAAGGATGTGAGAAATTCATTCTGCAGAGGCCGAGCCCCAAAAACCAAGAACGGTACAGACAGGGTGGTATATAGAGAGCTGAATATAGAGAGAGCATACATAGACTATATAAGTGTCAATATATAGAGAACAGTACATGGCACAGTTAATAACTGAACTTGGCATTTCAGGTAAAAGTTGCTAAGGCAATATGAGAAGCTCAGTCTTAGAATGGCTAATTTAAAACAAAATCATGTGGCAGACATTGTGCTTAGAACCAGACAATCTTTGTGTGTTTCTTTGTTTTATTTTGCTTATAATGCTCCTTGGTTCTAACTCTTACTAGCTTTGTGACTTTATGTCAGTAATGTATCCTGTCTGTGCCTTGGTTTTCTCATTTGTAACATGAGGATAATAATAGTATCTCCCTCATATTAAATTCCACAGGAGGGTTAACTATTGTTATCATTTGAATGTCTTCCATTATATACGATTTTAAAAGCCATGAGAACGGATGTCCGTGTAGGTCATGTAGATAATGAATAGAAGGACATATTGTCCACCAACATTTATACTTCTGGTGTAAAAGGAAAAGGTATTAAATATCAGGAAAATTAGAAGGTGACTGTATTAAGGAAAGTAAAGAAGTATACTTTCAGAAGAGGAGAGTGATTATTAAGCTCCAGTGATCAAGAATAGTGGAATGACAAGCAAAAATAGGCCATGTGACTTGAAAAGAAGGAAATTATTTTTATGATGTTCTTCTAAAGCTATTTAAGTGGAATAGATGGAAATTCTTTGCAATTGGCTGAATAAGAAATGCCAACAGTGAGATATTAATCAAGAGACTAACCATCCTCAGGAACTAAGAAAGACACCAGTGAAAAGCAAGCAACTGCAGATGTAGGAAAAAAGTCAAGTTCAGCAATGACCCAAAGGAAGTGAAATGAAGGTGACTAAGAACTCACTTCAAGAAATTAGCTTTTCCGAGTTGTGTGTACAGTCATTCAGACACTGGGATGTGTTTAACATAGAAAGAAGTTAAGGCACTTTTTTTTTTTTTTTTTTTTTTTGTAAAAATAAGAAAAGCAGGGAAATAAAATGGCTTCAGTAGCCTAGGTTGTAAATTGGTTCTGTGCTTCGATCAGACACCATAAGCAAGGAATGAGTGAACGGAAGCTTCTGAAGAGAACATTGTAATAAGTCAGTGAGAATTGGATTGATAACGTCACTCTCACTATTTACCACCTGCCTAATTTTAAACAAGCTATTTAAGCTCTTTGGGACAGCAGAAAAGGAACAATAATTTCCTTCTCAAAGGAGTATATGAAGTACTTAGTACAGTTCCTGACACATAGTGAGTGGTTCGTTTTGAAAATTATGATGCTGAGGATGATGAGGTTGAAGACAATGGTAGTGATGATGAAAAAATGATGAAGGAATTGAACATGTCAAGCATGGTGCCGGTGTGGCTAGGGGAAATGTAGTTCTGGAGTGGGACTGATTAATATAAAGACTTGGGAGTAATCAGTGGAGTTAAGAAATTTCTAATAAGTGAATTATCCTCTAACATTTATTTGGCTGTCTGAATTTGAGTCAGAGGTTACAGTCTTCTGAGCCACATTGGCTCTCTGTGGCTTCAAACTGGGATTTCTTTTTTTTTTTTTTTTTTTTTAATTTTTTTTAAATTAATTAATTAATTAATTTATTTATTTATTTTTGGCTGTGTTGGGTCTTCGTTTCTGTGAGGGCTTTCTCTAGTTGCGGCAAGCGGGGGCCACTCTTCATCGCGGTGCACGGGCCTCTCACCATCGCGGCCTCTCTTGTTGCGGAGCACAGGCTCCAGTCACGCAGGCTCAGTAGTTGTGGCTCACGGGCCTAGTTGCTCCGCGGCATGTGGGATCTTCCCAGACCAGGGCTCGAACCCGTGTCCCCTGCATTGGCAGGCAGATTCTCAACCACTGCGCCACCAGGGAAGCCCCAAACTGGGATTTCTTAAATCATTACCACACTAGAAATTAAGGATACTATTTGGCCAAATATAATTACATTATTTAATTAAATGGAGTTTTTATAAAATGTTACATTTTATTGGAAAAGTTATCATTACAAAGTAAAGGTATAATATGGATGACAAAGTACAATACACAAAATTAAATATTATAAGTATTTGTTAGTTACTTCAATATGTGACATTTCTCAACAATGAATGCATTTTTATTTTAGTGGTTCACAGAGCATTAATCCTTGGTATATCTGCTTTCTCTATCCAGTTGGCAATTTTTTGGACATAAAAATTCTATATTCTAACTCTAGTATATATATCTGTATTTTTCGTAAGCTTTGGAATATTGGTTATTTTCATTAAACATATTTTTTTCATTTTTAAGAAAAATTTCTGATACCTGAGGTCGTGTTTTATTATAAACAAACTGTTCATAAAACTATGCTAATGGTTGCTATTTTGGTGTTAATATGAAAAGTACAATACCCTCAAGTTTCAACTTCTCAGACTCTTGATTTTAACGAATTTATTGTATAAAAAATTACATAGCATTTTAGAACAGCTCAAAATTAAAGAAAAAGATAATATTTCTTGTGTAACTTTAAAACCACAAAGGACCTGGCATGCATTACATAGCAACAAAAAGGAACTTTCTTTTCTTTCGTTACTTCCTTGCTTTTTTCGGACAAAGAAAGCATCAGTGATCATGGAATTTGTAGCCAAGGTACATCTAGGTTGGAATCAGCCTTTCATAACTTATATGTGTAATCTTGGGAAAATCGTGCCTCAGCACCGTTTGTCTTATCTAATGTTTTAAGGTTTCTCCATTTTGTAGCATGTGTTAGAATTTCCTTCCTTTTAAAATCTGAATCAAATACTCTTTTATGTATTCAACACATTTTTTTATCCATCTTTCCATTGATAGACACTTGGGTTGCTTCTACATTATGGATATTGTCAATAATGATGCTACATGGGTGTACAAATATCTTTTTGAATTTCTGGTTTCCCTTTTTGGGATATATACCTAGATACCTAGAAGAGGAAGTGCTGGATCATATGGTAATTTTTTGTGAATTGCCATATAGTTTTCCATAGTGGCTGTGCCATTTTTACTCCCACCAGCACTGAACAAGCATTCCAGTTTGTCCACATCCTTACCAACCTTGTGATTTTCTGGGTTTTGTTTTATTTTGTTTTCCTTTTTGATATAGCCATTCTTATGGACATGATGTGGTATCGCTTTGTGGTTTCCATTTGCATTTCCCTAATGCTTAGTGATATTGAACATGATTTCATGTGCTTTTTTGCCATTTTTATATCTTCTTGAGAGAATTATCCATTCAAGTTCTTTCTTCATTTTTTAATTGATTTGTGTGGTTTTCTTTGTGGTTGTTATTATTGAGTTAAAAGAGTTCTTCATATATCCTAGTTATAAATCCCTTATTAAGTATATGATTTGCTAATATTTTTCCCATTCTGTGAGTTACATTTTCACTCTGTTGATAGTGTATATTTTTAATTTTGATGCACAAAAATATTTTAACTTTTATGAAATCTAACTTTTCTTTTGTGTTACTTATGTTTTTAGTGTTATAACCAAGAAAATCATTGCCAAATGAAACACCAGAAACTTTTTTACCCTATGTTTTCTTTTAAGATTTTTATAGCTTTAACTCTTATGTTTATGTATTTGACCTGTTTTTATTTAATTTTTATATATGGTATAAGGTAAGGGGCCAACTTTATTTTTTTGCATGTGAATTTCCCAACACTATCTGTTAAAATAAGTTTTCAATAGCTGTGTCTTACTTAACTCCTTTCTGTTCTCTTTCTATTTCCATTTTTGTTTCCCTTCCCATTTTCCTTTTCTTCTCTCCTTGTCATTTTATTCATTTTTTTCTTCAGCAACATATTTATCACCACTAACTGAACATCAAGCACTGTTTTAATCATTGAGTATAATATAGACCAAAACAGATAAATTTATTGCTAGCAGGGATTTAGAATCTAGTAGAGGGGGGAGTTTGTGACAGAAAACAAAAAAATGTGTGTGTGTGTGTGTGTGTGTTTGTGTAATACATAAGGTGGTGCATGCAATAAAAAAATAAAGCAGTGTGCAGTATAAAAGAATGGTGGACATTTTACATGAAGTAGTAAGAGGCATCTTCTCAGATTAAGTATATTTGAGCAGAGACCTTAAGAAGGTGAAAAATGAGCTTTGAAGATACCAACAGAAGGGACTGCAAGAGTGGAGGTCCTCAGATAAGACTGTGGCTGTTTGAGGACCAGTAGGGAGCCTGGTGTGGCTGAAGTGAAGTGAGCACAAGTGAGAGTGCTGTGGGATAAGGTCACAGAGCTAGAGGATGCCAAGGCACACAGGATTTAGAAGTCAGAGCATGGACATTGGCTTTTATTCTGAGGAACAGGGGAAGGCAATGGAGTGCATTGATGTGCATTGAGCAGAGGAGTGGCATAATATAATTTGTTTTCCAAGGAATCATTGTGATTGCTATGTTGAGAATATACTGGGAGGGGGCAAGAGTGGGTGTAAACTGATCATTTAAGATGCTACTATAAGACTAGATGCCAAATAAAGTGGTGTGGATGAGGATGTTGGCAGTGAAGGTGATAAGAGATGATCTGATTCAATATATATTTTAAAGACAGAGTTGACAGAATTTCCTATTGAATTGGATATGGGGTGGGGGATGAAGAGGGGAATCAAGAATAACTCCAAGGTTTTGAGACTGAGAAATTGGTGTGTAGAATTCACATTTATTGAGAACTGTTGAGTATCTCTTGAGAAATCAAGCTGAGAGAGAAGTATAACAAGTATACCAGTGATGGAGTAAATTATGAATAATTCTTATTTTAACTAACCCCATTGGTATAATTCAAATGACTAGAATTTGAATCTGGAGGTGAACTTGCAGTTGTAAGATGTAGTTCTTTGCTCTCAGGCAATGGAGGTGTCTTATAAGGCAACTGAGAGCCCAAAGCCTAATTAAGGTGTACAAGGTCACACAGCTAGTTAAGGGGACCAGCTCCTGACCTGAGGCCATGTCTCCTCCACTAGAACCCGCAGTAGATTCCTTTTTCTAATTTAAATTTCATTGATTTTCTGATATTGAGATTTCTAAAGAGAAGTTATTTTTCTGATTGCCTTCAACAATGGGAAAGAGACAATTTAATATATCTTCATTAGACCAACAAATTACTAGGGCAAAAAAGTCCTCAGGATGTTTTCTCTACATTTAACGTCAACTCAATCCTCGCAAAATCACTCTGAGGTGTGAGTTGCTCAGAGAATTACAGAAAGCGAAACACATAAACTGATGCTTATTTTCATTATCACATAAACATATTATCTCTGATACACAGAGGCAGACAGACAGTCTTAGCTGCCTTAAACTTATATTAGAGAGGAGATTTTATTTTTTGATCATTGAAAAGAAATAAAAAAGAAAGCAGGAGAGAAGATGTACAGAGCTAAATTATATGAGGAATACACAGTGAATAAGGCCTGTATTTGACTTCACCAATTACATCAGGGAGGTTTCTTAGATCAAGAATATGTGCAATCTGAAAAAAGGCTACAAATGAACTTATCTACAAAAGAGAAATAGTGGAAAATAAACATATGGTTACCAGTGGGGGTAAGGGGAGGGAGGGAAAAATTGGGGGATTGGGACTGACACATACACAGTACTATATATAAAATGGATAACTAATAAGAACCTACTGTAGAGCACAGGGAACTCTACTCAGTACTCTGTAATGGCCTATATGGGAAAAAGAATCTAAAAAAGAATCGATACATTATATGTATAACTGATTCACTTTGCTGTACACCTGAAACTAACACAACATTATACATCAACCAAACCGCAATTAAAAAAAAAAAAAAAGAATAGTACTACTGATAATAAATTAATCAAATCATAACAGTTACTTTCTTTGTTTTACCTTGTGTCTCAGTGCCTATCCATTAAAATGTCTTCATTAAAATTTTCACATATAATTGGGAAAATGTCCATATGGTTTTTTTGTTTTTGTTTTTTAAATTAATTAATTAATTTATTTTTGGCTGTGTTGGGTCTTCGTTTCTGTGCGAGGGCTTTCTCTAGTTGTGGCAAGTGGGGGCCACTCTTCATCGCGGTGTGTGGGCCTCTCACCATCGCAGCCTCTCTTGTTGCGGAGCACAGGCTCCAGACACGCAGGCTCAGTAGTTGTGGCTCACGGGCTTAGTTGCTCTGCGGCACGTGGGATCTTCCCAGACCAGGGCTCGAACCCGTGTCCCCTGCATTGGCAGGCAGATTCTCAACCACTGCACCACCAGGGAAGCCCTGTCCATATGGTTTTTGAAGACTTGTATTGCCAGGTGAGTGTTCCCTCAAGTTAAAACTGTGTTAGAGAGTCAATAACTTCGAGAACATTTCATAATTACAGTGCCCTGGATGTCTGTCATCATTTGCTCCCAAGGAATTAAGAAAAACTCTTTCCAGATGTCATTCAAAGAAAGAAAATACTTAGAATTTAATGTATGTACTTTCATGTAAGTCAGTCTTTTATTACCTCCTATAATAATCATTGATATCATAAATTTTGAGAAAGCTTTATTAGATAAAATCAATATTAACCAAAAGAACCATAGGCTTAATGAGGAATGAATCATCCAGCTTATAGTTTATTTGCTCATTCATCCAGCAAGTAGTTTCTGAACTGACACTTAGTGCCAAGCACGCATCTCAGCACAAAAGTAATGATATTGAGTAAGCAGTCTCTGGATTCAAAGAACAACGAGTCAAGTTAAGGAGAAAACCACATGTAAATGAATCTCTGTAAAATGCACTAAATACTATATTAAAGGAAAGCAAAGGGGCTGTGAAAACACAGATAAGGAAAGACTCCTTATTATGGAAGACAGTGCAATGTCAAAATCAAAACTATAGTCTTTTCTTTTTGTTTCTATTGTTATTGTTTTCACTTTTTTGTTTTTGTCGTGTTATTTCTTCTCTATTTAAAAATATTTTTGCCCAAGGGACTTCTCTGGTGGTCCAGTGGTTAAGACTCTGCTCTTCCACTGCAGGGGGCATGGGTTTGATCCCTCGACGTTGGGGAACTAAAATCCTGCATACCGTGTGGGACGGCCAAATATATATAAAATATATAAAATATATATATATATATTTTTGCCCATTATGCCCAGGACTAGGATGAACTCAGAATATAAAAGATGCATAAAATATACATCATTGATTTATATTAATAAAATTAAATGAACATTAAAGTTACTCTTTTTAAATGAAAAAGCCCTTTATTCCATCAAATCTGTTACACCTATTGTACAAAATAGTTGTTTGGAAAATTAAACCTCTGACGAAATTTTTTTTTTTTTTTGGTGCTTCCAGAATATAATCTCAGTGACTTTTCAGGCAGCATTAAAGCCTTTTCGGGTTTCATCCAATCTTATCTCCCATGTTTCTCCAACTGGAATCTTTTTCCTGATACTAGACTAAGCCTTACTAACTTCAACCTCCTCACCTTTTTTTTTTTTTTTTTAACATCTTTATTGGAGTATAATTGCTTTACAATGGTGTGTTAGTTTCTGCTTTATAACAAAGTGAATCAGTTATACATATACATATGTTCCCATATCTCTTCCCTCTTGCATCTCCCTCCCTCCCGCCCTCCCTATCCCACACCTTTAGGTGGTCACAAAGCACAGAGCTGATCTCCCTGTGCTATGTGGTTGCTTCCCACTAGCTATCTATTTTACATTTGGTAGTGTATATATGTCCATAACACTCTCTCTCTTTGTCACATCTTACCCTTCCCCCTCCCCATATCCTTAAGTCCATTCTCTAGTAGGTCTGCATCTTTATTCCCGTCTTGCCACTAGGTTCTTCATGACCTTTTTTTTTTTCCTTAGATTCCATATATATGTGTTAGCATACTGTATTTGTTTTTCTCTTTCTGACTTACTTCACTCTATATGACAGACTCTAACTCCATCCACCTCACTACAAATATCTCCCTTTCGTTTCTTTGTATGGCTGAGTAATATTCCATTGTATATATGTGCCACATCTTCTTTATCCATTCATCCGATGATGGACACTTAGATTGCTTCCACTGACAAAATTTTTAAGAGTGGTTTTGTATCTATGAATGTAAGGTTAGTTTGACTTCTAAAAGGAAATTAATAATAATAATGACAATAATAATAATAGTAACAGTAATAACAGCTAACACAGAGTATGCCCTATGGCTAGGCACCATTCTTAGCACTGCTTATATAGTGATTGTTTTAATCCCACAACTAATGCAATTAATGGGATAGATAGTATCACTATCATCGTTTTAACAGATGTAGAACCTGAGGACTCAGAGGGGTTAAATAACTTGCTCAGGGTCACAGAGCTAGTAAGAGAAATAACCAGGATTTACTTCAGGCACTCTCACTCTGTAGCCTAAACTCTGCAACACGATACACTGTCATTCTAATAAAGAAAGTTTATAAATTTGTATTCCCTTATCATTAAAACTGAAGTTGAAGTAATATAAGTATGCAAATTATTCAGATTACCAAAAGATGCAATGTTTTCTTGGTTTCACTATTAAACTTCAAGAGGAGAACATTTTTGTATGGAAGGAATCGAGGGTTGTTTTCACTAGTTTATTCTTTTCCTTCCTAGATGTAAACGATTTTCAATGACAGATTTGCAGAGCAGACAACCCGTGCCCATTACCTTTGCTCTTGCAAATTGACAGTCCTGATGGCAATTTATGCTGTCATGTTTAAGGACCCTTATGTAAAAGTACAATGTGCAGCAGAGTGGAAAAGGGAGATCCTGAATCCAGGCAAATGTGGATTCAGATTATGACTCTGCAAATTACTACATGGCCTTAGACAGGCCACTTGACCTCGCTGAGGCTCAATTCCTTCAGCTCTGTGATTAGGCAGTAAAGCCTATCTCACAGCATAAATTAACTGAAGGATTAACTCAGAAGGACATTAACAGGGTGCATTAGCCAAAGTAGGCCTAGATAACTGGTAGTACTGCCTATGGGAATTGGTATGATTATTATTATTATTGGTGTTTTTAGTTTGAATCATACAAAGTTACCATTTAACACAGCAAAAACTGTGTTAATTAGATATTTCTGTGTAACAAAACACACCAACATTTAGCAGCTGGCAGTAAGAATGATTTGTTATTTCTTATGATTATCTGGGCAATTCTACTCCTCATCTTATTAGCTGAGGTTTTGTGTATGGTTGCATTCAGTTGAGAAATCAGCTGAGACACATGACTTCTCCTCTTTGAGATCTCTTACTCTACACAGTGTCTTAACCTCCAAAGCCTCTCAATATGCCCCCTTCTCTCCAGTAAAATGTCCTGTGATTTGTTATAACCTGGCAGCTGGATACCAAGAGGGATTCTTTTAAGAGGACAAACCCCAAATATGCAAATGCTTATCAAGTGTCTGTGCATTTACATGCTGATGCCCATTGACTAAAGCAAATTACCTCACCAAGCCCAGAGACAATGTGGGAAGGGATAACCCAAGGTATTCATTTGGGGGTCACCAATGTAACAGCCTAGCACACTTGAATATTGTTGATTTCATATAGTTTGAGCCACAAAGGCTGGAGAAACTCTCTAGAACTCCTACACTTACCTTAGGAAATTTACACGCTTGTCGAACTTAAAATGTACCAGAAGAGATTCCCTCCTTCATCTCGGATAACTGACCTCAGTGATCAGTGATCCATGAGCGGAGAAGGAGAGGTATAGCATAAGTGAAGAGGCTGAGAAGTGACATGAATAAGCTCACGTGCTTCATATAAAGGAATTACTGAATAATCACTTGGCTGGAGCAACAGCTGTGTCAGTGCTCTGCCTACATCCTTATAGTTAATTTCCCTGTGTTTTTGTATGTCAGCAGCGGGCTTCTGGTGACTTTCCCACCCAACAGCCAACACCTGCCTCTGTTTTTTTTAAAGCACTGTCATCAGGCTGCTACAAACCTCTTGGTCTTCAGTCTAGGAAAACCGGAGCCCCCTCTGCCTGTTCACCCTTGCCTTTAACCAATGAATGAGGTGCACAGGGAAATAAATATTCCCCAATTGAAGAATGTTAAGATATGATTAGCATTTTCTCCAAATTGCTTGTATCAGATTGAGCCAGACTAAGTCTTGATGGGACCTTGCTTGACTTCCTTGGTTTTCTCCCTTCCTAATCCCACTTTCCATCTCCCTGGCCAGTTTTAAGCCCCTGGCAACTCTTCCATATAAGTAAACTTTTACATGAGTCGTTGTCTCAGGTCGATTTCTGGAGAACAAAATCTAAGACAACTTGTGACAGTAGCACTTAATATAGTTAATTCCTGCTTTTCTATTTGTAAGCTCTAAGTACTATATTTATAATGAATGAGGAAAGAAATTAAGTACTTTGCAAAGTTATTTAATAATTTCAAACTTCTCAGAAAGGTTTGCTGGTTTGTTTTCCTTTCATTTTAGAAATATTCCTGGTTTTTGGCATAACGTATTGTTGATGTCATATATTTTGAAGAGGTTATTTAATCTCTCAGTCTATTACATCAAATATGTTGAAATGAGGTAATAACATTTTTCTTGCCAAAACATTTTTAGAACTAGCAAAAATCCTGGAAGATTCTTCAGATTTAACATGTGTTCAGTAAATGCAGGCTTTTGCTACCACTGATGTTAATATTACTTTTTCATTAATATTCTTGCTGAAACTCCCTGTACTAAATACTTCTTTGCAATGACCTACAACTCACCCTGCCATATATATATATATATATATATATATATTTTAACGTAGCTATTAGTTTCTCTAAGTTTAAATCATCCCTCTTGCCTTCTGGAGCAGAAATCCACTAGGTCTTGTTTGTCCTTTTTCTTCTGACTGTCAACTCCCTCTTGAAAGATATAATTAATACAGTTCTTTCCACAAGCAGAGTCATTCAACTGTAAGAACACTTAATTTATTGTCAGAAGACCCAGTTTGAAAATTTAGTTCTACCACTTACTTTTCTCAGTAATGCCTCGATTTTCTCATCTGCAAAGGATGAAAATATCTACTCTTCCCATCCTCTAGTTATTTTGTGTGACTCAAATCTATGAGAAAATGCTTTGAAAACAATAAATTACAATGCAAGAGGAGGTACTATTATTATTGTGTGCACACCCCAGCTGTTCTTGTGTATTTTCCACTCATTGTTTTGCCACCTGGTATGTAATAAAAGTGGGACACATTTCTTTAGAAAAAAAAAAGAGAGAAGGAGAGAGAAACTCTATTTACACTTATTATTGAAGAAAGGTATCCTCTCACACCTCCTCTAGGTATTACATGATTTTTTAAATTAGAACTTAAAAGAAGCTACTTCATTTATCTTTAATTAGCTAACAGAGAAAAGAAAAATAAAGAAGACTGGTGTATTCATCAGGGTTTTCCAGAGAAACAGAAGCAATGGGATATATATATAATCTCTTTCTATTTATATACAGAGAGAGAAGGAGAAAGAAACTATTTACACTAATTATTGAAGAAAGATTTCCTTGTGCATCCAGCAGAAGGAGAAGGAAATGAACAGTTTTGAAATATGTCAGAACAATCTGCACTTCCTAACAAGACCTGCCCTCAGGGGTAACAAATTAACCAGAGTCAAATCTGCTGGGGTATTATCAGAGCCTAATTTACCTGGGGAAGGAAAATATCCAACTTCTGCTGGCTCTAGTCATCCTATCCACCTAAGGGGGGTGAAAAATACCGAGAAACACTTGTGAAATTCACAGTATGGAGGCAAATTTTAACTAAAAGACCTTATTGTAGCACTATAGAACATTCTCTCCTCTCTTCACACTCAGCACCACATTACTAAAGGCCTTTCTACAGCAGATCTTTTTACTGGGTACATCATGTCCTGCTATCAAGAAAAAAATTGCAAGGTATTCCAAAAGGCAAAAAAACACAATTTGAAGAGTCGGAGCAAGTGTCAGAACCATACAAAGCTGGGATGTTGGGATTATCATATCAAGAATTTAAAACAAGTATTATTAATATTCTAAAGGATCTTATGGATAAAACAGAAAACATGCAACAACAGATGGGCAATGTAAACAGAGACATGGAAATCCTAATAAAGAACCAAAAAAGAAATGCTAGAGATTAAAAACTCTGTAACAGAAATGGAGAATGTCTTTGATAGGCTTATTAGTAGATTGTACATGGCTAAGGAAAGAATCTCTGAAATAGAGGATATAATAAAATCTTCAAAAACCAAAAGGGCAAAGAGAGCAAAGGCTGAAAAAAACAACAACAACAGAACAGAATGTTCAGGGACTTGGGACAACTAAAAAAGATGTAACATATGCATAATGGAAATACCAGAAGGAAAAGAAAGAACAAAACAGAAGAAATATTTGAAACAATAATGACTGTGAATTTTTCCAAATTAGTGTCAGACATCAAACCATAGATTCAAGAAACTCAGAGAACATCAACCAAGATAAATGCCAAAAACTACACCTAGGCACAATATTTTCATACTACAGAAAATCAAAGGTAAAGAAATTAAAAATCCTGGAGGAGAAAAATATCTTATCTGTAGAGGAACAAAGATAAGAATTAGATTTGCTTTCTCTTCAGAAACCATGCAAGAAAAAAAAGAGGAGTGAAATATTTTAAGGTTTTGAGAGAGAAAAACAAAACAAAACAAAAAACCCACCAACCTAGAATTCTTTATGCTGCAAAATTATCCTTCAAAAGGGAAAGGGAAAAAAAATCATCTGACAAAATTTGAATGTATTTCTTACCAAATTTCATAACCTGGATGAAATGAACCAATTCATTGAAAGATACAATCTGTCAAAATTCACACAAGAAGAAATAGACAATCTCAGTGGACCTATATCTGTTTTAAAAAATGGAATCAATACTAACCTTCCAAAACAGAAAGTACCAGGCCCAGATGGGTTCACTGGTGAATTCTACCAAACAGTTAAGAAATAAATTATGCCAATTATCTACAATCCCTTTCAGAAAATAGAAACAGAAAGAATACTTCTTAACTCATTCTAGGTGGCAAGCATTACTCCAATACCAAAACCAGACAAAGACATTACCAGGAAAGAAAACTGTAGATCAGTCTCTCTTATTAACATATGCAAAAAATTCTCAACAAAATATTAACAATTCACATCTATCAATGTATAAAAACAATATAATATATCATGACTATGTGGGATTTTCCCAGGCTTCTTCAATATTTGAAAATTAATGTTATTCATCATATCAAAAGGATAAAACAGAAAAATCACATGGTCATATAAATAGATACAAAAAATATATTTAAGAAAACCCAACACCCATTCATGATGAAAGCTCTCAATAAACTAGGAATAGAGGGGAACTATCTCACCTTGATAAGGAATATGTACAGAAGCCCTATGGCTAACACTGCACTTGACGAGAAACTCATTTTTCCCACTAAAATCAGGCACAAGGCAGGTGTGTCCCCTCTCACCACTCCTTTTCAATATCTTCTGAAAGTTCTAATTAGTGTAATAAAAAAGAAAAGAAAAATATATAGAAAGGTATATAGATTGAGAAGGAAAATATAAAACTGTCTTTGTTCCTAGATGACATTTCCATCTATGTAGTAAATACAAAATAATTGACAAAAAGCCTCTGGAACTTATATGAAATTATTGCAAGGTAGCAGTATACAGAGTTAACATGCAAAAGTCAGTTGTTTTTCCATACACCAACAATGACCAAGTGGAATTTGAAATTAAAAACACAATATCTTTTACATCGGCACTCCATAAAATGAAATGTCTAGGTATAAATCTAAAAAATATGTACAAGATCTACATGAAGAAAACTACAAAACTCTGATGAACAAAATCTAATAATAAATGGAGATATATTCCATGTTCATGGACAGGAATATTCAACATTGTCAAGATGTCAGTTCTTCTCAACTTGGTCAATAAATTCAGTGCAGTGTTACTCAAAATCCCAGCAAGTCATTTTGTGGATAACAACAAAGTGATTCTAAAGTTTATCCAGAGAGGCAAAAGACCCATAATAACTAACATACTATTGAAGTAAAACTATCAAACCATGCAAAGACATGGAGAAATCTTAAATTCATATTTCCAAGTGAAAGAAGTCAAACCAAAATGCTACACATTGCATGTTTCCAACTATATGACCTTCTGGAAAAGGCAAAACTACGGAGACAGTAAAAAGATCAGGGGTTGCCAGCAGTGGCAGGAGTTGGGGGGTAATAGGGATGATTAGGTGGATAAGATCTTTAGGACAGTGAAAATACTCTGTATGATCCCATAATAATGGATACATGTCATTATACATTTGTCCAAACCCATTGAATGTATAATACCAAGCGTGAACTGTAACATAAACTATGCCCTTTGAATGATTATGATGTGTCAATGTAAGTTCATCAATGGTAAAAAATGTACCATTCTGTTGGAAGATATTGATGACATGGGAGACTAAGCATATGTGGGGAGAGGAGCTTATAGGAAATCTCTCTGTGTTCTTCTCAATTTTTCTCTGAACCTAAAACTGCTGTTAAAAAAAATAATGATAATACAGTCTTAATTTAAAAAAAAAAAAAAAAGCAAAGCAATGCCCCAGCTGAGCAGTCAGGCAAGAGATGTTCCCTTCTGCTTGGGAGAGGGTCAGTTTTATTTTTTTTCTTTTTAAGTTTCAATTTATTGGAAGAGAGTCACCCACATTGGGGAAAACAGTCTGTTTTACTCACTCTCCCCATTCTAAAGTTAATCTCATACAAAAACACTTTCCGGGACATACCCAGAAAAATATCTGATGCAATATCTGGGCACCCCATGGGCCAGTCATGTTGAAACATAAAATTGACCATCATAACTGGTGGGAAGAGGGAGAAACACTAGCCATGGAAATTCACAGTTGTCTACATGGAATGTTAGTCGCTCATATTTTCAAGTTAACAATTTATCCTAAATTGGATTTATATAGGAAAGAATTGGATAATAACCCCAAGATACAAACAAAGTTCTCTGGTTCTCCTTTCTTTCCCAGTACTCTGTTACTGGGACACTGAGATAATAGGGCTTAGGTCATAGCAGAGGTGCCACATATATTTTTTCCTTAGACCTATTAATATGGCAACTATACTTTCACCCGTCCTGTACTTTGTAGGAAAATTGTATCAATATTAACAGAATTCTGAAACTGATTCTATTGTATTTTTAATATTTTTAAGCAAATAAAATCATATAACAGAAAAACCTCATGTTACTAATGCTTCTCACAAGTCCAGTATTATCCATCATGTGAGGTTCTTTTTTAATTTTCAAAGTATGTTTATTTATCAAAACAAGAAATGGAGAGAAACCCAAAATTTAAAAAATGGAATACCAAAATAAGCTTATTTTAAAAGGAATTATTTGAAATCGTTTTTATTACGGTAGCAGAGAAAAGATAATATTTCTGTTGGTTTTTAATATAAATTGATATTTTTCTGGGGCAGTACAAACATTTTGCAAATTAACTTACCAGCACCTCTTAGACTGAAAAGTTAATTTGTTTCCAAAAAATAAGACAGGCTAATTTTTACCTAGCAGAAATAGTGTCCTTCTAAACTAAAGAACTTTCAAGTCACCATTTTAATCACAAAATTAAAATAGCAACATGAAGCAAGATAGGCCACATCTGTCTTAAAATTTATATAAAGCATAAACTGTATTTATCTTCCAAGTACTTTTGACTCAGTATTTTACCTACTTCCATTAAATTAAAAGTGAAGAATTTGTACAGAATTTATTGGCTCAAAAGGTGTAAATTCACAGTTCTGTTGTAATCATATGGGAAAATAAGAAAAGTAACTTTGAAAAATGATTTGATCTCTGAAAAGTTTACAGAAAATAAATGCTTATTATTTTCATTTTCTTTATGCAATCCTTAGAAGCAAGGCTAATCAAGGAAAATAATTAACTTGGTCAATGAAAAACAGAAAGCAATAGTTGATTCATATCTTATGCTGCTAAATATTTTCAATTAAATACAAGAAAAATTCAACAAAGTATCAGAAAAATGATTTTGAAAATTGCTTTTATTCTGTAGGGTAACATTTCTAATTGTTTAGCAGATAAATCTTCAAAACTCAGTGGTTTAGACAGTTATTCTATCTCAGCATAGTCCAGTGACGTTGGCAGGGAGGATTAGCTTTCCTGGAGGCATTCAGGAATGCAGGTTAAGCTCCACCCATACCGTCTGTGGCTCTTGTATGTTCATCAGAGGATTTGATGTCAGCCCTGCACTGTCCAGTGGGAGAGAGAAAGAGAGTCAGAGACAGATTCAGAGACAGAGACAGACAGTGATGAAGACACATCCTGTCTTAAACTGCCCCAGGATAAAAGTGATACACAATTTCTACTCACGTTCCATTGGCTAGAAGTAGTCACAAAGCCCTTCAAGAATGCCAGGAGGGAATGAGAAAAAGACTTTAGCTGTAAGCCCTGGAAAGGGCTGAGAGAACCACTAGCCTATCTTTACACCATTTATAAACCAGTTTGAAAGGGATGCAAGTTAAAGGATAACAGTAGGATTCATGGGCCCTTTGGTGACGATTAGCCTATGACATAAATCTTAACTGGCAAGAGAAGAAACAACAATAGCAGCCAAAATAAGAAACTGACCTTGACATTTAACTTTATCAGGAATAGCAGAAGGCAGCAGGAGGTTGATGGTTGGGTTCATATGATAACTTCTAGTGTCAGACTGATGAGTTTGTGGTTACAGCACTTGAGCTTGAATAGGTTACTTATGTTGTTTTCTTCTCCTCCTCTTTCTCCTCCTCCTTCTTCACAATAGGACTGAAATATATCCATAGGCCAATAATCCGTTCTTTCGTATCTTGAACAGATAATGTCTAGACTGTCTTGGTCACAAACTTATCTTACTTTGATAGATATGCTTTTCACTGCTTTTCCGGTTTTTCATGGCTTGGAAAAATAGAAAAAGCCTAATTTTTATTTTAAATGTGATGCTTGGGCTTCCCTGGTGGCACAGTGGTTAAGAATCCGCCTGCCAATGCAGGGGACACAGGTTAGAGCCCTGGTCCGGGAAGATCCCACATGCCGCGGAGCAGCTAAGCCCTTACACCACAACTACCGAGCCACGCTCCTAGAGCCCGTGCTCTACAACAAGAGAAGCCACCGCAATGAGAAACCCGTGTACCGCAACAAAGAGTAGCCTCCACTCGCCGCAACTAGAGAAAGCCCACACTCAGCAACAAAGACCCAACGCAGCCATAAATAAATAAATAAATAAATAAATAAATAAATAAATAAATAAATAAAATTTAAAAAGATTTAATATGTGGAAAGGGCAAATAAAAAGGAGGATGATATAGGCCTGGTCCCAATCTTAGGAAGCTATCCACAACAGATTTTGTTTGCTTCATTATTCTGGTTTTTGACTGGTTAATTTTAGTTTCAGGTCTCTAGACAGTTGTGAAGTCCAGGCAAGAGATGGTGCCTTCTTTAAATGAGAAACATGAATCCATGAGTCAGTTAGCTTAATTTTAGGAATGCAAGGGTTAGTTACCAATACCTGGTAAGATCCCTTCCAATGAGCTTGGAGGAGATCTTTGTGAAAGTGTCATTTCCAATAGATATAGTCTCTAGGCTGGAGATCAAGATGCTATATGTCTTTGTCTCCCATCAGCTCACTGTGGAAAGATTGCTCTAAGAGCTGTGACTTAGCTTTAGGTATTGGTAGTACCTCACAGTAGGTTAAGATGTTTCCTTTTGACACAGCAGGTTCATGCATGCATGCTTTCATCTAGTCTCATGGGTCTGCCACTAATGATTTCAAATGGTGGTAACTTGCTTTTTCCAGAGGGAGTAGATCTCAGGTTAAGTAAGACTAAGGACAATGCTTTACATCAAGGCAGCTTACATGACTCAACAAATTTAACTAACTCAATTTTTATAATTCCATTCGTGTGTTCCACCAATCCTGATGACTAGGGAAGGTAGGCACAATGGAAATGTTGTACAATTGGCCAAATTTTACAAACAGATTGGACCATTTGTCTAGTAAAATGGGAATATCTGTTGCTGTGGCAAGGAAGAGCTTCCACCCAATGAAAGCACATACAGATCATTACCAATACATATTTATAACCCTGAAATAATGGCAATTAGATGAGATCCATTTGCCATACCTCAAAAGATCCCAAGGATATAGGAAAATGACCCATGGAACTATGGATGGCTTTTCTTGTGTTATGTTTAGGACAAAATGACAACTTTGATATACTTTGTGAGCCATTTTAGGAGATGGTTTCCAATAATATTGTTTTCCACATTGAACCATTTTATCAGCATTCCAGTGAGTCACATTATATATATATTCCAGGATACATTTTTTTAAACAATCAGGGAGGACAGGCCTACCATTTGTTCCTAACCAAAGCTTTCTCTTAAAGTCATGCACACAAACTTTTAGATCCATTTCTTTTTTTTGATTTCTCCAAATGGAGAGTTGTTGTGCTTGTAATATTTTAGTAATTAACTCAGGTTCTGAATTAATGAGTAGACAAGGCCCTTCTAGTAAAATTTTATACTTTTAAGAGCTGCTTCTTCGCAGAAGTCATCCAAATGATTTCCTTTGCTTTCTTCTCTGCACAGGTCTGTTGTTGAGTATCCTTGAGTTTTCATTACTGCCAAGGATTTAGGCTGTTGCATGCCATCTAAGAGTCCTAGCACAAAAGAACTGTTTTGATTTTATATCTTGAGGAGGTAAAAAACGCTCTCTGTTTCCAAAGCATGACAAAACCATGACCAACACCAAAAGCATGCCTACTGTCAGTATATATATATATTGGAGGTTTTATCTTTTACTAAAAAGCAGGCCCTTGTTAATGCGAAGAGGTCTGGCTGTTGAGCAGTAGCTTCTGGCATGGTGTTAGCCTCAGTGTTTTCTGTTAAAGATACTATAGCATAGCCGGTTCGGTAGTAGCTGGACTTATCTTTCAAATAGCATCCATCAGTCAACCAGCTCAGCTTAGTTTCTTCAAGAGGCATGTCCTACAAATCAGTTTGAGGGATTAGGAGTTGGTTAGTCAGTGTCAAACAGTCATAAAGGGCTTTATCAGTTGGTTAGAGAAAGAGGATAGCAGAATTCAGGGTGTTGCAGTGTCAGATAATGATGTTAGAGGAAGACAGTAGAAGAATTTCATAGATTTGTCTGCTGGTAGAAAGACACTGAGTATGATGAGAATTAAGCATGGCTTCCATGGAATGAGGCACACAAATGATCAGTGGAGACTCCATTACAATTTAGTCTGCATACTCTCATCAGTTGGCAGTGGCTGCGGTAACTCTCATGCAAGGAGGAAGACCTTTGGCTACTGAATCTAGTTGTTGGCTGTAATATCCTATAGGTCTATAGTGGTCCCCATGGCATTGAGTAAGTACGCTGAGGGCATTTCCTACTCTTTCATGGGCAAAAGGAGAAAAGAAAAGCAGTTTATAATTAAGTTAACCTAAGGCAGGTGGGTCATGAAGGCTATCATTAATGAGTAAAGGCTATTGAGTTTCTTTTGTTCAAACAAGAGGTTCAGTCTGATCAACTTTAAGAAGAGAGTATAAGGGCAGGACCGGGACAAGAAAATTTGGGACCCAATTTCGACAGTACCCCACCAGTCCTAAAAAGCCTCTGAGTTGTCTTTTTACTATATTCTTCAATTAGGATTTAATTCCTTGAATAGCCTATGCATTCAGTGGATACTCGGGGGATATTTGGCAGAGGCCTTCATTTGTCCACCTGAATCTTCACGGGTGGTAGAGAGTGAGTGCAGCCGATATCAGAAGCATTCTTAGACCAAAGTTAACTGAGAATGGTATGTAAAAGAGGGTTAGAATCAGCCCTAGAGACTACGGAAATTGGAATGGCAATAGATGAATCCCCTGGAGAATTGTGGGGATCAGGTTATCTATCAAGATGTAAAATATTTCCCCCTTTGGGGAAAAGGAAATATGGGCTTTATGAGCCTCTAGGAAATCTCTCCCTTATAGGTGATTGGGAGCAGAAGGGATTAGGAGGAATGGATGAATCCCTTGAATAAGTTCTAATTAAAAGGGACTGGAAGAGACTTAAATAATCACTCATAAATTGGTTAGATACTCCCACCGTTTGTATAGTTTTGAAAATTTGAGGAAGGGGAACAGAGAGGCTGGTGGGGTTAAGAACTGATAAGGTGGCCCCTATATCTATTAGGGCATTAGTAACTTCATTCCCAACAGTTAAGTCAATTTCTCTCAAATAGTTAAGAGCATGGGGGAAATGCCCCTTTTGTCCTTGAAGCGGCCCAATTCTTTTTTCTTTTTCTTTTTTTTTTTAACTTTTTATTTTATATTGGAGTATAGCCGATTAACAATGTTGTGATAGTTTCTGGTGCACAGCAGAGGGACTCAGCCATACATATACAAGTATCCATTCTCCCCCAAACTCCCTTCCCATCCAAACTACCACATAACATTGACCAGAGTTCCCTGTGCTATACAGTAGGTCCTTGTTGGTTATCCACTTTAAATATAGCAGTGTGTACATGTCAATCCCAAACTCCCTAATTATCCCTTCCTCCCACCCTTCCCCACTGGTAACCATATTCTTGAAACCAGTCAAATTGGAGCTTATGAGAATGGCTTTATATTAAGGATGTTGATTTTTCAGTAGTTGTTTAAGTCTAAAACAGTCCTTTTTGCCAGTGTCCAGGCTTTTTATAGTAATTGCAAACCCCTTTGTTTTGTCATTTATCGTGTTCTGCATGGATTTGATTTAGCAGAAACTTGTTGTAGTTGTAAGTGCATTATTTGGATTCCCAGAATCTGATCATTTAAAGCTTGTTCAGCTTTCTTTTTTGTATCTTTTTGAATAGCTCAGGAGAGCTGTTCAGTATCATTCACAAAATCGTGAGGTTGCATGGTGGCCCAAATAAATTGTAATTTTCTAATATGTTGTCCAAGTTCTTCCTATAAACCTTCAACAAGGGCAGAAATAAAAAGTGTTGAGGTTCATCATTAATTTTACATATGCCAGAATATTGTGTAAAGGCTTTCTCAAATCTATCATAATAATCAAAAATGGATTCATCAATTTTTTGAACACACATTTGTATTTTTTTCTAAGCAATAATTTGAGGAAAAGCCTCAGGAATTTTATCATAAAGCCATTCTGCTCATTTAGAGACTTCACACATGGCAGTGTGTCCCTTACTGGCAAAATCTTTCATTGAACATTCCAAACCACTAATGTCATCCATTCTTTAGTGACACCTTCCCTGACTAACATGTAAATAAGCTGGTAAAGATCAGAAAATCCTGGCTCATAAGGCTGAACTGTAAGAAGAAATTTCTCTAGAAAACCAGTGGGGTCTTCCTTGTGAGTTGGTAAGTCCTTAGTAATTGCATGGAGTTCAGCTTTAGTTCAGAGATGTAAGAAAAATGTTGGTGTCTCTGATTAGGACTTTGGCTGGCTTGACTTTAAAAGGGGCTATGTGGGCAGGAGGGTCTAGAGGGGCTTTGAAATCATCTGGATAGTAGTTATGAAAAGGAAGTTTAGCAAGAGAAGGGTAGAGATGGGGAGGGAAACAGGCAGGCAACAGAAGGGCTAAGAGGAGTACGGCAGGTGTGACAATGACAGGGATAGAAGGTAGAGATGAGTGATATTAGAACATTTAGTAATATTTTCAAGTTTAGTCAGACTCTAAGACAATTCAGAATTAGCCTTAAATAATTTAGAGTTAGTATCCTGGAGGGAAGCAATTTTGGAATTGCTAACTAGTTTTGAGGGCTCAAAATGCCAGTTGAAATAAGCTTACCATTTGTGTAGCTTTGTATTACATCCTTTTTCTAATTGACTGTGCAGATAGACTTAATTTAGGAATTTCAAAAGATCCGCAAGTCAGACAGTTTAATTGTAAATCATCCTGGATAATCATAGTCCAAGGAGACACATACTTGCACAAGAGCCCATAGTTCTTATACATAAAACAGCAGGAGTTCCAGAAGGAGGCTCCACTGCAATCTTACCCATAGATTGTGAACTTCCTATTATTTCAAGAGTAATTACTCCCCAGAAGAAAATGAGAAACAAAGTCCCAAGAACAGAAGTCAGCAACATAGGACCCTGAAATAAACTAAAACTTCTCCCAAGGTTTGAGGATTGGGTTTAAAAGGACTCACCACCTCTATCAAGGACCACAGAGGAACATGAGAGTATGATGGACTCTTGTAGGTACCTTACTCAAATTCGTGGTGGTACCAGAGGAGGGGACAGTACACTCTGTATCCCACTTCTGACACCATGTCATTAAAAAAAAAAAAAAAAAAGCAAAAGGCTGCAAATAAAAGTATACTTTATTTGGGGTCTTAGGTGTTTCAGTTTGGAAAGTACTGAATCAAGTAACAACTCAAGTGTGCTCTGAGGGAAGTAGAAAATGACAAGTTTATAAAGACAGCAAAAGCATTCCAGAGAAAGTTACATAGGTTGTTTTACAGAATTGCAATTGGTGCTGACAGGAATTCAGTTACTCACTGGCAGTAGATTGGTTGCTAAACTGTGGTTTCTAAGGAGTAAAGAAAATGAGTTCCAGGTGGCCTGTGGCTGCCTGGGTCAAAAGTTTATATTGCATCCAGGTATAGCCATGTGTAAGTTTCACTTTCCTAATGGCCTCCTGGCTCCATTTTAGATCATTTGATATAAGTGACTCCATTTTATTGTTCATAGTCCACAGGGTAGTGGTTTGAGACTCCAAAGAGGAGGAAAACACTTCACACGGAGAGAGAAAAGCAAATGTTTGGTAAAGAAAGTTTTGCTGGGCCAGGCAGAGACAATGGGACAGAGTGGACTCTGATCGCTAGGCTCAGCGGGGTTTTCCCCACCACACCTACCTCATATTCTTTGCATATATCCCTGGTGATAGCTCTACTCCAGGAACAAGCCCTTTATCTAAATTCTTTAGACAGCTAAGGGGGAGGTAAGAAGATTGCTTGAGTCTTCTTTTTCTTAAAAATAATCAGTGTAAATTAATCGTCATGTAAAAGAGACATATTTGGGGGTGGCAAATTTTGCTCCCCTACATAATCAAATAATTTGAATCCACAATGGAAGTAGTTAAAAGAGATTTTTGTGTTTACATGTGTGGTCCATAATTATAGCAAACACACACACATAAAATCATTCTTCAAGAATAGTTAAAGAAGCTATGGTTCCATCTCACTGTTCTTAAAAATTATTGTTATATGATATTTTTAAAGGCAATTAGAGAATACTTTTTGGATTGAGAAACATTACAAGCATTTTAAATCATTTAAACATTAAATGACAAAATATTTTAAAATTTGGATATAAAAATCTACAGAGTTTTGCTATTTTATAAAACGTTCTTTAAGTTTTAAGATAAAATATCGATTCTAAATCTCTTTTTTCCTTCAGTTTTATTGAGATAGAATTGACATACAGTGTTATATAAGTTTAAGGTGTACAGCAAAGTTATTTGATTTATATACATTATGAAATGATGACCACAATAAATTTAGTGAACATCCATCATCTCATATAGATACAAAATAAAGAAAAATAATTCCTTGTGATGAGAACTCTTAGGATTTACTCTTTTAACAATTTTCATATATAACATACTTCAGTGTTGATTATAAAAGTCATGCTGTACATTACATCCCTACATATTTATTTATTTTATAACTGGAAGTTTGTACCTTTAGACCACCTTCATCCAATTCCCTTTCCCTTTACTCCCTATCTCTGGTAACCACAAATCTCACCTTTTATTCTATGAGTTTGTTTGTCTGTTTTTGAAGTAAAATTGGCCAAAAATACTATGTTAGTTCATGGTGCACAATATAGTGATTCAATATTTCTATACATTATAAAATGATCACCACAATTCTGATTCTTGAAATAGACTCTAACACTGCATGCTATATATCATTTTGTCATAATCCTATGAGATAAACTATAATATTTTATAGAATTTGGATTTGTAATTCAGAAATAAAAACAAATGACAGCAATATATCATAAAATAGTATAATTCTAAGTAGATTACAACAACAAAAATATTAAATATGTTACATGATTGGAGTGTTGTTGTTTTTTAGTTGTTTTTCTCCTTGCCCTAATTTGAATGGGTTTCAAGAATTTTGGATTTTAATGTTGATTTTTAATCCACTTACAATATGTGAAATGCTATACCTGTTTTTATGAAATGGTTGTGCCATTAATTGAAGTTTTGTCTGAAAATAGTATCTTAAATGATGTTTATCATCCCTGAAGGAATTCTTACGGGGGCTTATCTTGCTCTTAATCATGATTCAAGTGTTCTTTATAAGCTTTCCTCCTCTTTCTGAATTATCAAAGATACAAACCCCTAATCAATCTCTCTCTCTCTTTCTTTCATGCATACATACAGACACATGTGTGTGCACACACAAACAAATCCTTTCAAATATAGGCAAGAAACATATTCTAGAAATTTCAGGAAGATGAGTAAAATCATAGGTAAAGAGAATGTGAATGATAACTAAACTCAAATGTAATAACAGATAGATGTTTCATAAGAGGTATTCGAGCACTTAAAATCAAGGGAGTTTATTTGTAAGGAATACATCGTTTTCCTGAAATTCATTACAGAAATAACTTTTCAAGTGCAAAGCTAAAATATTCAACTAAATATTTTTTCACTTACCCTTAAAATATTCAAGCACTTAGTAAACATTCAAGAAGCCTTTTGCTAAGTCATCATTGCTAATAAAGTTTATTTGAATTTAAGTAAATGCTCCCAGGTCAGAGACTCTCCTTTAGTCATTTCTCTATCCTCAGAGTGGAGTACATTCTCAGGCATGTAGTAGGTACTTAGTTAAATGTCTGTAATTAAGTTAACTATTGACACATACATTATACAGCAGAGATAACACTTTGAATCAAGGCAAAAGCATGTATCCTAAAATTAGGAAATGCATTTACAAAGTCACATTTACGCAGAACAAATAATGGAGAATCTTTCCTTTGAAATATTTCTAATATGCTTCCCATTTTCACTGACCTTGATTTTTCCTAAGACATTTCTCCGTAGTCAATCCACTTATCTAGTATGGATTGAAATTACATGTCAAAAACTTTTTATTTCTCAAATCACTTTTGGTTCAAAGAATGTACAGGCAGTTAATTTATAAACAAATTCATTGTTATATTCAATTTTCCTTTATCCACTCACTCCAGGGAAGAAATTAGGAGGAAGAAAGGCAGCTACAATTGAAAGACTAGAACAAAAGAAATAAGTCCAAATCACTTAATGTTTTCAATTTAGAAGAAAAAATTTATATGGAAAAAGTTAAATGATTTGGACTTATTTCTTTTTGTGATAATTACATTTAATGTTATTGAATAATCACATCTAAATAAAAATTCTTGTGCAGTATCTCTCCACTCTTTAAGAATGATTCTGCTCACGGGCTAATTTACTCAAATCTAACTAGTTTATTTTATCTGCCAGAAGGCAGAACTGTTACCAGAAGATGAAAAACTCTTTACTTTCATAACCATTTAAGAAACACTGGATATGTTAGAAGGAGACTTTGGAAAGTAGCTCCTTTTCAAATAAGAAAAATATATGTTCTACACTGCAAGGGATTATTGATATTTCCTTCTAATTAGAACGTTTCTGTAAGGTAAAGAATATGGTCCTTGAAAAGTAGCCAAGACATTGCAATTCAGCCAGGGTTTAAATCCTGCCTCCACCACTCAATACCTGTATAACCATCTATAAAGTCATTAACATTTTGGACCTTGGTATGGAGAAAATAATTACTACATTGTTAGGTTGTCAATGAATGTGTTTGAAACTATTCCTTGTTTTCAAGAAATGATAACTTCTGTCATCATCAGTATTAGGTATTGTGTACAAATAAGCCCTTTACGTATAATAAAAATGAGTTAACCAATACCAATGCCTCACATCTATTTAATTGTGTATATTTCCCATATATTAATACAAAACTCCATATTTAAAAAGACGATTTTCACAATAATCAGGGTTTTCTATGTAAAAATATGCATTTTGAAATTATTTCATGAGGCACTGTATATTTGCCTGTTACAGCAATATATTTAGCTGAGAAAAATTTAGTCATCATTTTCTATATATTTTTCTGCTTTGTAACTTTTGGCCTTCATGCTCACCTCGTGCTCTTCATTCAATATTAACTTCCTCTACTGGAGTAATTGCTGATCACTCTCCCTGCAAAAATGCCCATTGGCTGCTGAGAGGTTAAGTATGATGGAAATCCAAATATGGCCATTGGATTGGCAAAATGTAGTCCATGGTGACCTCTAAATAAACAGATTTGGAGAAAGACAAAAGCAGCAATGAAGTGCTTAAAATATGCATGGACAAATATACTAGATTTTCTATAGAAAAAATCTATTTTCAACATGACAAAAGGGAAAAAAACCCAGAGAATGGAGACAGTTCTAGATTAAAGGATACATAAGAGACATAATGTATAGAAATATGAACATGGATTCTGATTTGAATAAGCTATAAAAAGTCATTTTTGAGTTAGTGAGGGAAATTTGAAAAGGAAAACGATATTAGATGATACAAAGCAGTTAATTGGAATATTGTTAGTCATGGTAAGGGCATTGCAGTGGTACAAGGAGGGCTCCATATCTTTAAAAGATGCTTATAGAAATAAATGAGGTAAAATGATATAAAGTCAGGGATTTTCTTTAAAATACCTCAAAAAAAATCTGTGAATGGAAGAATCAATATTATAAAATCTTCATAATGATCAAATCTATGTAAAGGATCTACAAAAATTTTGTTCTTTCTTCTTTTATATATACTTAGTTATTTTTCCATTAAAATTTAGTTTGGAAACATTTTTGAAAGAAATAATCTTGTCCTCTATCTCCAGCATAAGGCTGGACTATATACTATGACTATCCTACTGCTGAAAAATTCTTAAAACACTGTACAAAATCAAAAGGAGAAAACCAACTTTGTGATAGCATCAATGAGCTGGCAAGAAAACAAGAAATCCTGAGATGGAAAACTAATTTAAAGCAAGAAAGAAGAGAGGTAAATGACATTTTATTGGAACCAGCTACTTGCCCTGAAGGCATTATGAAACACAACCTGAATAAATTGAGCTCTGTTTTTTATATATTTGTGGGACTGGCTCAAGGTGGTAAGCCTTTTAGTGGAACTTCTGAATACAGTTGTGAATTTAAATGAGTATAACTTCATGGCAAGAGCACACTAAATATAAGGCCACTTTCTCTCACCCCATGCTAGGTCAAGAAAACATATCTGCCTCAAAATGAAGAGCTTTGTGGAAAGAAAAACTCTTCCCAGGGAATTAATAATGATAAGCTAGTTTTAGTAGTGCTACATTCTGAATTCAGTTGATCTGTTTGCTTTAAAAGAAATCTAAAGTAAATACAAGTCACTCTGAGGGAACTCTGCATGCCCAAAAGAATTCCCACCATGGGCAAAGTTCCATGGAAAATAAGCTCACAGTTAAAAAGCACAAAACACACAAGGAAATAAGACAAGTGAAAGATGGTAGAAACAACAGAACATTGAATCAGACTAAAAAAAAAAGAAAAGCCTGAAATTGAATTTAAAAAACTGAATATACATTAAGTATTCTTGCTATTTATAAGGAACAAGAAAGGATAATGAAAACACAAATAAATTGCAATTAAGTATTACTGGAGACTGACATTGCTTGCCTCAGTGAACCATACTTCCCAGCATTCAGTCTTTTTAGGGTCATCTCCCACGTTGACTCTGGACTTGACAATTTTTCCTGTTTTGGTCACTGAGAAATTAGCTAGCATATGCAGACAGATATATAAGAAGCACTTACACATTGGAATGTGTTCTCTAGGAATGTTCCCTTTGAGGAATCAGCCCTCATGCTTCAAAAATGCTTAAGGAATACTACTGAATTATGAGAGAAAATAGAGAAACAGTTGAGTCTGAGAGACTATTGTGGATATTCTAGGACCAGCCAAGTATCTAGCTGAGTGTAACCATGTAGATGACCTCAGCTATGTCACACAGAACTAAGCCCGGTCAACACACAGAATCACAAAAATTAATAAGTTAATATTCTTTTAAACCAGTTTTAGGCAAACTTTCTGTAAAGGACAGATAATAAACATTTTAGGCTTTGTGGGTCATACACTCTCTGTCCCAGCTACTCAGTTCTTCTTGTAACACACAAGCAACCATAGACAATACGTAAAAAAATGAACATGGTTCTGTCCTAATAAAACCTGATTAATAGACACAGGAACTCTAATTTCATATGATTTTCACATCACAAAATATGTTTTATAACCATTTAAGAATACAGACACCTTTTTTGGCTCACTGCTAAACCAAAACAGTTGCTGCACCTAATTTAGCCTTCAGGGTATAGTTTTCTAACCCCTGTTATAAGCAACTAAATTTTGCATGAGTCTGTTACACATCAACAGATAAACAAAAATTGTTACTGGAAGTTGGGTACTGCTATAAAGAACTTTGCTTTTACATCTCAGCCCTTTAGTTATTTATCCTAATTTTACTTCCATTTGGCCGTTTATTCCATTTCCATCATACAGGGCATGGTTTTACCTTCTTTCCTCAGTTATAAAACAAATTTAATTAAATATTATTTGTGAAGTGATGGGGACAAAACAAACAAGATTATTTTACTTAGTACTTGCAAGTTATAATTCCATGTTCATATGGAACATTTTATATAAAAGGAGCTTGATAGATTTATAAAGACATAATCTTGCAGACTAGTACAAAAATCAGCAGTTGAAAGTTTTGTGGTCAGGTCCAGTCAACTCTACCATCTTCCTATTTTATTAAAAATGTTATCTCTATCCACATATCGTTCAGGTTGGTTCACTTTTGAGTCTTGGTTAGAATGTATCTTGGCTTAGCCTTTGAGCTACAGATTTAGGCTCAGAAAGATACCGTGTCATACCCTTGCTAGTAGCCTACAAAATGCAACCTCGATACTCTGACCTTAATAGTTGAACAAATCATTTTTGTAGAAATAACCAAGTATTTGTGTAAAACTGAACAGTAATAAAACATTTCTGTTAGAACAATGTAGCCCTTATTTGAGTATCTAATACGAGGATTTTATTTCCATTTAAGATAGTAATTTGACTTTAAAAGATATCTAGAATCAGTTTGTTGAGACAGACCCCTTCTATCATTGTGTCACTCATATCTTAAATAACAGAGCTAAAGGTTTTTTGTTGGCTTGTGTCTAACCTACATACTTTTGAACCCCTTACTGAAGAGTCTTTATTTTGAGCTTATATTTATCAGTTAATAAAATGGATACAGTTTAAAGACTTATCTACCCTTTAAGGATTTTCTTATAGGTTGTTATTGAGTTTAAATGTGGCTTTTAGTATAAACTGTAAAGAAGAACACTTCAGTTGAAGAGAATACTTCTTTTTTCTATAATAAAGTGTTTCCTTAATTGTAATACAAAGGTTTAGAAACAAATGAAAAAGAGAGGTCAAACTTATCTAAAATACTATTTTTACATTTGCTGTTAAATATAGGTTTAGGGTTATGCCAATAAAACATGTCATTTATTGTTTCTATATTTTTTTCTCAGTATGAGTTTTGATTTACCCACATGGTTGCTTCTTTTTTCTCACCATTCCCTTTTGCTCCTCAGACCTTACTTCTTTCTGTTACTTTTGTCTGGAAATGTCTTTATTTTGCTAGTGGTCTTAAAAATAATTTATCTGGTACATAATTCTAGGTTGATACTGGGTATTTTTTTAACAATCCAAAGATAACATTACACTGTCTTTTGGATTCCACTGAGAAGTTAGCTGGCTCTTCTGTAGATACTGATTTTTCATTTTGCCGGCTTATAACATCTCTTTGTCTTTGGTATTTTACAGTTAGACTAGACTGTTTCTGGTTGTGAACTTCCTTTTTTTTTTTTTTTTTTAATTTATTTTATTTATGGCTGTGTTGGGTCTTCGTTTCTGTGCGAGGGCTCTCTCCAGTTGTGGCAAGCGGGGGCCACTCTTCATCGCGGTGCGCGGGCCTCTCGCTATCGCGGCCTCTCTTGTTGCGGAGCACAGGCTCCAGACGCGCAGGCTCAGCAATTGTGGCACACGGGCCCAGCCGCTCCGCGGCATGTGGGATCTTCCCAGACCAGGGCTCGAACCCGTGTCCCCTGCATTGGCAGGCGGATTCTCAACCACTGCGCCACCAGGGAAGCCCCGGACTTCCTTTTTATTTTCTTTATTTTTTTAATTGAAGTATAGTTAATTTACAGTGTTGTGTTAGTTTCATGTGTACAGCAAAGTGATTCAGTTAATATATGTTCTTTTTCAGATTCTTTTCCATTATAGATTATTAAAAGATATCGAGTATAGTTCCCTGTGCTACACAGTAGATCCTTGTTGTTTATTTTCTATACAGTGGTGTGCATATGTTAATCCCAAACTCCTAATTTATCTCTCCCCCTACCCCTCCCTCCATCCCCTTTGGTAACCATAAGTTTGTTTTCTATGTCTGTGAGTCTATTTCTGTTCTATAAATAGGTTCATTTGTGTAATTTTTTTTTAGATTCAACCTGTAAGTGATATCATCTGATATTTGTCTCTATCTGATTTACTTCACTTAATATGATAAGCTCTAGGTCCATCCATGTTTCTGCAAATGGCATTATTTCATTCTTTTTATGGCTGAGTAATATTTCATTGTATATATTTACTACATCTTCCTTATCCACTCATCTGTTGATAGACATTTAGGTTGCTTCCATGTTTTGGCTATTGTAAATAATGCTGCCATGAACATTGGGGCGCATGTATCTTTTTGAATTAGAGGTTTTACCTGGATATATGCCAAGGAGTTGGAATGCAGGATCATATGGTAACTCTATTTTTAGTTTTTTAAGAAACCTCCATACAGTTCTTCATAGTGGCTGCACCAATTTACAATGCCACCAACAGTGTAGGGGGGTTCTTTTTCTCCACATCCTCTCCAGCATTTATTATTTGTAGACTTTTTAATGATGGCCAGTCTGATTGATGTGAGGTGATACCTCATTGTAGTTTTGATTTGCATTTCTCTAATAATTAGTGATGTTGAAAATCTTTTCATGTGCCTGTTGGCCATCTATTTGTCTTCTTTGGAGAAATGTCTATTTAGGTCTCCTGCCCATTTTTTGATTGGGTTGTTTGATTTTTTGATATTAAGCTGTTTGAGCTGTTTATATATTTTGGAAATTAATCCCTTGTTGGTAGCATCACTTGCAAATATTTTCTCCCATTCTGTGGGTTGTCTTTGAGTTTTGTTTATGGTTTCCTTTGCTGTGCAAAAGCTTTTAAGTTTGATTAGGTCTGATTTGTTTATTTTTGTTTTTATTTCCATTACTCTGGGAGATGAATCCAAAAAAATATTGTTGGGATTTAATCAAAGAGTGTTCTGCCTGTTTTCCTCTATAAGTTTTATAGTGTCCAGTCTTACATTTAGGTCTTTAATCCATTTTGAGTTTATTTTTGTATACAGTGTTAGAGAATGTTCTAATTTCATTCTTTTTATTTTTTTATTTTTTTATTTTTTTTAAATACTCAGAGAACGACAATCTGAGAACAATCTCTTTTTTTTTTTTTTTTTAAATGGGAATTATTTATTTATTTATGGCTGTGTTGGGTCTTCGTTTCTGTGCGAGGGCTTTCTCCAGCCGCGGCAAGCGGGGCCACTCTTCATCGCGGTGCGCGGGCCTCTCACTCTCGCAGCCTCTCTCGTTGCGGAGCACAGGCTCCAGACGCGCATGCTCAGTAATTGTGCCTCACAGGCCTAGTTGCTCCGCGGCGTGTGGGATCTTCCCAGACCAGGGTTCGAACCCGTGTCCCCTGCATTGGCAGGCAGATTCTCAACCACTGCACCACCAGGGAAGCCCCTAATTTCATTCTTTTACATGTAGCTCTCCAGTTTTTCCAGCACCACTTATGGAAGAGACAGTCTTTTCTCCATTGAATATTCTTGCCTCCTTTGTCTTAGATTAAGTGACCTTAAGTGCATGGGTTTATTTGTGGGCTTTTTATCCTGTTCCATTGATCTATTTGTCTCTTTTTGTGCCAGTACCATACTGTTTTGATTACTGTAGCTTTGTAGTATAGCCTGTAGTCAGGGAGCATGATTCCTCCAGCTCAGTACTTCTTTCTTAATATTGTTTTGACTATTCGGTTTTTTGTGTTTCCATACAAATTTAAATTTTTTTAAAAATGCAGACCAACATCACTGATGAACATAAGTGCAAAAATACTCCACAAAATAGCAACAGTATATTAAAATGATCATACACCATGATCAAGTGGGATTTATCCCAGGGATGCAAAGATTTGTCAGTATCTGCAAATCAATCAATGTGATACATCAATTAACAAATTGAAGAATGAAAACCATATGATCATCTCAATAGATACAGAAAAAACTTTTGATAAAATTCAACATCCATTTATGATAAAAACTCACACAAAGTGGGCATAGAGGGAACATACCTCAACATAATAAAGGCCATATATGACAAACCCACACCTAATATCATACTCAAGGGTGAAAAGCTGAAAGCATTTCCTCTAAGATCAGGAACAAAACAAGGATGTCCACTCTCACCACTTTTATTCAACATAGTTTTGGAAGTCCTGGCCACAGCAATCAGAGAAGAAAAAGAAATAAAAGGGATCCAAATGGGAAAATAAGAAGTAAAACTGTCACTGTTTGCAGATGACATGATGCTATACATAGAAAATCCTAAAGATGCTACCAGAAAACTACTAGAACTCATCAATGATTTTTGTAATGTTGGATACAAAATTAATACACAGAAATCTGCTGCATTTCTATAAACTAACAATGAAATACCAGAAAAAGAAATTAAGGAAATAATTACATTCACCATTGCATCAAAAAGAATAAAATACTTAGAAATAAACCTACCAAAGGAGGTAAAGGACCTGACTCTGAAAACTAGAAGACACTGATGAAAAAAATTGAAGATGACACAAAGAGATGGAAAGATATACACTGTTCTTGGATTGGAAGAATGAATATTGTTAAAATGACCATACAACCCAAGGCAATCTACAGATTCAGTGCAATCCCTATCAAATTACCAATGGCATAAAACAAATAATTTTTAAATTTGTATGTTTCTATATATTTTTAAACTAGTTATGTCCTAGGAGTAGCGTATGTAATATTAGCCTGTACCAGTGAGTGATTTTGCCTTTGCACATATGGTCAGTGAAATAGATATGTATTGTGTGACTGTCAAATTCAAGTAAAATTCTTGATAAGAGGTCAGATTTAAATTATAATGTAGCTACCCTATAGATCTTAGGCAGGAAAGAGTGATTTGGATTTATTAATATGTTTGCCGTGGCCATAACCAAGTTTTAGGAAGCAGAAGAAAAGGTAAGTCAGATTTCTCAGAATGTAACAAGACAGCGTGTCAGTTAAATAAAAGGATTTGTGCTTAAACCCGTCCCTACTACCCAATGTCCTTCAGTCACTTTAGGTAGATTTAAATTTCTCCACTACCTTGTATGTCAGAGGAAACACTCCTGAGGGGTTTTATCTTGGTTGATAAGAAAGTTTGTTTCATGACAATTACTCTTGGGTTATGACACAAGAAGAAGAGAAAATAAAATTACTGGCAATTACTGTTAACTGATCCCACTTAGGCAAAATCGAGAAATATGTACAAAATAATTACTTCTGTTGGTTTGCATTGCATTTTCTAATCTATAGATCTTCAAATTAGAGTGGGTACATTGGATTGGTCAATCTATTTAGTCCAACTTTTCTCTCTGACTCCTAAATAAGTAGGGATTTTTATCCCAGGCCCTCCTTCCCAGAGGACAACTTTTCTTTTTATTGGTAGGAAATCTATTTATTCCTGTTGAACCCTGTCTTTTCCCTCTCTTAATGGTCCTGAAACATCTTCAATTCTTTAGTATCCCTTAATCTCCTGCCCTGGTCTTTTTAGTTCAGTCCTTAGTGTGTATTACTGGTCACTTTATTCCATCTAGGTTCACATTTCAAACCAGCAGTAAAGCAGTGGTGAACAGAGAAAGGAAAGACATAAAAAACATGCCCTAATGCCAAGTAACTATAACGCAATCAAAACTTTTACATCAAGATTGATTTCTTCTTAATAAAATTTCCATGAATGATGTTTCTATTACTTTTATCTGCTTTGAACTGCAACACCAAAAGTTGTTCCCCATCTGTTATTTAGTCCTTAGTCAATGCTAGGCCCTAGATGAGGGAATGACTTGCTATGCAATTTTAAGAGTTGGAATAGGAAAAACAATTCAACCATAATAATAAAATTAATGTAATATGTTTTTGTTTTTGATTTTTACTGCAAGGTTCAAAGAATTATTTGGCTAATCTGAAATGCAATATTTATATAAACAAATTAGCATGCAGGACTTTCAAAACTCATTAGATGGCAAAACCATTTCAACAAACATTTAGTGGCATTACTTCCATAATAGACCTGACTGGGAAATTTTTCACTTATTTAGTAACTCTGATTTTATTTTTACAGTTGTTACTTTTATAACAAGATCAAATCATTTTATTTCCCTGCCCTAACGTCCTTCCTAAAATGTAGACTGTCAAATATCAATACAAATAGTTTTTATCAACATTCACATTCTATCTACTCTAATCCTCTTCTCTTGTACATTGCATAATTCTAAAATTTTGCAAAATTCAAGTTAACCATAATTATAGTTACACAATCTCGCACAGCATATAACACATATAAATGAAAAAGAGCAAGTCAGCAAAATCCTCCTTAAAGAAATCAACTCCTACATGGACAAAGAACTTTATAATTATATAAGACGTTGAATTTTATTTAACTGATTTTAACCACATCGTATATTCAGCATTAACAAAGCAAATGATCTGAGATATAAAATAGCTACACTCAACAGAAATAGACATTTAAATGATATAATTGTCGGATTCTCCATAGGTCATTCATATCCCACTGGATATTATAATAACATGGAAATCATATTTAAATTCTTCAAGGTTAAGAGTCTAACATGCTTTTATCCAGTGAATATCAGTATATAAGTTAGAGTTATTGGAGTTTTGAGTTTCTCTACTCATATTTTTCCACATATTCTATCCTAAACTTAAATTTTATTGCTTGTTTTTTAATAGGTGATATTTAAATTAACATATTTTATAACATCTATGATGGGAATTTTAAAAAAAAATGTAAAGTAGGCCTAATGGAACTTTAAAAGAAGAAAATACAGGGTTTAACCAAGAACCAAATCAAAGTTAATACATATATGTCATCTTTAGAAGATAAATGGAATGTAAGTACTTGGTTCTTTGCATAACTTTTATTATAGAAACATAGCATATTTTGTACAACTATAGAAGAAAATTAATTATCACTAAAGTTATCATTTTAGGTATTTAGAACTTTATATAGAACAAATGGTGACATAGATATAGTTGGACAATCTTAAGTAGCATTCAAATAATAAAAATGACAAAGAGCTAGTAAGCAAAATTTTCCTTATAGGAATCAACTGCTACATGGACAAGGGCTTTTAATTATTTATTTATTATTTATTTTTGGTGGTGTTGGGTCTTCATTTCTATGCGAGGGCTTTCTCCAGTTGTGGCAAGCGGGGGTCACTCTTCATCGCGATGCACGGGCCTCTCCGTATCGCGGCCTCTCTTGTTGCGGAGCACAGGCTCCAGACGCACAGGCTCAGTAGTTGTGGCTCACGGGCCCAGTTGCTCTGCGGCATGTGGGATCTTCCCAGACCAGGGCTCGAACCCGTGTCCCCTGCATTAGCAGGCAGATTCTCAACCACTGCGCCACCAGGGAAGCCCAGACAAGGGCTTTTAATGAAGGAAAGCTTTTCAACAAAAGCCTGAAGAAAATAAAGTTGCTAGCCAAGTGGATACTTGGGTAAGAAATATTATAAGTACTGGAACCAACAAATGCAATGGCTGTGTGTTGTTTATAGAACAGCAAGTAGACCATGATGACTGGGTGGAGTGAGCCAGGGGTAAAGACAGTGAGACAGGCTGAGGTCAGAGCATTAATGAGGCCACATCATGGAAGGCTTTGGAAAACATTAGGACTATGGTGATCAGCATGAGGGAGAAGGGAAACTAATGTGGTATTTTAGAAGTGTGTAAGTTGTTTGACTTAATCTTAACAGGATCACTCTTGAGGAAAAAATTAGAACAGGACAAGAGTTGAATCAGGGAGACTTTTTTAGAGGTTGTTGCATTATTCAAAGAAAAAGGTATAGGAGCTTAGACAAGGTGGTGAAAATAGAGAAGCTAGATGGGATCTATTACAGATGTATTTTCAAGGTAGAATCAACAAAATTTTCAGATGGCTTAAATGATACTAAGGTTTTTTTTTGTTTGTTTCCAAAAGCAATCAGAAAGGAGGCCTGAGATGAGATGTAGTTTCTGGGCAGACTGTCAGGTTCTTGAATAAGAAGAAAGAGAGAATATTAAGTCTTGATATTTGTCTATGATAAGAGTTAACTGTTGCTGCTAAAATGTTGGTAGATTATTAAAATGAAAAAGGCAGGAAAGCTCTTGAAGGATATATAAGAAAAATAATTTACATAGGAAGATAAGGATTTGGCAATCAATATTCACTGATTAATAAAACAAATATTTTTAAGCACGTATTAAATACCAGTCATTCTTCTAGGCATGATAGATAGAGCATTCAAACTTAGAAAGAAAATAGACTCTCTCTAAGAACAAAAGTACTAACAACAGTGGTTGTCATTCATGGTAAATGTATTAGTCTATTATTGGAAGAGGGAGGAGAGGGTAAAGTGGTGATAGCAATCTCTGTTCTTGTATATTTCAGGTTGAAATGGTGTAGGGTGTGTGTGTGTGTGTGTGTGTGTGTATGTGTGTGTGTGTTTAAAGCATCATATGGCATATAGTATGTAAACAAGCTGTTATGGACTGAATTGTGCTCCCCCCCCCACCAAATTCCTATGTCATATGTTAAATGCCCTAACCTCCAATGTGACTACATTTGAAGATAGGGCCTTTATGGTGGTAAATAAGATTAAATGATGTCATAAGGGTGGGGCCCTATCTGAAAGGATTGGCATTCTTATAAGAAGATGAAGAGACACCAAAAACCTCTCTCAGCACATGCAAAATGGAAAGACCATGTTGAGACACAGAGAACAGGTGATATTCTTCAAGCCAGGAAGAGATGTCTCATCAGAAACCAATTCTGCAGACTCCTTGATCTTGGACTTCCACTTTCCAGAACTATGAGAAAATAAAATTATTTTAGTTAAGCCATCCAGTCTGTGTTATTCTGTTATGGCAGCCCTAGCAGACAGCATTTTACATTACACTATCACTAGTTTTCTTTTCTTTTTCTTTGACTTCTATGTCATGTGTAACAGTCAGTGTTTGATACACATAATAGTAAACTGGTAAATTTAGTAGATATGAAGCGAATGCAGGGACTTAGGTATTTAGACAAATATTGGAAAAGCTGAAGAACACAGAATCCAGGCTGGAATATATGAATACTCTTAACAGCACCTAGAATTGTTCTGCCAGGGGAGCTGCAACTTTTGAACCATTTAGACACCAGAGGATCTGGAAACCACTGACTCATGAGAACCATCATAGCTGCTGGCTCTGAGATGACTCTCCCTTAGCTGTCTATATTCTGGATTCAGGAAGCCCCAGACTTCTTGTTAACTTCTGTTAGCTCCAGAACTATGCCACAACCCCTAAGATTCTTACTAGTCATTTGGAGGTCTACAGCCCCCTCTCTCCTTAACTAAGTTCTGAATTCAAGTTTCACGTTAATTGTTCTGATGGTACCAAAAACCTGAGTTGCAAGGGGGTCCTCTAAGCACCAGATGCAAGAAGGCCTGACAGTGCAGATTTTGGATTTCTAACCTTTGCAGTCCAGGAGGATACACTTGGAAGCTGAAATAGACTTTGGGTGCTAGTCTACCATACTTACCTACTAATTAGGAGAATTAAGTATTAATCATGAAGTAAATAGTACTCCTAATTAATAGTGGATTGTAGGATAGAAATTTTTATTAGATGACCAGAGACAAGTTGATGTTGGAATAACAGAGAACAAATTGCAGGCAGGTTTGTTAGTAATAATGGTCCAAATTTTTGTATTAAATAGTCCCATGAGATAAGTAACAAATAGGTCAGGATGTTGTTCTTTGTGATAATACATAGAGAATTCATATCACTGTTTTGATTTCCTACTAACTTCAGAAGAAAGCTTCTTATTAAAATCTGCTCATATGTTAAAGCATAAAACTGTCACTGTTTGCAGATAACATGATACTATACATAGAGAAACCTAAAGGTGCTACCAGAAAACTACTAGAGCTAATCAATGAATTTGGTAAAGTAGCAGGATACAAATTGATGCACAGAAATCTCTTGCATTTCTATACACTAACGATGAAAAATCTGAAAAAGAAATTAAGGAAACACTCCCATTTACCATTGCAACAAAGAGAATAAAATACCTGGGAATAAACCTACCTAAGGAGACAAAAGACCTGTATGCAGAAAACTATAAGACACTGATGAAAGAAATTAAAGATGATACAAACATATGGAGAAATATACCATGTTCTTGGATTGGAAGAATCAACATTGTGAAAATGACTATACTACCTAAAGCAATCTACAGATTCAATGCAATCCCTATCTAACTACCAATGGCACTTTTCACAGAACAAAAATTTTCACAATTTGTATGGAAACACAAAAGACCCTGAATAGCCAAAGCAATCTTGAGAAAGAAAAACAGAGCTGGAGGAATCAGGCTCCCTGACTTCAGACTATACTACAAAGCTGCAGTAATGAAGACAGTATGATACTGGCACAAAAACAGAAATATAGATCAATGGAACAGGATAGAAAGCCAGAGATAAACCCATGCACATATGGTCACCTTATCTTTAATAAAGGAGGCAAGAGTATACAGTGGAGAAAAGACAGCCTCTTCAATAAGTGGTGCTGGGAAAACTGGACAGATACATGTAAAAGAATGAAATTAGAACACTCCCTAACACCATACACAAAAATAAACTCAAAATGGATTAAAGACCTAAATGTAAGGCCAGACACTATAAAACACTTAGAGGAAAATACAGGCAGACACTCTATGACATAAATCATAGCAAGATCCTTTTTGAACCACCTCCTAGAGAAATGGAAATAAAAACAAAAATAAACAAATGGGACCTAATGGAACTTAAAAGCTTTTGCACAGCAAAGGAAACCATAAACAAGATGGAAAGACAACCCTCAGAATGGGAGAAAATGTTTGCAAATGAAGCAACTGACAAAGGATTAATCTCCAAAATATACAAGCAGCTCATGCAGCTCAATATCAAAAAAACAAACAACCAAATCCAAAAATGGGCAGAAGACCTAAATAGACATTTCTCCAAAGAAGATAACAGATTGCCAACAAATACATGAAAGGATCCTCAACATCACTAATCATTAGAGAAATGCAAATCAAAACTACAATGAGGTATCACCTCACATCAGTCAGAATGGCTATCATGAAAAAATCTACAAACAATAAATGCTGGAGAGGGTGTGGAGAAAAGGGAACCCTCTTGCACTGTTGGTGGGAATGTAAATTAATACAACCACTCTGGAGAACAGTATGGAGGTTCCTTAAAAAACTAAAAATAGAACTACCATATGACCCAGCAATCCCACTCCTGGGCCTATACCCTGAGAAAACCATAATTCAAAAAGAGTCATGTACCACAATGTTCATTGCAGCACTATTTACAGTAGCCAGGACATGGAAGCAACCTAGGTGTCCATCGACAGATGAATGGATAAAGAAGATGTGGCACATATATACAATGGAATATTACTCAGCCAAAAAAGAAATGAAATTGAGTGATTTGTAGTGAGGTGGATGGACCTAGAGACTGTTATACAGAGTGAAGTAAGTCAGAAAGAGAAAAACAAATACCAGATGCTAACACCTATATGTGGAATCTAAAAAAAAAAAAAAAAAAGGTTCTGAAGAACCTAGGGACATGACAGGAATAAAGACACAGACGTAGAGAATGGACTTGAGGACAGGGGGAAGGGGAAGGGTAATCTGGGATGAAGTGAGAGAGTGGCACTGACATATATATACACTACCAAATGTAAAATAGATAGCTAGTGGGAAGCAGCCGCATAGCGCAGGGAGACCAGCTTGGTGCTTTGTGACCACCTAGAGGGGTGGGATAGGGAGGGTGGGAGGGAGATGCAAGAGGGAGGAGATGTGGGGATATATGTATATATATAGCTGATTCATTTTGTCATACAGCTGAAACTAACACAACACTGTAAAGCAATTATACTCCAATACAGATGTAAAAGAAAAAAAAGCCTAAGGGAAATTGTTGAATTAAATACATCAAAATTAAATCACCACGTAGGGTGCATTTTCAGTTGATCTCCAAGAAGTGTTGTAACTCTTCAATAACCTTTGTGGTGTTTTTAAAATAAGTGATATAAGTTAATATGCCCTTCTGTATACTTAAAAATGCTACTACTCTAAACTTAATAGTATAGTAGAATAGATGTTCTAATTTTGTTTTTGTCTTTTTTCTCTATTGAATGGATTTTTTTCAGTGTATTTTTACTCTGAAACTTAAACAGCAGGCAGCCTGTGGATGGACCCCAGAGTTCAATGGATTGTATGAAATTGGATACATTTTTTAGTATAAGTTGATTTCCTAGGCAGAGGACGACAACATTTGTCAGATCATATTTTGACATCTATAACCCCAAAATAGTTAAAAATCACTTATTTATACAAATCTTTCAAAAATATTTCACCTTCTGTTTGCAATAAATGACAGATTTGTGCAACTGTTGTTTCTGTTGAAGTCAGTTAAGAGGAACAGCTTTTCTCTAAAGCAAACTTAATTGGCCCGTGGGGAGGCACAGCTGTATATGATCTTGACCTCACAAACAGCATTCTCCGGCTGAGTTAACTGGGGCATCGTGGTGATCTCAATTCAGTGCTAATCTTTTTAGAACCATCTTGTATTTATTAAGCGCAGTTTTAAATTTAATTTGCATGAGAGTTTCATTAGAGTAAGATTTTTTTTTTTATTTTTAGAGACTCAGAATTAGCCCTCAGTGAGGAGATAACTTCTTATCTTCTTTTAACAAGCTTTTTATTTTTTGTGGGAATTGAGATTAGGCAATAGATGTTAAGGTTTAACCAGATGAAAATGCAATACTCACTCTGCAGCCATAAGAGAGAAATTTAATCTTTAAGTCTACAAGGAAAGTGCTCTAGAACTCAATGTAATTTACTTTTCTTAGACTCTGTAAACAAATGTTCAATATAATAAAGATAATAAAGAATTTTAAGGAATGCCAGTATTGAGAATAAAATATCTTAAAGGAATTTATCTGTTTATAGTGTCTTAATTTGCTCTTGAACCTAAAGTTTCTTACTCAAAAAGTCCTTAGCCTTAAGGTTGGTTTGATTCCAACCTCTTATTTAACTTTTCGTTCCACACTCAGTATCATTTCTTGAATAACTTTCTAAGAGTAAATACAATTTAATTACTAGTCTGAATATGTCTCCTAGACTCAGTCACTATTAGTAAACTTGATAATTGTTGACATTCATAAAAAATTTTTAACCACTGATTTTCAACTCCTGTGATACCCTGTATTTCCAGTGGTGGGTCTCTTGAGACTATTTCCTTTGTTGGCTTATAGATACTCATTACTGAAGTGTTAAATTTTCATTCATATATTCACAAATTATTGAAAATATAAAGAAACCTTCTAAATCCTTTTGGATAGGACTTGTTGACTTTGAAGGCAGGATGGAGTCATCAGAAAACCAAAACCTACATGTAAGAAAATAAAATTCATGAAATCACATCCTCACCAGAACTAAAAGCACAGCCAAATTACAATTTTGGGAGCTCCCCTGTTTTTAGTCAATATGATTATATCAAAGTATATTACAATTTAGAAAAAGCAGTCAAGCTGCAAAAGCATGCATTTCGATGATCAGGATTACAAGATTTGAGGTAGCTGTTTCCTTCGAGCTCCATCATGGATGTCTCCACTGCAGCTCGTACCAATGGTCAATCATTTAGTCTTTATGTCTGTATGTTTAACATGCATACAACCACGTAAAACAAATGTAAAACTTAAAGAATTATTATAAGGAAAAAACAAAGATGGCTACCCTTGTAACCACCACCTAGACAAAGAAATAAAGCTATGACAGACACCTCTAAATCTGTCTTCTGTTCCCCATCCCAATTAGAGCCCATGTCCTCTCTCCAAATGCAAACACATGCACAACTACAATCACTTCCTTATGTTTCTTCATTTCCATCCCAATTTGCTATAGTTTAAGGGTATCTCTATTAAAAAAAAAAAAAAGCTTCAATGTTTTTTATATCTCTGATCTTAGAAATCTCTTTCTTATAACAATCTAAAATGTACTGTTGCATTGCTAGGTTCTGCTCTGGTTTCCTGGAAATACACAGTTAACCTCTTCTTTTCCCATAACACAGACTTTCCAGTAATTGAGGCAGTATCATAATGTTCCCATCATCTTTTCTGTGGGTTAACTTTATAATTTCTTTAACCTAGTTCTTCTCAAACTAAAGTCCCCAAATCATTGTCATGAAAATCACCCGCAGAACTGGTTAACAATATTCTTAGACCTTGTTCCAAGTCCACTGAATTAAAAACTCCAAGGTAGGATACAGTCATCATCCGTGTTTTGCTAGCTTCCCATGTAATTACATATTCACATCTTTTAAAACACCATGGGTGGGCAACTCTGAATTGTAATAGAGACAGCAGGGATGAATACGGAATCAATTTAAGGACTTAATTTATCTTTTCTTAATCTTAATTTTCTTTTTCCTAATGATCTTCTTTCTTCCTCCGTTCCTCAATTTTTTAAATAGTTGAAGACAAAGTTTTTCAGATGACAAAGAAATTACTAAGAAAATGTGGATGGATCAGCTTACACTACCATGCTCAAGGTTTGCAGAAGAGACTTTTTGAAATAGAAAGGATAATCTTTCCAATTTTCCCAACTCATTAATGATTATCCATCAAAAATGTGTCCTTCTCACTAGGTACTCAAAAAAGGAAATGAAGGGTATCTTAGGGGTAAACTTATTGACAACTTTTTCTCTGCTTTTCATTCTCATTTCTATACATTATTTTGCTTGGAATAGAAGTGACTAACAACTGTTACAGTATCAGTAATACCACCTGTCATATAACTTGGATGTGCATCTCCACTTAGTATCTATCTTCTGAGACAGTCACATGAGTCGAAAGCCATAAAACCAACAGAGTAATAGTGCCAAACAAGCTGAGTTTAAGGAGTGTTTCAAAAAGGAGAACTTCAGTTTCTAATGCAGCTGAAAAATCAAATAACAAGACATAAAAGTCTGTTGACTTTATTAACATGGACAATACAGATGGCCCCATGAAGAACTGCATTCACATATTGATGAGGGCAGTAACCAGACTTGGAAAGGATTCGTGAGTGAGCGGGAGATGAGGGCATATAGAGAAATTTCAGCGTAGACATATTTTTCAAAGTTTGTCTGTGAAGGTGAACGGACAGATGATACTATTGCTGGATGGAAGATAGATAAAATGACAATTTTTAATGTTTTTGTTGTTATCCTTGTTGCATTTTCTCTGAGAAGTATTTAAGCCTGTTCAGATTTTGATGGGCAGTATTATGTAGCAAATAATCCTTTGAAGATATGAGAAGGGATAATTGATTGTGTAAGGGTCTTTGTAGAAGTGTAGGATAGGGAAATTACATTTTCTTTATTGAAACTGGAAGAAACTAAGAGAGAATGAATAAAAATTCAGATGTGCATTTGTGTTTGAAACAGCAAAAAAAGAACATTCCCAGCTGATGTTTTCTATTTTCTCTGTTAAGTAGGAGGTGAGGGGGTTTGCTTAAAGTGAGAGGTTAGCTATAGGAAGGGTATGCCTATTGAGGACGGTGGAGAAGGTCTGAAATTGTTAGGACAGTGGCTGAGATCTTCACACTTTATTTGGAACAGAGTTGAAAGTAGTAAATTAATAGTAACACTGATCTTTCCTGTTGCATGATTATTTTATGGCAGTTTTACCATAGAGAAAGGGAGTAAGTGGATTAATATAGATTTAGAGTTTGGGTATATTGAACAAACTACAAAATGATGAAAAACAGTAAAATACTAGGCAAGAAAATTTCTGCATAATATTATTACTATTATTATTTGCAACAGTGAACTAAAAAAGTGTTTAGACAAACAGGCTGAAAGAACACTAGATTGTGAGCAGAAAATGAAATGATTGATTTAGTGGTTTTGTAGGAATAATGATTTCTACTCCAAAATTAATTTGATGAAGTGAAGGATAAGGATACATAAACTGAGGTAGTCAGATAAATCTGACTCAAGGTGTTGGTTGGTTCACCCATGACAAAATCAACAAATTTGGTAAGGAGTGGAATTGAAAGCAAGAAGCAAAGGTGCTAGAAAATGGACATATGAAAAAAATATGAACGGGAAGAAGATAATAAAATCAGTATAAGATTCTCAAAAAAAAAAAAAGGCTGGTTTTTCACTTACTGACTTATTATTTCCTCACTTATTGCTTCATTGCTTTCACTTCATTCTTTGTTCATTTACTGCTTTACAAGTATTAAAAAAACTGGAGAATGGTAATTGTTTTAAGGCAACAATGAACAATGAGGATAAAGACTTACCTCTTGATTCTGTGGTTACAGAAGTTGAGAGACTTTAAAATCTATCCCTAGAGTCTCAAAGAGAAATAGTGTCTTCAGAGATAAGTCAGAATTCAAAGCAAAGGAACAGAGGGACCCCTCTGAGAAAGTGATCATCTACCGATATTCCCCATTGTCATTTTAATGCAGGGAATTGGCTGCCCAAACAGGGACTCGATTTACTAGATACCTTTGCAATAAAAGATTGCATTGAGACAAAGTTCTAACATATGGAATGTGAACGAAAGTCACATTTCTCCTTCCAGACCCAGCCCATAACTTTTCCCAAGCTTACTTCTCCTTGCTGTTTTCACATTCTGGCTGTCTGGCAGGAGTGGCGATGCCACCTAGGAAGACCTTGAAATCTATATATTGAACATGATGTAGCATTTCTCGGACTGGGTCCTTGAATTACTGCATGAGAGGGCTACCGCACTGACCTATTTATTTACATGGTACTGTTACATAGGCAACCAATAAAGGTTAATGTTATAAGAGCTGTTAGAAAATTCAGAGTTAATTTTGCTACCATTGCTAACCTTATCATAAGTGATACACAAAGCTTGGCTGGGTATTTACTTGTTTGTTTATTTGATTGGTTGGCTGGTCGGTTGATTTTAATAAAGAGTTGAATCCAGATGACAAGGTAGAATGGTTTGCATTTTAGAGAGGAGAGGAGGACCAGGTAAGAAAAAAAAAAAAGTGCGTTATCACTAAACTAATTCGCTTCTGTAAAGGCTACTTTGCTTGGGGGCCAGTGTTACACTTTTTGAGCTGACTGATCAAAATGGAGGTAGAGCAATAGATAAATTCAGAACTCAGTTTCTTTAAGTTTAGTGGATGAAGGACATGGTGTTTGTGACTTTAGGTTGTATGATCTGAGCATGTATAACCTGGTAAATACAAGGACCCAATCCCAGCTTTTTTACCCAGGGATGCTGCTTGTCCCAGCAACTGTAAGTCATTACATATTTTGAATTGAATTGTTTATAATTTGAAAATCAAAATATTTTTACTTCTCCTTTTTGTATAACAATGATATTTTTTAAAATAAAACTTAGACACAATCAAATTTTTTTAAGCAAGACAAAGTAGAAAGGAAAAAGCAAAAAAACAGTTTTAAAAAAAATTTGTGTGGGCACACACCCACTCCCCCCCCCCACCCCCCCAACACACACACAAACCCTTACCACTCAAATATACTCTAACTTATTTGGCTGCTTTAACCTGAACTATTTTAAGTCCTAAAGTTGTATGTTGGTCTAGGGGCCATAAAACCCCCCTTGCAAGTCCTATATAGGAGGTTAAGCAATTCACTTTGAAAAGTAGGAGTTTTTGCCTCCTATTTGTTTTCAGTTTTCAGGGACAGCTGCAAAACAAATGTATATTCTCCATTTTAATATTCATTTAATATTACATTTATTTATTGGAAAATCCTTCTGGACCTTGTTCCAAATGGAGAGGGGAAGTTCTAAGAGTAAGTGACAAAAAATAGTTTCTGCTCTGGAACTAAATGCAAGAAGAAGGTCTATATAAAGGAAGGGGAAGTGAGAGTAAAAACAAACAAAAGCAAACATTTTCAAAACATATGGTTTTGAAATTCATGTATTGTTAAAATGTGTTAAAATTTTTAATTTATAATAAATATATCTATTGTATGTCTGGAAGAGCCAACTTTAGGCTCTTGTGATACAGATTGAGAAGAAAATTATTTACAGAGATTAAAAGGTTTGTGTTTCTTTAAATTCTCTCATTTCATATTTTTTTGTTTCCTTTTTTTATGAATCAGTTTATCTTATCTTAAACAGTATAATCTAATGATACTTCTGGCTGAGCTGGAGGGTATAAAAATGCAATCAATTTATTTCTGCTTAATAAGTGTTGCAATACCTTGGTGTAAAAACTGCTTATATTTGTTTGTATACTTATGTTCAAAAATCAAGCAGAAAAGAAACAGTCTTTGTAATACCAACTCCCCAAGTACTCTTTCTTTGAATCAACCTTATTAAATATACAACTTATGCAAATTAAACCCAAACAATAAGAATTTGTAAATATAATGTAATCATTTATGTCTCTTAAAATTGAAAATGAATCAGAGGAATTTTCCCTTTAGCAACGTTTCTAGAGTCGTACTTTTCTTTAACTGGAGATACTTCAAACTTTGTTACAAAGCCCGTAATGAGTGCCTCTTAGTAGTAAGCCCTATAAAACTGTGTGCATATTTTTAGAAATAAATACATGGATGATTAAACAAAGAAAACTATAGCTTTTATTTTTCAGTCTTTCCTCAAAAAAGTGTCAGAACAGTGACAATGGATTCATAAATAGTAGTATATAATATCTAAGATATAGAAAGGAGTGTCATTTCAAAATTATGAAAAATAATTGCTCTTGAGTATGCTGTTTTCAACAGGAGCATTTTAACTTGTTTGAAATAAATTATTAAATATGGTATTGTTAGTTAATACGTATTTAATTAACTGAAGTTTAAGTAACTTACCTTTTTATTTCTGCCATTTACTAAAACATTTTATATTACAGCATTTAAGTTTTAGCCTTACTAAGTAAACTGTGGTAAATAAGATCATTTTTATTTGCCTGTCATAAAAAAATATACTTTTTTGTTACAGTATATTTTGTTATTCATTTTTTGTTACAGTATATTTTGTTATTCATTCATTTGTTTAGCAACTTTTTTATTAAGTACTTATGATATTTCACTTTTTAAATTTCTAGAGAGAGGGAAAGGAATATATTTGAAGAAGACTTTGACTTCATGGACTTATCTTCTAGTGATGTACATAACAATAAATTAGTGGATAAATAAATACTAATGTAGTATAACACAGTATAATAAAGTCCAGGTAGGTAAGTAAATGAAGAGTGAATTGAGAAGGTGGAGGTACTATTTTAAGGAGGAAGTCAGGATAAGCTCTTCACTTGTAAAAACGCAAGCAGAATCCTGCATGAAGAAAAGGAGTCAGCCTTATAAAAATCTTGGGGAGGACTGTTTCAGGAGGGGAGGTTGGTTGACTGAATGCCCTAAAATGAGAAGAAGCTTGGCCTGAATGAGGAAATGCCAGAAGGCAAGTGTGTTGGAGTACAGGGAGTGAGGGAGAATACGGTCAGATGGAAGAATATAGAAGATGATGGAGAAGGATTCTTTATATCCTCCTAGCCCATTGCATTGCAAGGATTTGAGATTTTGTTCTTAGATGAAGGGAAGCCCAGGTTTGAAGTGTAATGATGACTTGATTGTAGTTATTTCTAAAGTTTAAAAGTTCACACCAGGTGATATATGAAGAATGGGTTTTCGAGGAGGGTTGGGCAAAAGTGAAAATATGGAGATCAGTTAGAAGATTATTGAATGGTCCAAATGGAAGATGGTGATCATTTGTACTAGAGTGATATCAGAGGAGTTTTAGTAAATCGTAGGTTGAGATGATTAATATTATGTGTCAACATGGCTAGGCTATGGTGTCCAGTCGTTTGGTCAAACACCAGTCTAGTTGTTATAAAGGTATTTTTTAGATGTGATTAACATTTAAATCAGCAGAGTTTGAATAAAGTAGATTACTCTCCAGAATGTGGGTAGGCCTTATCCAATCACTTGAAGGCCTTAAGAGAGAAGACTGAAGGAAGAGGAGGAAAAGAATAAGGAATTCTGCTTCCAGAGTGCCTTCAGACTCAAGATTTTTTTAAAAATTTAATCCAGGTTAAATTTTATTTTATTGTTTTTTATACATCTTTACTGGAGTATAATTGCTTCATAATGTTGTGTAGTTTCTGTTGTACAACAAAGTAAATCAGCCATATGCATACATATATCCCCATATCTCCTCCCTCTTGTGTCTCCCTCCCACCCTCCCTATCCCACCCCTCTAGGTGGTCACAAAGCACCGAGCTGATCTCCCTGTGCTATGCAGCTGCTTCCCACTAGCCATCCATTTTACATTTGGTAGTGTATATATGTCGATGCTACTCTCACTTCCAGGATGTTGGCCTGCCTTGCTGATAACAAACTTGCTACCTTCACAACTGCATGAGCCAATTACCTAAAATGACTTTACTTTATCTCTTTGTCTGTCTCTCTCTCTCTCTGTCTCTCTAACTTTATATATATATAACTGACTTATTTGGTCTTATTGGGCCTCCTATGGTTCTGTTTTCCTGGGGAACCCTCATTGTTACGTAGGTTATTGGGTTTATATGCATATTGTTAATGGAATGTATGTGAGTGAAAGAGGGAAATCAAGGATTCATCTTATGTTTGAGTTCTGAAAAACACAGTGAATATTGCTACCACTAACTGAGATTCAGAAAACACAGAGGGCTTCCCTGGTGGCGCAGTGGTTGAGAATCTGCCTGCCAATGCAGAGAACGCGGGTTCGAGCCCTGGTCTGGGAAGATCCCACATGCCGCGGAGCAACTCGGCCCGTGAGCCACAACTACTGAGCCTGCGCGTCTGGAGCCTGTGCTCCGCAATAAGAGAGGCCGCGATAGTGAGAGGCCCGCGCGCCGTGATGAAGAGTGGCCCCCGCTTGCCACAACTAGAGAAAGCCCTCGCACAGAAACGAAGACCCAACACAGCCATACATACATACATACATACATAAAAAGAATGTAAGCAGACAAGAATATCATTAAAAAAAAAAATTAAAAAAAAAAAAAAAAAAAAGAAAACACAGAACTGCTTTATGTAGAGAAGGGGAGATAAAGATTTCTGTTTTACACAGGTTGAGGCCTGTTAAGAGATACAAATGGAGATGTTAAAGAAGCAGAAGTAAAAACATGTTAAAGATCTGGAGTAAAAACAGGAGTCAGGACTGGAGATAAAGGTTCAGAGTTATCAGTTGGTAGATACTATTTAGAGGTATGGACCTAGATGAGACCACCTAGAAAGAGAGTTGATGGAGGGCCTAGGACTGAGCCTAGGTCAGAAACATGGAGAGAACAAAGGATAGTAGGTATAAGTGTACAGACTGTGGGAAATAATATCAGAATAAAAGAGTGGCTAAAATGAGAATAGAGAAGGAGCCATAGAATGTGGCAAGAGAGAGGTCATCAATGCCCTGGAGGGGAGGAGTTTCAGAGAAGCAGACCAGGACAAAACCCCAAATGGAAATAGAATAATAAAACAGATGGCTTGAAAGCAGAGATGGTGACAAGAGTCATCATCTGATCATGTTGATATCAGTGATTAAAACTAAATTTAGGATCTTATAAAATTCTGTTGGATCTCTTACACTAGGTTTTACCTGGCAAGTTTTACATGATTTCTAAAATAAACATATCTAACAGTGGCTTATTTTCCTATAATTTCCCTTCCCCCCCCCCCCATAAAGTTAATAATAGAAAATAAACTGGAGAACTGTAAGGTCTGTTATTTTACTGCTTGATTTATTAATGCAGTTTTGGGGTTTTTTTCTTTTAGAAAAAGTGTCTCAGGTTGCATAAATTAGTTTTCTTATGGTTTCAGATAAGAACTAGCTTAATGTGTTCTTTTAAGTATATTAAGTTATACAGAATGTCAGTGGACAATAGGAATCACTCCATAATAATGTAGAGAATCAATATTTCAGGTTCATTAGTTGTGACTGTGACTTTGGATGGCAATAAGGAATAAAATAAAACTATAGCAATATCCAGATAACCATATGAAATTCTGGGGCAGGGGGTGGAAAGGGGACTTACTGCTTCTTTATTCCCATTACAATAAAACCAGACAGTTGTTTTAGGGGTTAAATTATCTGTACTTGAAATACATTTTAATATTGAAAATACCACCAATTTAAGATGCAAACAAATTCTTAAAGAATTTTGACCACTAAAATGAAGTGAAATTGCATCAAATCCAATAGATAAGAGAGCCACCTTTGCCCCCAGGAACCACATTGTAGACAGCATAAAGTCAGTTATATTTTCCCAACAAAAAAGAAATGGTAATTATGCAAATCAATAGTGATATTAGATAACACTATGGTGGTAATAATTTTGCAATATATAAATGTATCAGATCAACACATTGTACACGTTAAACTTACAATGTTTTATGTCAGTTAGATCTCAGTATAGCCGAGGAAAATAGTTGTTATTAGTGCTAGTAGTCAAATGGGGGAAGGGCAGTTTTAAGAGAATCTCAAAACTATCTGTGAATAAAACGAACAAACAAACAAAAATCTCCAACATCAGTGTTCTTGAGGTGTAATACACGTTTTCATATATGTATATATAAATATGTACATAGATATATATCTATATCTCATCTATATATACCTGTATGTGTGTGTGTGTATATATATATATATATATATATATATCAGATTACAAAATTTCCACAAAGATTAAAATTTAGAGTAACTTTAAGACTAAAAATGAGGACATTTGTCAGGTGAATATACACAACACATTTAATACAATAATGTTAACAATAGTTCTGAAACATTCATATTTTCACACATAAAAAAACCTTTTATTAAAATGAGATATGCTAATAAAATTTCATTAGACTACTTCATGAATTTATAATCATTTCAGATATATCAAAATAAACTAAAAATAAGAATTAAATTCAATTATTAAATGAAGGTGTATACATTTCAGTATTTTTTTTAGTTCTTAAAGAAGAGTAAGATTTGTCTTGTTTTATTTTCCATATGACATTATATTAGTTTGATTGTAACACAGTCCCAATATACTGGGTGGAATCAACAACAGCAATGCATTATCTTACAATTCTGAGGGTGGAAGTCCAAGATCAAGGTGTTGACAGGGCTGGTTCCTTCTAAGCACTGTGTGGGAGGATCTGTTCCATGCCTCTCTCATATCTTCTGGTGGTTTGCAAGCAATCTTTGTTGTTTCTTGGCTTGTAGACCATCAACCTGATCTCTGTCTTCATGTTCACATGGTGTTATCCATTTGTGCATATCTGTGTCCCAATTCCCACCTTTTATAAGAACATCAGTCATATTGGATTAAGAGTCACTCTAATGACCTTTTTTTTTTTTACCTGGACTACTTTCATGAAGAACCTATATTTAAATAAAGCTGTATTCTGAGGTTAGGACCTTAACATATGTATTCTGGGGGGCACAATTCAACCCATAACAGTCTGCCTTCTGGCCTCCCAGACTTCATGTCCTTCTCACATGGAAAATATGTTTGTCTGATCCCAACACCCCCCAAGTATCTTAACTCATTCTAGTATCAACTTTAAGTTTAACATCTCTTCTAAGTGTTATCTAAATCAGGTATGGATGAGACTTGGGGTATGATTCATCCTGAAGCAAAACTGCTATCCATCTGTGAAGCTGTGAAACTAGATAACAAGTTATGTTTCCAAAATACAGTGATGGTCCGGGCATAGGATAGGTGTTCTTATTCCAAAAGAGAGAAATCAGAAGAGAAAAAGAAAAAGATTGCAGGTCTCAAGCAAGTCCAAAACCTGGCAGGGAAAATCCCATTAGATTTTAAAGTTTGAGAATAGTCCTCCTTGGTTTGATGATGATCTGCTTTCTGGGCTGGCGGGAGGCTGCTCAGCCCTCAAGGACGTGGGCTCTGCCCCACGTACCCCCAACGTGCTCCTAGCTTAGTGGCCCCATTCCCTGTGCCCTGGATGGCAGTCTGCTCTCTGGAGCCCAAGGAGGTGCTTCTGTTCTCTGGATCCATGGCTTTACCTTCACAGTAATTTTTCCTTTAATGGCTCTTTCCTCAAAGTCATTCTTCCTTCACGTCCTTCCATCTCTGTCTTTGGCAGTTCAGGCTGGCAGTGTTTCTGCCCTTATAAAAGTCTCAGAAATCTTGCTAGCCTCCCATGCAATTCACAGAAGTCCAAGACACCCTACCAGAGGATCCTCCACAGATCACTCCTGAATAATTCCATCTCTCTTCTGCTGAGATGATTGATTGGGTCATGTCTCACACACCTAATCTACTTTGCAAATGGTTGTCCTGCTATATCCTTGACTCTTTTTGTAAAGCACCCCATCTGAATAAAATGAGATCTTTCAAATCATTACATGCTATTTTCTTTTTGCTGAGGAGTTCCTTCTTGAATTTATTTCTCTCCTCTTACGTTTCATTATAAACAGCAAGGAGAAGTCACTCCATGCCTTCAACACGTTACTAAGAAATCTCCTCAGCTAAATGACCAAGTTATCCCCTGCCAATATACTTTATATTGAACAAAACGCAATTCAAATAAGTCCTCTGTCTCTTTATATCAAGATTTGTATTTCCTTCAGTTTCCAGTAACATGTTTCTCATCTCCATCTGAAGTCTACCATAAGAATTTTTGACATTCATATTTTTTTTCTTTTCCATTATGGTTTATTACAGGGTATCGAATTAAAATATATTTCTGTTCATGATGGTATTTTCTAAGGCGATAGAAGCATTCTCAATAGCTCTCTTGTTTTCTTTCAGAGCTCTCACCAGAATCATCGTTAACATCCATATTTCTAGCAGTAGTCTCTTCAAGGCAATCTAGACCTTTTTAAATCACACACCTCAAATCTTTTCCAGCCTCAACTTAATATCCAATTCCAAAGCTGCTTCCTCATTTTTAAGTATTTGTGCAGCTGCAATACTTTTGGTATTAAAATCTATATTAGTTTGCTAGGGCTGTCTCAACAAATTGCCACAAATTCGGTGGCATAAACAACAAAAATACATTGTCCCACAGTTCTAGAGGTCAGAAGTTCAAGATCAAGGTGTCAGTAAAGTTGGTTCCTTCTGAAAGCTGTGAGGAAGAATCTGGTCCCTGCCTCTCTCCTAGCTTCTGGTGGTTTGCTGTCAGTCTGTAGCATTCTTTCCTGCTTCTGCTGAGACCCCGGGTTATTTGTTTTCTCTTACTCTATCTGACTAGAAAGTCACCTTGAAAGAGAATTATGTTTTCACTACGTATATTTATCTATTCTACAGATTTCTACCTGTCTATGGTGATATGATTCTTCCATATAAAATTTCTAACTGCCTATATAACATTTAAAAAATTTACTGTTAAAATTTTGGTGAAATTAATATTTTTATTAATAAGTCTTTCTTATAATATTCCCCTTTGTTGACTTTAACAACATTGCACTATCTTTACCTTCTTTCTAAATCCTACCCCTTACATTCACTGTACACATTTTAGATGTCTCTTTTTTATTTTTATTGTTTCCTTTTCCACCATGTCTTGTCCCCATTTAATTTGTACCCAATAAACCCTTTGCTCTAATTGCCTTCTAAATCTCAATCTATATTCTGAACTTCAGGTTCCAATAATTCAAAAGTCCAGCTGGATATTTGTCACTGGATGGCCTCAAATCTATCATCTGTCACAAACCAAACTTCCACATGACTGTTCTTCATCCTGACCTCACTTTTACTACCGATGTCACATAGCTCAACCTTAGAGTCATATAGACTCTTCTATCTATCTAATACCATAACTTATATGCCATCAAGAATAATAGATTCTTCTTCATATAGTGTTTCAAATGTCAACCTCATTTCTACATCCATGAATAAAATACTAGTTTATGTGCTCCTTAGGATATTTTAATATTCTCCCAATTTCTCTTCATTCCTGTGGTGTCACTCTACCTCACTCTCTCTTAGCAGCACCATCGAGTCAATTGAATCAAATTTCATGGGCTGATATATCAAGATATTAGATACCCAGATCCAATATCCTGTACTCAAGAAACAAATTCTAGTTGGGTGACAGGTGCATAAAAATAGGCGTAATACTAATCATAAGTGCTAAAATAGAAACACGCATACATCAATGATGAATACAGGCAATTCAGAATTAGCTCCTAGGCATTCAGGGTAATTGCATGGTGGAGCTGGAAATGGAAGATGAGTGGGAGTTCCACTGGCCAATAAATACATTCCAAACACTAGAAAAGTCACGTGCAAATGCATTGTGGCATCCAAGTACAGCTCTTCCTCAACTTAGGATGGGGTTATATAACAATAAACCCATTGTAACTTGAAAATATTATAAGTCGAAAAAGCATTTAATACACTTAACCTACTAAACATCAAAGGCTAGCCCAGCCTTCCTTAAACATGTTCAGAATGCTTACTTTATCCTACAGTTGGCAAAATCATCTTTTACAAAGCCTATTTTATAATGAAGTGTTGACTATCTCATGTAATTTATTGAATAATGTACTGAAAGTGAAGAACAGAATGGTTTGGTTTTTTTTTTTTAATTTTATTTATTTATTTATTTATTTATTTATGGCTGTGTTGGGTCTTCGTTTCTGTGCGAGGGCTTTCTCCAGTTGCGGCAAGTGGGGGCCACTCTTCATCGCGGTGCGCGGGCCTCTCACTATCGCGGCTCCTCCCGTTGTGGAGCACAGGCTCCAGACGCGCAGGCTCAGTAGTTGTGGCTCACGGGCCCAGTTGCTCCGCGGCATGTGGGATCCTCCCAGACCAGGGCCCGAACCTGCGTCCCCTGCATTGGCAGGCGGACTCTCAACCACTGCGCCACCAGGGAAGCCCCAGAATGGTTTTAAGTGTATCAGTTGTTTACCCAGCGTGGTTGACCGGGAGCTGGGGCTCACTGCCACTACTCAGCAGCACGAGAGAGTATAGTACTGGGTGTTGCTATGCAGGAAGAGATCAAAATTCAAAACACAAAGTATGGATTCTACTGAATGCATATCACTTTCACAGCATCATAAAGTTGAAAAATTATAAGTCAAACCATCATAAGTGAGAGATCATCAGTTAGGTGGAAATTGAGTGAGTGGCAGGTGGTTGTCAATGAGAGAAAGAAAGCAGAGCCTGAATTGGCAAATATCCCAAGTTATTTAAAAGTTTGATGGAAATGTATGTTATCATGCAGTGAGATAAGTAGAGTGAGGGCTGAAGGTAACAAATTTAGTTTAATATATTTCAAAAGGGAACTTCCAGTTTCAGCTGTGACATAGAAAGAAGTTGAAATATCAGTCCCACACTTACAATAAGAAAAAGCTTAACAAACTGAAAATGAATAACATTTGTTAGACTCATCAGAGAACTGAGGTAACAGAGTACTATTACCCCAATATCTGGAGAGCCAGGTACATCCAGAGAGACACAACTGAGACCCACTTATTTGAAACAGAAGCTGTTAGAGCTATAAACTAGTTGGAGTACTTAAATGGTAATAGACAGTTGGCCTTTGAACAGCATGGGGGTTAGGGGATGCCCACCCCCAGCTCAGTGGAAGATCCAGGTATAATTTTAGAGCTGGCCCTCTGTATCCACAGTTCTGCATCTGCATATTCAGCCAGCTGTGGATTGTATAGTAGTGTAGTATTTCCATTGAAAAAAAATCTGTGTATAAGTGGACCCTCACAGTTCCAACCCATGTTGTTCAAGAGTCAACTGTATTTTAATTGCTGGAGGCTGAATCTACACAAGCACCAGGGTGAGAAACATCTTGGGGCTCCAGATTTAAGGAAACCTACACTTTCATGACATTTACCCTAAGGAATGCAATAGGATTTTCTGGTGAAAATGAGAGACAAAACTATAGTGGTTCTGATGGGTTAGAGGAAGAGTAATCATTGTGAACTATGCTGTGAGCTTTCACTAGAACAAAGGCATACTCTCTAGGGTAAAATATTTTACCAGAAATTTAGCATTGTAGAGGTAAGGGATTTTCTCTCACATCAGCCCCATCTGGCCTTCCTGTCTCTTCCAAGAGGAAAAATAAACATGGTCAACCATAAAGAAATAGATGAAAAATGCTGCAGACAGTGAAGTGAGTTGGAGACACCGGGAGAAAAAGTTAAACCACTGAAGAAACCCTTGTGAAGGACACCGCCCGGAGACACGGGCCCAGCAAACAACTGAGATTTAGTTGGAAAGTTATAGAACGCTCCTTCTCTCCCACACCTAACCACCATGCCAACGTGGCTCTACAGTAATTACCACAGATTATGACTAAAAGACCTGCAAGACAGACTCTCTGAGTGGAGTGCTTTGGAAAGCCCCAAGTTAGGAGGAGACAATATCAAGCACAATAAAGAAATTTGAAACTTCCTGCATCTATAGTTAAAAAGCAAGCACTTCTACAAAAAATTACAAGGCATGACAAAAGTCAAGAACAGCACAGTCTGAATACACAGTCATCAGAAACAAATTCAAATAGAAAACTGATTTTAGAATCATCAGACTGATATTTAAAAATAATAATGACTCATGTTAGGGACTCTAATGGAAAAAATAGAAAAGATGTAACAACATATGGTTAATCTAAGCAGAGAGATGGAAATTCTAACAATGAACCCCCCAAAAATTCTAGATGTTAAAAACACTGTAACAGAAATAAAGACCACCTGATCAGTAGACTGGACTCAGCCAAGAAAACAATCAAGGAGCTTAAAAATGTGTCAGTAGAAACTTTTCAAACTGAAATGTGGAGAAAAAAAAAAATTTGGAAAGAAAAGGAGAGAAAATCCAAGAAATATGACAGTAAGAAAAAGTGTAACACAGGTATAATTGGAAAGGGAGAAGGAGAAGTAAGAGAGAAAAAAAGTAATTTGTGAAGCAATAATGGCCTAGAACTTTCCAAAATTAATGGCAGATAGAAAAAGAGGAGTGAAACACAAGAACCTAAAATTCTATAGCTAATGAAATTATCCTTCAAAAGTGAATGAGAAATAAAGACTCTCTCAGACAAAGACAAACTGAAAAAAAATTATTGCCAGAAAACCAGCTATGTAAGAAATGTTAAACATTCTCCAGACAGAAAGAAAATTATATGCCTAAGAAAATTGGATCCACATGAAAGGGGAAGATCACTAGAGAAGGAATAAATGACAATAAAAGTATTTTTTCTTATTTTTAATTTATTCAAAAGATAATGGTTTGATTAAAGCAATAATAGTGACTGAGTGATTGTAGTATATAGGAGTGAAATGACTGACAGCAATATTACAAGAAATGGGAAGGAGGAATTAGAAATACTCTGCAATAAGTTAACTGCAGGACACTTGAACATACATAGTGCTATTTGAAAGTGGGCTTAATTAAAAATGCATATTACAAATTATTGAATAACAAATAATTTAAAAGAAACTAATTCATATGCTATAAAAATAAGACATATATATAATGACATAATAATATTATGAATAAGAGAATATTGCAAATATAGGTGTCAGAGTGTGTTCTGGCAAGGTATAAAGTATCATCTCCGCTGAGGTAAGACTGGTTAAGAAAGAAGAAATGGACGTAAAAGAAGATAACTGAGGGTCTTCACTACAAATTTCTTGACGTTCACCAATTGATGATTCTTCCTGAATCTTTGATCCTGGGTCTGCCCACTCAAAAAAGTTCAGTACCTTTCAATTATTAAATTAAGTAGAAGTACACCACACTCTACCTGTGTTGGTAAATTTCATGGTTAGCTCAGCTAGGCCATGGTGGCCAGAGAGTTAGTTTAGTCGCCACCATGAAGCTATATTAGATGAAACGAACACTTAAAGCAGTAGACTTTGAGTGAAACATTCAATTTCATAATGTTGGTGAGACTATTCTAATCAGTTGAAAACCTTAAGAGGAAAAAAATGAGGTCCCCTAAGGAAGAGAGAATTCTGCCTCCAAACTGCCTTTGAACTAGAGCTGCGACGTTAACTTTCCTCTGGGTCTGCATCTTGTCAGCCTGCCCTGCAGATTTCAGACTTGCCAGCCACACTATCACATGAGTCAGTTCTTTAAAATAAATTCTCTCTTCTCTCTCTTCCTCTCATGCTCTCGCTCTCCACACACACACACACACACACACACACACACACACACACACAGAGTGTTGGTTCTGTTTCTCTGGATAACTCTGACTTTCAGAGTTTATATCCAAGTATTTTCACATAGATACTTCTGATTCCCCCAAAATGTATTACTCACATTTCCCAAACACATCCAACGATAGGAATGCCATTTTCACTAAATCTATTTTTGTGTACACTTATCACCAAGACTAGCTCTCTATATTCTTGTCATTTTTCAAGATCCATCTAAAATATCATTTATCTCCTTGCTTTTAGTGATTCATCCAAAAAATTGTATTATTTATCTAGTGTACAATTTTATGGTACTTTATAATTCTTCGAAGTATTATATATTCTGTGATGTATTATAAATATTATGGTTATCTTTCTATTATTAAAATTTGGCTATCTTTGCTGGCAGATAGAAAGCTTCTAACCATATGACGCCTATTCAGGCTTCTGCTCATAAGAGACATATTTCATATCCACTCGCGTTTCTTTAACCAAGGCAACTTAGATGCCCAAGCCTATATAAAACCTCACCCAGTACCTCTTATATATAATGTTTAATTTCCCTATTAATTTACTTAAATTGTTTTCATATAGTATATTGCTATATTGGTGTCAGTTGTTAGTCATTGAACACAACTTGAGATAGAAAGTATAATGTGTGAAATTATTTTATATTTTCTTGGACCATGGGACCCAAGGGCAGAAATGAGGGAGACCCCAGAAAGAAACTGGAAAGAGTAAATTAAATTCAATCGGTGTATTAGTTAACTGTGGCAGCTATAACAAATTACCATAGACAGGGAGGCTTAAAATAACAGAAATTTGTTCTCTCATATTTCTGGAGGTCGGAACTCTGAAATTATTCTTGGTCTGAAACTGAGGTGTTAGCAGGGCTAGGCTCCCCCTCTCTAGGAGAGAATGTGTTCCTTGCCTCTTCCAGCTTCTCGTGGCTGCTGACATTCCTTGGCTTGTGGCTGCATCCATCCAATCTTCAAGGTCAGCTTATTCAAACCTTTCTCTTTCTCTGTGTGTGCCCAATCTCCCTCTCTCTCCATTTTATAAGGATACATGTGATTCCCTTTTGGACCCATCTGGGATAATCTCTCCATCGCAAGATCCTTAACTTAATCACATCTGCAATGATTACCCCCTCCTTTTTTCAAATATGAGATACCATTCACAATTTTCAGAGATAAGGATGTGGATATATTTTGGGGAACTTTTTTCCCAGCCTATCAAAGAGTCAGTCTCTTTTTTTCTTATTTCTGTTTGATGTATGGTTCTCTCTCCCTCTCTTGCTCTCACTCTCACTCTGGCTCTCACTGTCTCTTGCCCTCACTCTGTGTGTGTGTGTGTGTGTGTGTGTGTGTGTGTGTGTGTGTGTGTGTGTGTGTGTGCATGTGCGCAAATCAACATTTTCTACTTCTTTATCCACATAATGGAGCAAAACTGAATAGCAGCTATTTCATTTTCAAATCACGTATTCATCAAGACACCTGTAGGGACTGTTTCTGAATTCCAGGTGCAGATATTCAGATTTTGAGCATGGAGGATCTTATAGTTTGAACATTTCTCAAGAGTCCACACTTGGTCTAATCAACTATGACCAGGTGAATGTTTTCAAACATGATTGTTAGACGTCTTCCCTTATAGAAGATCAATTCTGAAAGAAGAGTTAATGGTCATAAGTTGAACAAGCATCCTGAAAAGCATCTACTACATTTCCATTGAGTAAGGTGGTCAGGGGAATAATACTACTATGTTCATTAAATCTTTTAAAAAGCCTTAGCATTTATTATCTAAACATTTCATAGTTTTCTTAACTTTTCTTTAAGTCAATACAGTAAAGTAATAGCAATCACTAAGAAAACTTAGTAATACTATTTCTGATAGAGCACTCCTTGCAAGCTCACATTTTGTTTTTAAAAGTTAGTAAGGGTGATAAGCTGACAAACTCAGCTGTTCCTCTAAGTAGAGCATTTTGACTCGTGTCAGAAATAGAGAAGTAGATGAACAATGAATTTCCCCTTTAGGTGTTGGAAAAGATATAATTCATCAATATGTGATGGTCAGTTTATTGATTTATACAAAGGAGACATGTCAGAACACTGTAGCAATAAGCTCAGCGGTAGCCCAGATTGAAGTGATTTAGTACATGGTATTTTACACACACCAGAGAAACTCTATTTTAAACTTCCACCATGTATTTTTCTTTTCTGATAGAATTCCCTTGTAGTTCAGAAACATTTTAGCCAGGTTTTCTTAAAAATAATAGCACTGTATCTTTATATACTGTCTAAAAAGAACTTTTATCTTTTATTTTTTATTTTCACAATAGATTTGGGAGATGAATGGGTGAGTTATTATTATTACAGATTACAGTTATTATTATTACAGGAAGTTGAGGCTCAGAGAGGTGAAAACGTTTTTACTAGAGTAAACAGAGTGATGCTGAAATGGCTCTCTAGGAATGTCCATTGGGGAGAATAGAGTGAGTTGACACTGATCTTGAAGCAGCCTGTTGGATACTGTGATTATGCCTGGGAGGCGAGGACAACCTCTCCTCCTGGGGAGACTGAATATCCAGAAATCAATTTTGGGACAGAGTGGCAAGGTCAGATCTGATCTGGGTCACAGCCATTGTGCAAGTGTAGGAAGGGAATGGCTAAGAAGGAATCATGGTATTGAGGCTGAGAGCAGGAGTCCTCAGCAACCAGGGAAAATGAAGGTGATTGATGGGAGTGGTCTTTGTGAAGGGAATTCAGCACAATGATGAGCGAGAAGTTCCTGCCCCAGAAGCAACGAAGGAAAAGTTTTATCTGGCAGATTTAAAGAAATACTACTCACGGCATATGTGTTCGTGCAGCAATCTTTTTTTCCCTAAAGAAAGAGCCATATAGAAACTTTAAATGAAAATATTCTGTAAGTAATTACAGAATAAGACAGATGCACAATCTGAGAACCTATTTTTATTTTTGCTCCTCCAAATGAAATATGAGGATGTAAAAACGAAATTGTGGAAAAACCAGCCAGAACCCACTCAAACATATATTCTATATATAATATGAATATATTAGAGTATATGAAAGTTTTTATTCAAAATAAAACATAATGTAGAAAATAGAAAATCACCCAGACAACTTCAAAAAAAAGTGTGGACACAATTTTAAGAGAACAACTCTATTGATACACATACATCCAGAGTTGTATAATTGAGCCAATACTTCATTTTTAGTTACATTTACTCTTAGTGTTTTTCCAGAACTACAAATTTTGCTCTTCATAGCAAGCCAATTAACACAATCTGTCTGGCACATTCCTGTGCTATATGCGGTGGTGTGAGTGTGGGGTGTCGGAAGGGATTCTTGTTTATTTATTGCACGTGTGTGGAAAACTTCATTTCTATACTTGCTAACACTAAATTCATGATACCTGCCTTCACCCAATATAGATAAAAGATTACAAACCATCTTCCTCTCGTTAATCCAGGCTCTAACCCCAGTTTTTGTGTTGAAAACTTCCTCATGCCCATAAATATGATCATTAGGCACCTGCCATTTATCCAGTTACCATTACAAACAGAATTCCATCTCTAATATTTCAAATGTAATAATGCCTCTTTCTTAAGTCTTGTACCAGATAGGTAGGACATAGTTAGTTATCAACCAAACTCTTCTGCTTTAGGGGCAATGCCTTGCTTTTCTATTAATTCAATACATATTTATCGAGCACTACCTATGTGGGAGGTGCCACCCTAGGTCCTTGAGATACATCAGTAAACAAAACTGACACAAATCCCTTCTTCCACAGAAATTACATTCTAGCATACATTCACCAAAACACGACTTGAGTTCACACTTTTTTGTTACCAGATGAATCTTTCATCTTTGTGGAGATATAGCTTAGCAAAGAGTAAAATGTATGGGTATATCTGAGCCCTAGAAGAGGCCAAGGATTTAGGAAGTTTTTCTGAATATGATCTCTTTTAATCCTCACAGCTATTGTATTTTTCACTGAGGAGCCTGGTATTCAAAGTGATTTTGCACAGCTTGTATCAGATGTAACTGAGTTAGAGCCCCTGTTTTCTGCCTTAAATCTGGTTTCTTCAGATGCAAAGACATGCTGCGGCTGTTTTTAGCACAATTCTTTATCTTAGCTTACAAACAAGCACCACAATGATATTGATCTACTTTTCTCTATCAATGTAAAATACTCTATCTTACACATTTCCTATCGGACAAGAAACAAAAGAATAAATACTCCCTTTCAACAAATAAAATTCTTCTTTGTCATGACTGGATTCTTCTCGCCTCACCTTCCTCAAATATCCTCGATCACTTCTGGAGGTTCCCTGAGGTCTCATCCCCAAAACTCTCTGATTTGTCCTTGCAGAGAGGCTACACTCTTTATGTTTTATATTTTCACATAAAATAATAAATCTATATTTATATCAGTCTGGGTGTTGTTAATTATGTACAAATTTCTGTTCCTCTAATGGTTATCACAATGAAAGATTGAAGGTGGACTTTTATTCGTTTTCAGTATTGGTATGTAAACTCTCTGAGGAAACATATAGTCCAATCTGCATTTAGCCCGCCAACCTGCAGGGCCTGGTGCCTAAATGGGAGCTCAAAATATGTCCTCGACAGTTTACTCTTGGATAGTTCTTTCCATCCTACTTGTGTTCGTTTAGATCCCTAACAAGCAGGCAACAAGATGGGATTAAACATGCAAGAGATTTGGAGCGGAAATGTCTGTGAGGGAAAGTGGAAAGCTGGAGGTGTGAGAAGCAGGTTGAAACCCCATGAAAGAGAGGGGGAAGGAAGATCTTCAACTCCAAGTTTTAAAGTTGTCAAGAGCCAGAGTTTCCCTCTGGAACAGACAAGTCTCATTTATCCCTGTTGTCCTCGAGCATCAGCTGGCTGCAGATCATGGGAAATACGTCCTTCAGCATTATCATGGAGTGGATTTCAGAGCATAGCAGCTGGGGCTACTGGCCAATTAAATTCCTTGCCAAAGGAGATCTGGGAGACACAATGTCCAGACTGATGCAGGACCCTTGAAGCATCTCTTTCCACTCCTAGCTACATCATGTGTATTCCTTATATATGTATACTCTTTATATACATGTGTTCCATGTATATTTCTTACACTTACCTCTTTTGTGGCAGTACCATAGACTGTTGTCCCCACGTATTTTGTAAAATAAAATATTTGAAATTCTATAAATATGTAAAAATGAATATGAATACAAAATATAATTTATATATTTAAATATATAAGCACAGACACATTATTTAACTTTGGTTAAATTTCAGTAGCTCATTATTTTAAAATATTAAAGAAGAATATAAAGTATTCTATGATGATTAGAGAGTAGTATATGTAGTAACTTCCACAATTAAATACTTTATGGTATAGAAATAAATTTTTTAGGCATATTGTAGGAAATAAGTACCTTCCATTCATGTAGGTTTAGGGAATTGTCTGGATATTCTCACAAGGCGTAATGTGCTTTTAAAATAGTCTAACATTTGCATTTGATATATACTACATATGTTATGTTATTTGATATCTTCAGTAGAATCGCCTAAAACTATTAACAGTAGTAGGGAACTCATTATAAATTGAGGCATTTAAATGATAATTATTAAACAAATAGCAATTCAATATTAAGCAGCCCTGTAGGGAAACTACTGGTATCGAATAAACACATTTTTGGAACTCAAAAATGCCCTCAGTTTTAGGAATTAATAGTTTCTCTATGTTTAGGTGAAGAATCTGTTTTCTTTTCTATTGAATACCTGATGATATTCAATGAAATATGATATTTTATAGACCATTACTAAAGAATCTCTATTATTCCATGAATAGAATTCTCATTTTCTTCAAGTTCGTCACAAAGAGCCACAGAGAAACAGCAAGGCAAGCTAAGAAAAGTGACTTCTCTAATTTTCAAGGGCATACATTTTCAAGGGCCACAGAGAAACAGCAAGGCAAGCTAAGAAAAGTGACTTCTCTAATTTTCAAGGGCATACATCTAATGACTCCGTTTAAACTAGCTGAGTGTAGGCATTATATTTGCTAGGGACAAATCCGCATATTTATGGATGGCGTTCCCTGAAGTTATAAAAACAGCAACACGTGGAACAGAATTACTTTGAAAATTCTTATACAATTTGGGGACTACAAGAAACGATTTTACCCTTTCCACTTTTGCTTTTTTCTAATGAAATTTCCATTTCTACATGCTTCATTGTGGGAGGGGTGAGGGATAAACAATGCTGTTTCTAAGTTTTGTGCTGACGGTGAAGTTTTAGTAACGACCATGGACATTGTTTTCAGCTTGGATATACCAAGATAGTACCGATCTTAACAAAACACTTTTGAACCTTCAGTTTTGTTGTTTTATTTTGAATTTTTAAGCTAATTTCACATGCCAGAACTTTCTGCAGCAACTTACTAACAGGGGAAAAGCAGAAATTCAGCCTTGCTATTCAGCATGAACTTTTCAACGATTCTGTTTTCTGTATGATCTTCAGAATTTTCGTCCCGTAGCTGGAGACCTGCTGAGATGTGTGTTTAAGTGCAGGAGTGCAATGTTAGCCTCATACAGCAGGAAGAGAAAACTGTAGCTTTTCATGTTTTTAAAGTATTTTCTTCTAGGATGCTGATTGCAAGTTAATGGGTAATAATTTCTGTCTGGTTGCATCTTGCACCTGCTTTACGCCCCCATTCTCATCTTCCTCTCTGAGGAGGAAAGTTTTTGCTTTTTCTTACAAGAGTGATTAATATCTACTGTATGAATACAAATAGTAACAAACATGTGGGCTCGCAGAGTTTTAAACAAAAACAAGCTTTAATTAAAAAGCAGCTGAAGTCATGAAGCTCTACTTTTTTACTAGAAAACAAATAGGAAGAATTCCTGTGAGTTAATTTTGTTTTATCTAATCCTTCCTAAAGCATCAATGACTTGGTAACTCTTGAGAAGGGTTTCAGAATAACTTACAAATTAAATCAAATTGTAGTTAATTTTCTTGCAAATAAATGCTTTTGGAAGAAACACCTGGGAGAATAATACAAAAATCTCACAAATAAATGATGTTCCTTTCCTGTATGTACAGTGTGCTTTGCACAGATAAAATGTTAAAAATTCCCAATTGACCTTACACTTTAGACTAAATGAGGGGTGGAGATGGTGGGAGAGTATCTGGATTCCATTTGGATTAGTGTTCACGACTGCACGATTTTACTGTTCAGACAAATCTTGTGATGATATACCAACTATTTGTTTGCTGGGCAGTGCCACTCAACAGTAATTCAAAATATTTGTCAACTTTTATATGAAAATGCAAATTTACTATGTGAAAGGCAATTCTGGAGGACCATCAATATAGCAAGTAAATGATGATCGTTTGAATACTGAATGGTGAAATCCAAGGAAAACCAGTATTGCAAAGGTGTTGAATGAAATATATTCTCTTCAATCAAAAAGTCTGTTTGTTTATAATTAGCTAAAGCTGGTCTGACCATTTTTCAAGAACAGTTTTAGATTCATTAATACCATTCAGACTATTTTCTCTTATGTGAAATAAGCAGAAAAAAACACAGGGCCTGCCCAAGAAGACCCGAATGTATTGCATTATTAGTATTCCAACTAGTTGCTATTATGCTATAGCAATGAAAGAAATATAATAAAAATCACTAGCTATTTATCACATACATAATTCCATGAACAATAACTGTATTTTTCATATTACATTAGGTTCTTGCCTTGCTTTATCACATCAGCTATGTCAGTGCCTGGCATAGTAGCAGTTATGAAATAAATGTATAGTGAAAGAATTAATGTGCACTTAAAGGGCACGCTTTGGCTTATTGTAAATTAACCTCAGTTTCTATTAACGTAGTTTGCCCTAGAAAAGTTAATATATGCTCTTCTGCTCCTTACAATTTCTGTACATTTTCTTTCTGATTTTCTACCCATTCATTCATTCATTTGTTCTTTCAAGCAAGATAGATAGGTAGATGACAGATAGATGATAGATAGATAGATAGATAGATAGATAGATAGATAGAGATGGAGTATTTCTCTGGAGTCTTGAAAGCAACCAAACTCAAGTAAGACAGATAAGACACATAAATGGATACTTTACCTGTGGTTAGAGTTCAAATTATTTTGAGTAGATTGATGATGGGACCATAAATTCAGTTGTTGAGTGGAAGGATAATGGGTAGGAACATCTATCACAGATGTGTTTAAGGTATGTTGAAGAAGGGCCTGGATATATATACAGGAGATAAGGAGGTATTGAAGGAGCCAGTTGAACAGGATGCAAAACCTTGTCTCAAATTTTGTTTCAAAGAGAAGTAGAGGCAAAAGTGAACTGATTTCAGCAAAGGAAAGCTCTCTAATAATTAGATTGGTCCAGCAATGCAAACCAGTGCTTCAGATTTTCATGGGCTCTGCCAGAAATTTTACAGGGTCAGAAATGGGAGGCCACATGCAGTGATGCTTCAGAATGGAGGAGGATGAGTCTGATCATTTCCAACCTTAAACTGAGACATCGTGATCCCAATACATAGAGCATAAATGCACGAAATATTCTTAACGGAATATTTCAAAACTCTTTCTGATCATTTATTGATTGATTTGTTCAGTTGATAAATATAAATTACATGTTTAGTAGGCAAAAGGGGAAAATTGTTATTATAACACAGATAATTGTCAGACTGTGTACTTGGGAACCTGGTATATGTACTTGGTCCAGGGTGGCACATGGAGAGACTAAGTAATTCCACCTGGGATGGTATGGACATATTTGTTTTCCAGTATTAAACGATGAGTCTTTCAGCAGTCTCAGCCACTGGTCAAATGGGAATAGAGGAAAGTGCATTTCTTCCAGGGGGAAACACAAGTACAAAGATAGAAAATTTTTTTTTCTTTTTAGCTTTATATTTCTATTTATGTTTTTAAACCATACCTTAATCAATATACTACTTGCAAATTTTAGAAGGCAAGTCTAGAGACATACACAGAGACCTTAAATGACATACTAAATTGTTTGAATTATATCCTGAAGTTGACATGTAGTTAATGTTTCCATATATTATAAAAACTATATTACTGTAACAGATACATTTAGTAAAGATTTCATAGCAGCTCCTTTAACTAGTGAAAAGGTAGTGTTTAAAAAATTATTGCTTCTCTTTACAATTTATGATAAATACAAGTAAAGCTATTTGAAGAATAGTTATTAATAGACATTTCTACAATATTTGAAGTGAACCCTCCCGTTTATATTTTTTAAATTATCTCTTAAACAAAAATTAGAATACCATCACATAACCACTTTAGTTTCTCAACATTATTTTTCAAAAAAAATTTTATAGTTAAAAAAACAACTTGCAGAAGTTCCCTATGACTTCATTTTTAATGTAGTGTACTTTTCAACTTGCTGACATACTACTCTATACTGATGACATTCATTTTTTCGAATTCTTTGTAATAAGTTGATCCTTTCTGGGAATTATTTGCATAAAATAATGAAGTAGGATTACAGAGGAATTAGCAGCAGTGCTATTAACATACACCCCCCCCCACACACACACACACTCACACACCCTTCCTGTGGCCTCACACTTGACATCAGAGGAGGAACATTTATTTTCCTTCACTAATAATAGCAAATTAAAAAGCAAAAGCAGCAGGGAAAGAACTGTTAATTATTCCAGTTATTCCTTAAAGAAATCTAAATACTTGTGTATTAAATATTATCTATTAAACCAAAAGTAATGTGTTTCATGAAGTCCCATAAAATTTTGGTTGGAAAAGTATTCTAGAGCACAATCACCAGTTAACCAAAAGAAATTAGAAGTATTTTAAAATTCTTAATAGCACCACATCTTATAATTCTGTTCACTGCATTTCTAAAGTCTCTTGCATTTTAATTTGCATTTGCTTCTTCTAAATCAACATGTTTTGATCTTGGAGTAAATGTTGTTTATAACCTGAAGGTGATTATAAAACTACATCCTCCTTATTACTGAATAGATCTTCAATTTAGAATCAGTGCACTCAATTTATCTCCACTAGATCTAAACAAATACTGTACTATAAAGGTCAGATTTGACTGGCACAAGTAAACAGGTAATCTTAATAAAATCTCATTAATAATAAACATATTTTCTACCTTCAGCTTGTGAGTGAAGTTGCTTTTCAGAAATAATTGAGGGGAAATTAGTCATATTTCCTTTTTCTTGGTATGTCTTGTTTATCAATGCAAAATAATTTGTTTAAAATGAGGTCAAATCAGAGAACTATTTTTTCCTTGATGTATAGTCTAAGCATGTATTTTTGTGCTTTAATTGGCAAGCCTATTTGGAAGAACTATGAATTCAAGGCTCTAGAGGTAGACATGAGGATAAAAGAGCTGTTAGTTATGCTTAAATATTATGCATATAAATTTAAACATAAAACAAGTTTGATTAAATGATAAAGCTGAAAAGAAATCAAATCAAATACCCTTCAATGGTACCAGACTAAGAAACCAATCATTAAAAAAAAAAAAAAGTTTTTCTCCAAGTGAAATATGAGTTTAGTAAACTCTAGCTATGTTTCAAAGGTTTTATTTTCAGGTCCACTTTAATCGTGGTTAAAACATGTTTTTTTCTTGTGCTATTTTTTACAAACAGATCCACAGGTATAACTTTCCTTCTGGCGAAGTTGCTGATTTCCCTGCCAAAATGGTTTTTCAGATCTATAGCTAAAAAGCTCATCCCCTCTATTAATCTCCAGTTTCCACCTGTGGCCTTCATTGAACTGCAGACATCATTTTATCTTCTATTTGTCAAGTCACAATGAACATATTGGGTTGTGTTTTGCCACTTTTCTGCTAAGATTCAGGCAATCATTAATTTCATGGAATATTAGCAAAGAAGTAATTTAGAAAGATAAAATTGGTTAATTGTGCTGTCATTAGCAAAATGTAAGTGTTTTCCCATCTTTTGAGCTTTATTATGATAATTCTCTTTAAAATTAACATTTTAACTGTGGTGCAGAAAAGGTGTGAGATGAAGACTCCTGTCTGGTCACCAGAGCGAAGTATATATCCTAAAATTTCTGGAGGAATTGAGGGGGCAAGCTGAAAATGTTGGATATCCTCACCACAGCCCCAAATTTATGAAAATAAATCTGTCATCATCTTTGAGGCAGAACCCATCATTTTCTCTTGTAGGGAAGACAGAATACTGCTTACTGGAGTCAGGACTGGAAGAGGATGAAAATAATGGGAGGTTTTTCCCCATAGACTTCCAGGCCTGGGGAACCCACTTCTAATCTTCCCTTAAATAATCTATAAGCAAATCAACAGTGTTTGGCCATGATTTGAATAAGAGGCAACCACATAATTCAGCAGCATCACTTGTTTTTCCCTGGGTCAAAATAAGCATCAATGGATGTTTATTAGAGTACAGAGTCTGATAATTTACATATCTGTACATTGTGTAACACATAGATAATTCCTTGGCTCTTTGACTTTCCAACACGCCTCATTTTCTTTTGCTTCTCAGACTCTGTAAACTTTTTATTCTAGCAACTCCACCCCCTCCCAATATACAACATAGCCCTGCCCCTTCTCCTCTGCTACACATCTATCGCTCCACAAACATTCCTGGATTTTTCATATGTGCAGGTTTCTGCAGGTTCTCAGGTGGGGGGCAGAATCCTGGTTTTCTGTGTATGGAGAAGGGTGGAGAGAAGGGGGCTTTGGAAGCTGCTTGGATCCCAACTTCGCAGTGAAGACTGCTAGTTTCCTCCTCAATCCCCTAATGGGCTGCACAGCCTGCCATCAGGGAATGTGACTTTGCTTTTGATGAACTTGGAATCTACTCTCACATGGGAAATTATATTTCACCTGTTAACATGAATTTTTTTTCTCCTGCTCCTAGCAAAATCATTACTCAGTCTTCTTAGGTCAGATCCATGGCATTTAAATTTTTTAATCTTTCTTAAATAAGTAACAGTTGCTTGCTTCATCATTCTGGACCTTCCACTGCTTCCAGGACACAACTCATTCTTGTACTTGTTTCTTTCACTAGTTATTCCTTCTCAACCACTTGTGCTGATTCTTTTCTCATTTTTCCAGATGTGAACATTATAGGGTCTCAGGGTTCAGGATTCTGAATTTGTCTTAATCTATCACATTTTCAGTGATCTCATACAGACTTATGATAGAGTCATATACCTTCTCTGTGCTAATAAATATCAGATTCTTTCTACAAAACTAGACTCATATGTAACATCCCAGCCAATGTCTCTAATATGATGTCTAAAAGGAATCTCAAGTGTAAACTGATGGCCACACACACACACACACACCACTCTAACCTCATGAATCTTGCTCCTTCTCAGCAGGAGGCAGTGCCTCCGTTCCTCTTACTGGCACTGAAATGCTTGGGGTTATGGATGCACCATCTCTTTCTCTCACACTCTCTTGGCCAATCCATCAGCAAATCGGAAGCCCTAAAATCAAAACATATCCCATCTTATTAACTAGTCTAAAGCACCATCCTCTTTCAACTTGATCCTCCTTATAGCTCCTACCTCATCCCCTTCCTCTAACTTGCCCTCCTCCAGACTGTTGTACTCAGAACAGTCCTTCTCAGGCTTAACCTAATTCATTTCACTCTTCTCTTTAAAACCTGAAGGTCACTAAGTGTGAAAGCCTAAGTCTGGCATACAAGGCCCTGGTCTGTATAATCTGCCTCACTTTCCTCACCTTGCATCAGTCTTCCTTCTGTTCTTTACACCAAGTCTACCCTGTGTTCCTCCATGTTCTCATAACTTGCCAACTTCTTGCTGTTACTTCTGTGTGCAGTGGCCATTCTCCACATACCTGTGTTGACTTGAGACTACTAGATATTTCTCCAGCAATGATGGATTTATGCTGGCTCAGCAGGGAATTGCATTTCAGGGTCTACCACCATGGTCAGTCACATGCAAGTCCCCACAGGCAAGGGAAGGAGAGCACTTTGATAGAGTGGAAAAGGAAGTTGCGAGGGCCGTAGTAAACAGAGTCCATGGCTTTTCATTGGCTGAGTCCTTGTCCAGAAAAGAGTCTTTCTTCTTGCTGTTGGGCTCAGCTATAGTAGCAAAGTATGAGAGCTCCCCCTCTGGTGTCCTGACTCTATTGAATTGAGATTTCTGTTAATTAATTTTTTACACCTGCATGGCTTCCAGCCTCATTTCTTTTAGTTCTCTGAATTCCACCACTCACTCCATTGTCACTCTTTACCCAGTATCTTACCACTTTATACCCATTAACATCATCATCCAACTCATAAGACATTCATTTATGCATTTGTTTATTGTTTATAATTCCTCTAATTGAAAGGAAAACTCCATGAGAGGAGAACTTGGTCTGTTTTGTTTTCTGTCATATCCGAGCACCTAAGTCAATAGCTGGTGCTCAATAAACATCTTTGTTCTTAAGGCTGAATTTAAATGATCCCTGAATGTATTTTTATTAAAAAGACCCCTTTCTTTAGCAGAAGATTCTTCTGACTCTATCTTTGTCTAAACCTCTAATTGCACAAGGACTTTGCAATGATCTTCTAGTGGTTTCTCTTTGTTCTTTAAGTTTTATTTTGATAGAAGATTAGGGTGACCGCAGCAGGAGGAAGGATTGATTAATACCATCACAGGACTATTATATTATTGGGCTGGGGGTGCAAATCAGGATGATATTCTTTATTTCCAAAAACACTCAAGGTTATTTTTTTAGGAACAGATTATTTGTCAGAATGGCTGCTGCAACTTGTATTCTTCTTGGTTCATAAAATAAATTAGTTGACTATCTTGACTATAAGCTGGTCCAGCTGGAGCCAGGAGCCCTCCACAAAGAGACATGTACAACACACAAATGCCTCTAAACAATTAAAAACAACAACATCAAGCAGCAGCAAACCAAAATGAGACAGTGCAATTCCAAGCAGCCATCAATAATAATGTAGATCTTAACCAAAGACCTTTGTAGGGAAAAGAATTGAGATTATATCACAAAACACCTACGAATTTCAGAAAACTCTTTTTAAAAAGTTCCTCTTTTACCTCAAAAAGTGCTTCTCATTAAGCCCATTCTACATCACCATCTCCCGTTTTCCCGGCATCTTCTGTCTGCTCTCAACTTCTCTCTGGACTGGCTGCTCTAACTTCTATTCCCTTATTAAATATTCCCCTTAGAAATTAATATTATGATTATTGACATTTTTTTCTTAAGTTCTTACTTCTCTTACTGTTTTGACAAGAAAGCGTCGTGAAAACTTTTGCATTGACCTTATTATTTTCTAGCTAACCCATGAGGTTACTATTGCTGATGACAGTTTTGAAATGCCTTTTATTGAAATACTTTGATCAAGAGCTACTAGAGCTACGTTTCTTTAAAGCCATTTTCATTACTTTATTGTCATGCCTCATGTATCACAGCTAAATTCTGAAATCAGACGCTTGGCATCAGAATGCAATCATTCTGCCAGAGACAGAAGTGTGAAATGGTTTGTTGTTTTTGTTCCGGGATAGGGAGAGAAATGTTGCATGTTTTGAATACAAAATGCTTTCAATAAACTTGCAAACTGAAATCACAGGTTTTTTTTTACAGATAGAGAACAAAAAGAAAAAGACTAAGGACTAATATGTTGACTGAAAGGGAATTCCCTGGTGGTCCAGTGGTTAAGACTGTGTGATTCAAGGGGCACGGGTTCAATCTCTGGTCGGGGAACTAAGAGCACACATGCCACGTCGCGCGGCTTAAAAACAAAAAAAAGTAGCGAATGTGTTGGCTGAAAATAACAGGATCCCAGATTAGGGAAGATGCATATATTTCTTCTTTCAATAAATGGGAACACGGTGGCATCTTGTCACAGAAAAGAGATGCCATCAGTTTATCTCCTAAATGGTCCAATATGGTGAACTCGACTCAGTATTTCCCAGAATGAAATAAAATCTTTAGAAACATGACTATTTACTAAAATGAAGAATTTGTTAAAATATCATTAACAGATTAGGAACATTTGTATTCACCTTTGCTGTAAAAACAAAAGAATAAGTTCTCCAAGAAACAGAAAGAACCAAGTCTCCAATGACTATATTGCGTCTTATTTTAAGCCAACACAGCCTGTTTTGCATGAGAATAGTAATTAAAAAAAAAAACAATAGAAAGGTTCTAACCACACTAGGCTCTCAGTCTTGGGGCATATTTTCAAATTGGGCTAAAAATAATGTTTGCAGTACTCACAGCACAATTCAGTTTGAAATTCTCCCACGAGTATAATTTTACCTCATCAAAATTTCCGCCAACAACAAAGGATATGTACATGTGTATGTGCGTATTGGAAAAGAGAGAATATGAATAATTTGCATTATGAAGAATTATTATATTGTTTATTAACTATGCAGAGGAGTTAAATTTGCCACCCCAAACTCTCTTTGGATTGCAGTTTATTTCAAGCTGAAAACAAGCAAGGCTCAAAAGATTCAGGAAGATGCTTTGACCTACCCACTAACTGCCTGGAAGAATTTATTCATTTAATAGAGCTAGCACCAGAGTTACCTGCAAAGAATCTGGGCTAAGTGTGGTGAGGGAAACTCAGCAGGGCCCAGAGATGAGTCCACTCTTGTGTCCCATTGTCTCTGCAAGGCCCAGCAAACATTTGTTTACCAAACATTTGTTTACCATCCCCATGTCAATTGCCTCTCTCCTCTTTGAAGTCCTAAACCTCTATCCCCTTACACTCTCTGTCCTTTTTAGCTGAAGATTATATTTAAGGTGAAGACATTAGTCATTTTAGTGAGTTACTTAGTCTTCCTGGGTCTCTCCCACATATACATGTTTTTAAACTTTTGTTTGATTTTCTCCTAGTAATCTGTCTCATGTCAACTTAGTTCTTAGACCAGCCAGAAGAACCTAGAAGGGTAGAGGAAAATTTCTTCCTTCCCAACAACTACTAACAATAATATTAAATTATAATTTTGTATTTACTAATTTACGATAGTTATAACTTATCAGTAAAGCAGTATTAATTCTTCATACATTTGGCTAATTATATGACAGTGTTTGACAGTATACCACCATGTCAATGAATAGCAACATGCCTTAAGAGAAAATATAGTTTGGTCAAAATTATAGCAAATATAAAAGAGAATAACGTTTGCACAGCTATTAAAATTTCAAGTACAGATTTCATTCAAAATATATTTCCTTCACTAAGGTGATTTCTGTGACCCTATGTCTATTTGAATTCTTTGCTGTCAGAACAAGAACTCAGTATTAGTTAATAACTATCCATGCAACCTCAAGTAATCACCTTTTCCTTTAAAGTAAGAAATAACTATGATACTCTACTCACTATGATCTCTACTACTCTGATAGTAGAGAGAAACTGATCTTGTCTTATGAATCTGCTAATTATAGTTAACCCTTGAACAACATGGGTTTTAACTGTGTGTGTCCACTTATATGTGGATTTTTTTTTTTTATACTATAGTACAATATGACCCGCAGTTTGTTGAATCTGCTGATGTGGGACAGAAATGGAGCAGGACCCTGTGGAGGCCTCCCAGGTACAAAAACCTTTCCCTGTCCCCAGTTTCTTATTTGCACGGGATTAGCCTTATTAAAGGCTTCAGCCTCCTAGACTTTCCTAAGTACCAAAGAGCAGATTCAAACAGTTGCTAATCATGGAAGTAAGGGAATGCAGAAACCAAGGGGGAGCAATCAAGAAACATTAGTGCATGTATTAAAGAAGGATCCTGGTTTCTCCTCAAGGGATACACATAACAGTATCCTTGAGTTCTTCTTCAGGACTAAGGTCCCACCCAGATGGAGGATGGTAACTTCAGACTGAGCACGAGGTTCCTGCAGCACCGCCCTATTACCTCACTACCAACCAATCAGAAGAAAGTCACACACCCTGTATCCCTCACCCCAAATTTTGCCTATAAAAACTTCTCCTTGAAAACCACTGGGGACTTCAGGGTTTTTGAGGATGAATCACCTATTGTCTTTGCGATGGGCACACGAATTTGTGTTTGGTAACAGAACCGTGGATCCATGGATACAAGGAACCATGGATACCAAGGGATGACTATAAGTTATATGCAGATTTTTAACTGCAGAGAGGGTTGTCGCCCCTAACCCCCATGTTATTCAAGGATCAACTGTATTTATAATGACTGTGGCTTTTAGCAAGGGGCACTATTGAATTCAGTCAGATATTAGATTGCTATTTCTGTACACCTTGTAATTACCTTACAGTTTTTGCCATGTTTAATGTAAAGCTTCTCAAAAAGTGGCTGGCACAAAGCAGGTGCTTTAATAGTTAGAGGAATTCTCACTAGCTGTTGAAAAATAAATCCCCATATCTCCATAGCTTAATCCATTAAAATGTATTTCTTGCTCACCTTGAGGGTGGTGTACATAAGCCTACCTTCTAGGATAGCTTTCCTCCAAGGGGTGACTTAGGCAAACAGGCTTCTTCCATTGGGCAGTTTCTCCGTCTTGGACTTCTTTGCCTTCAATGTTTGGATAGACACAGAGTGTGCAAAAATTTTCTAAGGGTCAGGATTTGAAGAATTTTATATCACTTCCCTCCACATTGCTTTAGTCATAGTGGTGACATAGGCCCACCCTAATTGCAAAGGTGGCTTGCAAATGTAATTCCCCTGTGCTCTTGAGGAAAGGAAACTAGACTTTGAACATCCATCTAATTCTATCCAAATAAAAGAAAAAAAAATTTTTTTTTGGATGAATCTCCCTTGTTCAGCCTGTTTCCATACAAAATGCCTATACGTTAGCTAGGAGTTCCTCTGAACCTTTGATTCATAGCAGAAAGAATACTTAGGAGAAGGAAAAAAAAATTTTATGTACAAAGGTAAGAAATTAGCTCTATTTTGCTGGTTTCTTTCCTTTTCTTAAGAAAGATGGTATATATGGATTAATACAATAGAGGGAAGTAAAGAAGAAAACTATCACTATTATGTAAACTGCAGTTATATAAATATTGTCTTACTTGACACCATTTTGCTAGTATTTGAGCAGTTAAAAGCAATGACCAAAAAAGATTAAGAAAATTACCAACCTAACCCAATTGTTAATTGCTAATTAATAAAAATAGGAATCTTTTATCCTTAATTTGAGACATCGAAGTACTAGGAAAAAAAATTAGAAGACAAATCTGCATGCAATTTAGACTTTTATTCCAAGGAAGATAATTTTTTCAAACATCTTGTTGCTTGGCTGTGAATAAATAGATCTATTAGGGTAAAGTGTTACCGAAGGCAAGGTTGTGTGCCCAACGCATAGTGAGACCAAACTGAAACAAGGGAATTTAGAGCAGAGAAAGTTTTATTGCAGAGTCAAGCAAGGAGAACCATGACTCATGCTAAAAAACCCCAAACTCCCCAATAGTTTTCAGGGAGAAGTTTTTATAGGCAAAATTTGGGGTGAGGGATGCAAGGTGTGTGACTTTCTTCTGATTGGTTAGTGGTGAGGTAATAGAGCCGTGCTCCTGGAATCTTGTGCCAAGCCTGGAGTTACCAACCTCCACCTGGGTGAGGACCTTACTTCCTGCAGAAGAACTCAAAGATTTTGCCATCTATATCCCTCGAGGAGAAACCAGGATCCTGCTTTAATTGTCGTGCTATTGTTTCTTGATTGCTCCCCCTTTGTTTCTGCATTCCCTTACTTCCCTGATTAGCAGCTGTTTAAATCTGCCCTTTGGTACTCAGGAAGGTTCTAGGAGGCTGAATGAAGCTTATTTCCTACAAACAAGAAATGGGCACATGGAAAGGATT